>NC_053036.3:576987091-577291119 GCF_002575655.3 Aegilops tauschii subsp. strangulata
ACATAGTTTTCAATGATATAATTTTTGGTAACATGCACGCATGTTTTGTTAGTTCAAGCTCTAGTCAAAATTTGACACAATATACAATGGGGACCAATAAACCAATATACAATGAGTAGTAGTAACCAAGCTTCACATCGTCCTGCGAGCCACCGCGCCCTTGGGCGGGGGAGACGGCGTAGTAAGCAAGCTTCTCCTCATTCCGCGAGTTGACGGGACACATCAAAAGTAATACGTACAGAGCATCTCGAGTGTATAGAACATTACCTCTAAGGTAGGCCCCACATGGTTTGCCTCTTTTTTAACATAACGCGTCAAGTCGCAATTTGTTTGTCCACCCATGGTAGACGATCCTCCATCGAGTGGAGAACCAGTACACGTGTCAAATTACCATCTGGGCTCCCTTTTCGTACAGAAATGAGCTCCACCGTGTACCCGCACGGGTGTGGTTGGGAAAGAGACGGGAGTACGTGCGCCGTGCATGCACCTCCTCTCTTCGTGCACATCCCGCACCTACGTGGGTGTGTGTGAGAGATACAGACCTAGAAAGATGGCGTGTGCGCTCGGGAGTGTTTTTTGTTTTGGGGGTGATTTCGTGAATGTATCCGTGGGAATATTTGTCGATGACATCTCAAACAAAATTTTGCATGCAATGTGTGTGAAATAGAGGCCTATCCATATCATATATAGAGGGGGCGATCCACGAGAAGAGAGGGAGGGGTCATATATCTCGATATAGTCGAAGAGAGGATCAAGTGGGTGGGTGCGAGATCGATGAAGAGAGCCATCGAAATTGTGTGTGTGCAAGTCAAAGATATAGGGCGACTGGCCTACCGGAACATCAGAGGGCACAAGGCAAGTTTGTGTGTGGCAGGGAGACATGACTAGAGCACTCGATGTATCGGTGTGTGGGGGTAGGGGGGAGGCAGAGGCCTAACTAGAGGGTAGAACGACTCGTATATGTGTTGAGAAGGAGAGACCCAACTATGTCCTGAGGGAGAGCGGTCGACATCCATACATAACTGAAGGACGGGAAATAGGTTGGGACAGAGAGAGAGAGAGAGAGAGAGAGAGGAGAGAGAGAGAGAGGAGAGAGAGAGAGAGAGGGAGAGGGGTAGAGTGTTGGATGGGTGATGGAGTTGCTTCTCGAAGATGGTGGGAGAGGCCTACTAGACAAACTGATGGTAGAACAGCAATATTATCAATAAGAGTGGCGATGTGTTTCTGTGTGTGCCTGTGCGTGATAGATCTGTCGGGACGCATGCATGGATGATGAAGGGGAACCATGTGTTTGGTAAGAAAACCTAACTAGATCGGTAGATCAATTGTTGTTTGTCGGAGGAAGGGAGAGACATAACTAATGAGGTAGATCGATCGACGTGTGGGAAAAAACGAGTTATAAGGACCTAGTTAGCTATATGTATAGCGGGAGATCCGTCGGTGTACATCCATTTGTTAGAGGCAAATAAGGCCCAGCGAGACGGATAGACAGAGTGAATGGAGCTATAGGAGGTGGTGCGAGAGGCCGAGCTACTAGCTAGATAGAGGGAGGAGTGTGCAGTTGTGAGATCGATGAAAAGAGGGGCGAGAGTTTACACGTGTGTGGGACCGTATGAGAGACACGAGGCATGGACACAGAAAGGAGGAGATGGAAGGTGCGTGTGTATGTTGTAGGCAGACATCGCTGGAGAGGTTTATCGATCAGTGTGTGTCGGAAAGGAGTTGTGGAGACTGTGGGAGAACGACCTAAAGAAAAAAATGAATGTGCGCGACGGATAGAATTCTGAGGGAGGGGGAGGGCAAGGAGGGCGTGTGCGTGCACGAGAGAAAGTTAGTGCTAGCTACAAAGGTTAGAGGATTGTGTGGGTGTAAGAGACTAACAAAGATCATAATTTGATATGAAAGTGGATTCATATATTTGAATAGGAGATCATAGTGTTATAAACATATATGGATGCATGAATATACCGGTGATACGCGTGCTGTGGTTTTGCACATGTTATACCATAATGTGATAATGCATGGAGTTTGCAACTCACAGCTAAACGTCGAACAATCTAAACCATACTATACATCGAACAATCTCACATTTTATTTGAATTTGTGATAATGTGTGGTGTTTGCAGCTTACAATTAAATATCGAACAATCTAAACAATACTATATATTGAACAATCTCACATTTTATTTGAATTTGTGGTAATGTGTGGTGTTTGCAACTCACATCTAAATACTTAGGCGTAGGGGGCGGGGCACCATACATTATGTGATAAACACATTATACATATGAGACATGGTTTAGATTATGAAGATCTAGCTAGAGCTTGAAATGTACTGTGATTTGAAAACAACATAAAGTGGATTCAAAAACTCGAGTTTGAGTTCATATAGTACAAATAGTTCATATCTAACTTGAGAGTAATCATGTGGTGTGCTGTGAAGATAATACACAAACGATGGTTTAACCTGTCAATAATGATGATTGTAGTTCTTATTAAACTAGAGAAACGAATTCAAATGGTTTGACTTCACAACAATCATTATTGCAGATCTTATTCAAATAGAGAAACGAATTCAAATTTAGTTCATATTGAAGCGGTAGTATATACGTTTGGAATGCACTAAAACGTTCATGCATTATACACGTAGCGAAATATTTTAATTGAACATAACATGAATTCAAAGTTTTGAATGACATTTGTAGTGCGAATTGATTTGGTACAGTACACGGGACTAGACTCTCTTGTGTGCTGCGAATTGATTTCTTTTTGTTTTTTAGTCGACGGAAGTGCGAATTGATTTGGTACAGTACACGTTAGGCTTGTCCGGAAATTTCAACCCGCGCCTTGTTTTCCCGAAGTATTTAAGATATATCTTTGTCTCGTTGTGCTCCGACAACTCCCTCCATCTCAACCCGCGCCTTGCTATTCCAAAATTACAACGCGCGCGAAAACTCCCACCTCCTGTGAAATCCCGACATGCGAAATGCCCGTGATACCCCTGAACCGAAAGAACCGCCTAGCTCAAATCGGTGGGGGAACTTTCGTAACTTACCCCACATTTCGGACAAGCGCGCCCCTAAGCCATGGTTCCCCAGTCCCATCCCATCCGCCCACCCATTCGTACACCGAGGCCACAAAAACCCGTGAAGCCCCACACCCTCCTCCGTCCGCCACCCAGCCAGAGGCTCTTCCCCGACGACGTCGTCCACAGCAACACCTCGACGTCCCTCATCCATCGTACCAGATGAGGATCCGTCATCGATCTTGTCGTCCCGCCGGTTCAGCCAGCCCGTCCTCCACCTCCAAGGAGCTTCCCCGATGTTCCCCTCGTCTTTCGCGCCACCTCCATTCCCACACCGCCGTCTTCACCTGCACCATCGGAAGAGCATCATCATCACCGTTTCCTCGGATGAA
Organism: Aegilops tauschii subsp. strangulata; assembly: GCF_002575655.3. NCBI lineage: Eukaryota > Viridiplantae > Streptophyta > Magnoliopsida > Poales > Poaceae > Aegilops > Aegilops tauschii. Next base: position 576,990,507 of record NC_053036.3, read on the forward strand.
GATGAGGCCTAATCGGCGCCACCAAAGAGGTTGTACACTAATCGACTCATTTTCTTCTTGATTCGATCTCACGGTGCTGCCGGCGCTCGGTCCCGAGCCGACACAGCGTGGCTCCATCCACGACGGCGTCGCCGGCCACTTCCTCCATGGTGTCGCTCCCTCGGCGGCGACGTCCACATCAGTAGGAGCTGCTGCTGCTTTAGCTCTCGCTCGCGCTGCTGCTTTGCTCTTGCTCTCGGTCCCCTGCTTGGTCTGCTCTTGCTATTGCTCTTGCTCTTGCTCTCGCTGCTGCTCGCGCTCTTGCTCTTGCTTGCGATGCTGCTCCGATTTAGCTACACTTCAGTCGCAGCGGGGAGTGGGGCTCGCCAGAGAGGTACACCAATATCTATCTTAGGGTTCAGGGTGGGGCGGTGGTTACTGGCGGTGGTGGGGCGGTGGCGTGGGGATCACCGGAGAAAAAGCTCGGCACGGGGGGGCTAGAGGGATGGCCGGGGCGGCGGCGGACTGGCAGTGGGAAGTGGTTTTGGGGCGGCGGGGCGGCGCACCACCGGCCGCAGGCGGCGGGGGCGGCTATTTGGCCGGTGGTGGCTGGCGGCTCAAGGCAGCCTCACCTGATGCTGCTACACGACCAGCTGGCTCTCGCACACGCTACTGCTGCTGCTACTGCTGCTTTTCTGCTACTAGTGCCACTAGTAGAAAAAGGGCCATTTGTCCCGGTTCATAAGGCCCATCTGTCCCGGTTGGGGAACCGAGACTAAAGGGTCGTTACTAATGCCTAGGCCTTTAGTCCCGGTTCTTATACTAACCGGGACAGATGGGCCTCCACGTGGCCGGTGCTGCGAGCCCAGGCAGGAGGCCCTTTAGTCCCGGTTGGTGGCACCAACCGGGACCAATAGGCATCCACGCGTCAGCTGTTCAGGGGCTAGGGTTTTTGTTTTTTTTCTGAAAGGGGGGTGGATTTGGGGGTTTTGTTTGGTTAATTAAGGTGTTCCATATATGGTGTTAGGTAGCTAATTAATTAATAGAGAGAAGTGTCCACTCTTATCTCTGTGCTTGGTCGACGCTACGTACTATACATAGAGAGGCCCTCGGCACGCAGCTAGTAAGACAATGAAGGAAACCATTAAGTACAGAAGTTCGTCATGCATACCGAGAGAAGTGATCGACCTCTCCTTCTCCGAGAGATTGGTCGAACAAAAAGTTTTCGTATTATCTATCCGACGCTACTGGCTACATAAATATACAATATGTAAGATCTCTTACAATCCCCTAGCATTTGAACTCAACTTCCACATGGTAGTCTCCGGCTTTATTGATGACATGGTCAAGAAAGAATCCCGCCAATTCCTCTTGAATTGCTTTCATGCGATCTTGTGGTAGGAGTTCATTCCGCATCTGCCACGTCTAATTTGAAGAAGGGGGTTAATACATATATATAAATGAAACTCAACAGAAATAATGGTGTAATAAAATGAAATTGTGAATATTATTGTGTACGCACTTCATATTGTCTTTTAGAGTAGCCCCGCTTATTTTTCAAAGTGCGTTGTAGATGAACTCGCACACGTAGTATCCACAGTAATCATTCCCTTGTTCCTGCCACAAGCACTTTACGAGAAATAGAGGTCAATCAAACTGATAATGAAGCATTATAAATGGCATTGATGAAAGTAGCTAGAATCAGCGAGAGATGCGCGCAACTAGCTAGCTAGTAGTACTTACTTTCGGGTATATATATCGCAGCTCCTTCGGCAGTCCCGGAGCTTCTGCGGTGAACTGTTTCCAAACCCTGCAAGACAAAGAAAATAATTATTACTTGAGATATCAGGAAATGAACAAAAAGTTGCCGATATGGTGCGATAATGATCGATTGAACTTACTTGTTGAGAATTTTAGTCATGTCCGCATAGGTCTCGGGATCTTTTCATCTCGAGTCTAAGACGGTTACTAGTCCCCGCTCAAGCTTAATCTCCAAGAGAATATAGTGGAAGCTGCGCACGCATGCATAACTCATCAATTACATTACTATAACCTCGCTCGAGTAATAAGGGAAACCGAATATGCACACGACAGTAACACTCACTTGAAGTTGTAAGGAAAGAGTATTAAATCTTTGTTTTGATTTATTAACAATGATTTGAGCAAGTTGGCCTCGGCCTCTTCGGCGTTCTTTTTAACCTGAAATTCATCTATGAGATTTGTGCTAATGAACCCAATATCATACATTTCTGCTTTTCTGCACTCGACGATCTTCAATCTGCATAATATAGTGAGGATAATTATAAATACATGCCATGAAAGAGCTGAGCTATATATAGAGACTTAATGACAGAAGTAGTACTTACAGATAGTAGCAAGTGACCGTTAATTTATCGAGGGCCTTTTGATTGAAGAACTGGAAGAACTCCTCAAATGGAACATGCAACAGATCAGTTCCAATGAGGTCATGCTGCTCTTTAACTCTCAGATACAAAGTATTCATCCCCACAGACTCTCTGCAGGTTTTCATGTACCAATTATGGAATCTTCGCATCATCGTTGTTAGAGATTTTTCATCTTTGATGAGAGGCTTCCCGTACTCGTATCTGTGTTCCACCACCTCCAAGAAATCATAATGTACATCGTTGGGCAGGTAATCCCCGGAGCATTAGCGACGATGTCTCTAGACACATTGAGCGGGGGGCACGATTGGTTTGCTTGTTCGCCGAGCTGGGAAATTTTTTCCCAGCTGCTCGTTCTTTTAACCTTTGATCACTGACAGTACTTCCCGACCGCTCCGCTTCGAGATATGCCTTTTCAGTAATGCGCTCATAGTTGGTTTTCGGCGGAGACTTTGGTGGTTTCCTCAGGGCATCGATAGTGTGCTTTGCTTTCACCAAATCTACCTTCTCCTCCGGAGGTGGATGTCTCTTTGCTTTCAACCCTTCAAAGAAGTCCTTCACTTCGGTTTGCACGATCTTCGCGTTTTCCTCCTCGGTCCTCTCATACGGTAACTTCTCTAGAGACTTGAGAGGTGGACCGTATCTGTATTGCCTCCCGCCTCTGGCTGTACTGCTAGACGCCGGAGCAGACGGAGCGGCTGCGGCTGTCTTCTTTCGTGCTCGCTTATGAGGCGGAGGAGAAGGACTACGACGCGCCGGAGCAGCCGGGGCGGCGGCGGGTCTCTTCCGCCCTTGCTGGCGAGGCGGAGAAGGAGGAGGCTGGTGGCTGCTCGGGTGCGCCGGCGCAGGCGGAGAAGGAGGCGGAGTGCCGCCACGTGCCGGAGAAGGAGGCTGAGTGCCCTGATCGTCACTCGCCGGAGGAGGAGGCGGTGGAGGAGGCGGAGTGCCCTGACTCGCCGGAGGAGGAGGAGGCGGAGGCATCTAGTTCGGAAGGTTGATGAGCTCCTTCCGCCATAGGCATGGAGTCTTCAGACAAGAACCTAGCCGAGTCTCCCCTTCACCCGTAGGGTGGTCAAGCTGGAGGTCCTCAAATCCTTCTGTGATTTCATCCACCATCACCCTAGCATATCCTTCTGGAATCGGCCGGCAGTGAAAAGTTGCGCCAGGTTCAGGAGGTGCAACAGAGCCAACAGCCGCCTTGACTTTCAATTCCATCCACTTCATCATAAGGTGGCAATGCTGAGACTCCGTGATAGCATCTACGGGGTAGCTAGCAGGAGCCGTGAAGACAGGCTCCTGAAGCAGCTCCGTGGAAGCCACGTTGCTTCTCTCTTGAGATGGCGGGGTAGCTTCGGGTGTAGCTTCGGCAGGTCGCGTGCTGCGAACTGCCTATCGTTCCTCTAGCGCTTATACCCTTGCGTGCAGCGCCTGTAGTTGGGTCAACCCCTTTTTCTTCTTTCTCTCCGGGCATTTATAACCGCCAGCGTCAGGAAATCTAGCCTTCCACGAAAGGGAGCCTGGCGTGCCTCGTGTCCGTCCGAGGTGCTCAGGATTCCCGAGGGCCTTTGTGAGCTCGTCGTTCTCTCTGTCCGGAACGAACGTCCCTTGCCGCGCCTTTTCGATATACTCATGAAGCTTCTCAATGGGTGTGTTCAGCTGCTCGTCGGTCCAAACACACTTCAGCTGCTCGTCGGTCCAAACACACTTCCCTGTTACAAGTCCTGCAACGGTCTAGCCAGCGTCGCGTCTCTGGTTCGTTCCCTTTATCAATGAGGTCATTCTCAGCCTTGTCCCACAACGGCTGGGCTTTCAGGTAGCCACCTGACCCCGTGCGATGGTGATGCTTCTTCTTTGCAGCATATTTCTTGTTTGTCGCTGACATCTTCGCTGCTCTCTCAGATTTCTTTTTGGTGACAAATTCGGGCCACTGATCTTTGATCTTCTCAAATCGGCCAATGAATTCTGGAGTCTTGTCTGGGTCGACAAACGATGATTTCAGCTCATTCTTCCACCTCCTGAATAGCTCAGCCATCTTCTTAAGAGCATAAGCCTTGATCATTGGCTTTTTAACTGGATTCTCCGGATCCTCCTCTGGCGGGAAGGTCAAATTTTCCTGCAGCGTGGTCCAAAGATCAGCTTTCTGTGTATCGCTGACATAAGACACCTGAGAGTCTTTGTCCTTAGGCTTCAACCATTGCTCGATGCTGATCGGGATCATGTCCCTCACTAGAACCCCGCACTGAGCATTAAATTTTTGCTTGGTCCGGAGGGGTTCAATCGGTTGGCCAGCGTGATCAATTTCGATGATCGTGTACCTTTCATCTGCGCGCAACTTTCTCTTCGGGCCTCGTCTCGTTACCGAAGTGTTGCTCGATCCGGAGGGCTAGAAAAGAAGAAAAAGAAGAGAGTTAATATGTGTACATACCAAAAACAATTAATGCATCAATTAGCTATAGACAGCACATGCTTAATTAATTAATATATATACCTGGCCGGACTCCGTTCGGTCACCGGAGCCTGCTTCGTCATCCTGTCCTTCCCCCTCCATTCGATTACCGGAGCCGTCATCACGGTGTCCTTCGTCCTCCATTGTTTGATCATCGTCGTAGCCTGCTTCTTCATCCTGTCTTTCCAGACCATCGGTGCATGTGTCGTTGAGAAACGACAAGACAGCATCACTTCCGTGTGCGATTATCTCCCCCAACACCGCTTCTTTTACTTCGTCTCGGTGGTGCGGATCCATAGTTTCTGCAAATATTTACAACATGGCAATTATTATTCAAACATGATAGATGGATATATTAGCGGCAAATGTTGAACTAGCTAGCTAAGCACAATAAGGAATCATATTAGTGGCATGGCCTCGACGCTTCTCTAGGGTTTGGGGAGGCCTCGACAACGCTTCAAGGGTTTAGGGTGGCCTCAACAACGCTTCAAGGGGTTCGGGGTGGCCTCGACGACAACGCTCTTTTAACTTGGTAAATTTGGGTGGCCTCAAGAGAGTATGTCGATCGGGTAGGGGCGTGGCGGGAGGGGGTAGGAGACCGACATCGTTTTTTCTAGGGTTTGGGTGTCCTCGAGAGTTTTGGTCGAGCGAGAGGGTCGGGGGTGCTCCCGTGGTATAAGTTATCATGGTCGAGAGGGGGTATAAATATTGACCGTCCATCATGTCGAAGTTATCTGGGAGGGAGTTATATATATCGACAACGACGACATACATACATGGGAAAATAATGTTACCGGGGAGGGGGTATATCGACAACGACATACCCGATAAAAAATAAGAAGACGAAGAAGAAATAAAAAGAGGAGAAGAAGAAAGGAATAGAGGAGAAGATCAAAGAAAAAAAGAAGAAGAAAAAGAAGAATAAAAAGAGGAGAAGAAGAAAGGAATAGAGGAGAAGAAAAAAAAGAAGAAAATATTCTATTTTTTCTTCTTCTCCTCTATTCCTTTCTTCTTCTCCTCTTCTTTTTGTTCTTTTTTCCTCTTCTTATTTATTTCTCCTCTTCTTCCTATCCTCTTCTTCTCCTTTCTTCCTCTTCTTATTTTCGTTTTTCCTCTCCTTCTTTTTCTTCTTCTTCCTTTCCTAGCTAGATATATAAAGCCTTTCTAAAAATGTAACTTTTGCATATATAAAACTTTTCCATGGATCATCATTTCTCATATATATCCATCTATAGCCACATACATATATAAATGGAAAAAATGCTATGAACAAAAATACATATATACTTAGTAAATATTCTATGAACATCGTTTCTCATATATATCAATGCATACATCCATGGATCATCATTGCTCATATATCCATAGTCATATATAAAAACTTTCTGTATATGAACAAAAAACTTTCTATGAACAAAAAAACATTTTTGACGTATTTAGCTGATTCTAAATTTTCCTAACTCTTTTACAACCACAAAAATTACTCCAACTTCATGACAGTACCCACACTCCATTTCACCAAAAACCTTCTGATCCATAGTTCAAAATTTTCAAATTTCATTCAAATGAAATTTGAAGCAGATTCAAATTCCTTGCTGAAAACCTATTCTAAACCAATCCAAAAATTCTGAAATTTTGCCATCACCTTTGTCTTGCATCAGTACCTCACCACAAAAAATATCATAAATTCTAAAAATGGCCAAAGCCATCTAGCATTTGATCAAACACCCTCTATATGTACTGTTCATATATGTAAAAAATCAGAAAATTCAGAAAATTGGACGGCGTGTTGCTGCTGCTCCACTCCTTCTCCACTCCTCTCCTCTCCTTCTCCTCTCCTTCTTCTCTTCAATGCGTCGGGGCCGGCGGCGACCATGGAGCAGGGGCAGAGAGCAAGGGGCGCTCGGGCGCAAGAGCGGCGCTTGATTGGGACCATGGGAAAGGGGGGGCTCACTTCGAGGGGGGCGGCGATGGCAGGAGTCCGGCGACGAGGACGGCGGGCTCGGGGCGGCACGCGGTGACGGGGACGGCGGTCTCGGGACGGCACGCGGCGACAGGGACGAGGAGGGGTGGGCTCGGGGAGGCACGCGGCGACGGGGACGACGAGGACGGCGGGCTCGGGGATGCCGGCGACGAGGACGGCGCGGGCTCGGGGAGGCGACGGTGTTGGCGGCGGTGGCGTAGAGGGCGAGGTGGAGCAGCATGACGGCGTCGATGAGCTCGGCGTCGTCGGCGGGGGGGGGAGGCAACTGGCGATGAAAACTGAAATTTTTCACAAGTGTTTGTTATATAGTCCAAGCATTAGTCTCGGTTGGTGCCACCAACCGGGACCAAAGGTCTCTTTTTAGCAGCCCAAAGGGCGGGAAGCGGCGGCCTTTGGTCCCGGTTGGTGGCACCAACCGGTACTAAAGGGGGGGCATTGGTACCGGTTGGTGGCACGAACCGGTACCAGCCCACCTTTAGTCCCGGTTTGTCCCACCAACCGGGACCAAAGACCGCGCACATCGGCGTGGTGGTGGGAGTTTACTCCCACCTCGCTAGTTGAGAGGGGCGCGCAGTGGTTTATAAGCCCCACTGCCGCACCCCTCTCGAGCTCCTCTCTATTGCAGGCTGACGGGCCTAATTGTCACTGCTATGCCAGTTGGGCCTATTGGGTCTTCTGCGAGCCTGAATCCTGGCCCATTGATGGGTTTCTAGTCATATTCAGGCCGTGGTGGCCCAGTAGGTGGCAATTTTTTTATTTTTTCCCAGTTTTTTTTGTTTTCCGTTTTTGCTTTTTTTGTTTTGTTTCTACTTACAACAAAATACTTATTTATTTTATTTTGTTTCTAATTACTTATTTATTTTATTTTACAATAATTCTTTTTGCTAATAAAGTGTCTAACAAAAAAAGTTCTTTATGAAAATTCTATTTGCTTTTAATGATTTTGAACAGAAAATACTTTGATAATTTTAGTTGCATGAATTTTATATAATTTTAGTAGAGGTTGCTTATAATGTTTTGAATAGAAAATACTTTGATAATTTTAGTTTCATAAATTTCATATATGTTATTAAAGTTTTTTATTTTTTCTACTTATATATTTTATTATAGTTTATATTATTTTGTTTCTAATTACTTATTTATTTTATTTTATGATAATTCTTTTTCTATTAAAGTTTGTAACAAAAAAGTTGTTTATGAAAATTCATTTTGCTTTTAATGATTTTGAATAGAAAATACTTTGATAATTCACCATAGTTTGGGATTTCATTCTTTTGAACTTATTTGAACTCCATAGTTTTTCTGTGTTCAAAATGCACCATTCAAAGCCACATCATCAATTTTCAACCCTTTCTGACTTCATTTGTTATTTTTCGTGCATTTACTGATTTTTTTTCAGCTATAAGACCCTGAAATTGAAAAGCACTACAAATGACCTCTGAAAAGGTTGAAAGTTGGCATGGTATCATCATTTCACCCACATAGCATGTGCAAGAAAGTAGAGAGGCTTACGGCAAAAACTGGATGCACTTCGTGTACAAAACGGACAATCTCTTTCGAAGTATCAGGGTTTCATACGGAAACTCGTCTGTTACAAAGGGATTTCATTTTTTTGAACTTATTTGAACTCCATACTTTTTCTGTGTCCAAAATGCACCATTCAAAGCCACATCATGAATTTTCAACCCTTTCTGACTTCATTTGTTATTTTTCATGCATTTACTGATTTTTTCCAGCTATAAGACCCTGAAATTGAAAAGCACTACAAATGAACATGGATAGATAAGTGACCAAATTAATAGTAGTTCATCATCACATTAACACCAAAGTACATACATAGTTCAAATTGAACAACATATAGCTCTCCAGAGCATCTAGTTAAACCATACATTGAAACTATGTAAAACCTTTCAATGCAACAACAAATGTGATCATAATCACAACTAAGGTAACAATTGATCCAACGGCATAATGATACCAAGCCTCGGTATGAATGGCATATTTTCTAATCTTTCTAATCTTCAAACGCATTGCATCCATCTTGTTCTTGTGATCATCGACGACATCCGCAACATCCAACTCCAATATCATCTTCTCCTCCTCAATTTTTTTATTTTTTCCTTCAAGTAATTGTTTTCTTCTTCGACTAAATTTAACCTCTCGACAATAGGGTCGGTTGGAATTTCCGGTTCAACCACCTCCTACATAAATAAAATCTATGTCACGTTGGTCCGCATAATTGTCATAAACAATAAATGAACCAAATAGTTATAAAAAGATAATATATACCACATCCGAATCATAGACAGGACGAGGGCGACGGGGGCAGATACTAGAACCATCGCACTATATAATAACAAGGAATAATAAAAGTAAGAAAATTAGACAAGTATCTATCTCAAGTAAGAATATTTTTTCTTTCAGAAAGAAGATAAGAACAAGAGGCTCACCAGGGTGGTGCCGGCGACGAGATCGGCGCGGGCGATCGATGGCGGTGAAGACGGGGACGGGGCGTGACGGACCGCTAAACCTAGAAAAATCTCGGGGAAAATGGAGCTCGGAGGTCGAGTTTCGAGAGAAGAAATATTAACTAGTGTGGCTCGGACATTTCATCGAACACCTCATGTGCATAGGAGGTGAGCTAGAGCACCCAAATGCCCTCCCCTCGCCGGCCAGCAAAAAACAGAGCAGGGTGGAGTGCTCTGCTCGCTGGCGATGGGCTATATATAGGCAAATCATTTGTCCCGGTTCGTGGCTGGAACGGGGACCAATGGTTATGGGCCAGGAGCGAGGCCCATTGGTCCCGGTTCGTTCCTAGAACCGGGACAAATGGGTCCAGACGAACCGGGACCAAAGCCCGCGAGGCCCCGGCCGGCCACCTGGGCTCACGAACTGGGACGAATGCACCCGTTGGTCCCGGTTCATATAAGAACCGGGACTAATGGGCTGGCCAGGCCCAAACGAAAGCCCCATTTTCTACTAGTGTGCCTTCAGTTTTGACAGTAAAATTCAGTTTTAACAGAAAAATTCAGTTTCAACAGTTAAGTTCAGTTTCGACAGTTAAGTTCAGTTTCAACAGTTAAATTCATTTTCGACAGTTAAGTTCAGAGATGAGCGGCTGATGTATTTTACATCTAGCACTTTGTGGTTATGTATTTTACATCATCTATTGGAGATGCTATTAGAATTCCACTCAGGTTAACGTTGTCTCTCTTGTCCTGCTTCAGCCTCGGCATCGTACAACTCACCGGAGCTGCTCCAACAACAAAACCCTCCATCACAGCGGAGCAGTACCCCGCACTACTAGGAAAAGGGCTATAGCTAATATGGACATTAATGGCGCGCCATATAGCAGTGGCGCACCAGATACAGGTGCGCCATTATTGACATATTACTAATGACGCACCTGATGTGTGGTGCGCCATTACTAGTTTAGAAAAAAATTAAAAAAAATTGTTAGTAATGGCGCACCAGGCGATAGTGCGCCATTACTAGTTGACATAGTAATGGCGCACCTTCACCCGACATAGTAATGGCGCACCTAGGCAAAGTGCGCCATTACTAAGTTTGACCAAGGGTTGACCAAGTCATACACATAGTAATGGCTCACTTTGGTGAAGGTGCGCCATTACTATGTCAACTAGTAATGGCGCACTATCCCCTGGTGAGCCATTACTAACTTTCTTTGCAACCCCCCCCCCACCCCCGTGGACCGCCTTTTCAGTTTTAAAAAAATAAAAGAAAATGATGGAAATGTCAAAAAATAAAATAAAATAAGTTTCCCATGTGATATGTGGTCTAGTTGTTGGGAAAATTTACAAATATGAATTTCGAATTTATTTGCAAAATCTCTCTGGAATTTAGTAAAATGGGCATAACTTTTGCATACGAACTCGGATGAAAAAGTCTTTTATATGAAAAATCATCTACTCGAAAAGTTACATCGGAATTGAACCGGGGGAATGTTGTTAAAGATTTTCAGAATCCCTCAAAACCTAACAGAACGAAAGATACGGGGCTTTTAAGATCTAGAGGGGGGGAAATGGAAAAAGTTTCAAACTTACTAGTGGCGCACCATTTGCTAGCTGCGCCACTAGTAACAGAAAAAAATTGGTTTCGAATTTTTTTTTTGGAAATTTTTTTCAAAATATGATACATAATATGATAGGGAAGTTTGAAATATTTTTTCAAAATTTCATCACACTCATGAACATGAACAAAATCCTAGACATCAACAAGGTTTAATAGGATTGATATGATAGATATATCAGTGCGATTTGACTTGAGATTAAGCATATTGACCCGAGGTTAAGCCATAGTGACCCGAGATTAAGAAAAAATTTTGAAAAAAAAATTCTAAATTTTTTTTTGAAAACAAATTGTTAGTAATGGCGCACTTCTATGTGGTGCGCCATTACTAAATCAGATAGTAATGGCGCACCCACTATAGGTGCGCCATTACTATCTGGGATACTAATGGCGCACCAGAGGTGCGCCATTACTATTTGTTACTAATGGCATGATAATAGTGGCGCACCTATAGTGCGCCATTAATGGAAAAACAGGTGCGCCACTAATTAGCCTTTTTCTAGTAGTGCCGGGCTCCATCTCCAGACGCCTAAGATCTTCTTCCCCTCCTCCGACAGCCAAGTCAGCTGGAGCATCCTCACCGACCAACCCAATCACGCTAAGATCGACATGGCTTCGCCAAAGAGGTTGTATACTTGTGGTTTAACTTAATCTCACCATGCTTCTTTGCATCCCGTGATCTTCCAATTCTTGTGAATCAAACACCCAGATTGGCAGAAATCCTATGTTTTTAAATTCTCTGTTTTGACCGTGCATTCCTATCCTATTCCTGTCTATTTCCTATCCCTGCATTGTTAGAATCCTGAAATTCAAACAAGCCCTTACACAATTACTTCTGTTACAAATATGTGTCAAAGAAAACCTTGTGTGGTTTGCCCTGCTCCTACTGTGTTGTGTTCCACCCCAGCTCGGCTGCTCCAACGACGGAAGGGTTCACGACACCAGGGATCCGCTCTCCAGACTGTCTTTCGCCGCCTCAGATCTTCTTCCCCGCCGCCGGCAGCCACGACAACTGCATTACCATCATCAACTAAGCAGATGACCTTGAGGACTACACGGGTCCGCAAGAGAGGTCGCACTCTTCCGTGTCTGCTTACGTTATGCATCGCTTAATACGATGACATGCTACTTTATCGTTGCGTTCACCTATTAGACTCCGAGTCAGGTCCAAACTAATGCTGAAACTTGAGTTTTAAAATGGTTGTGGGGTACATATTGGGGCAGCAATCAGTACTATCTTTCTACTATCTGGTTAATCTTGGGTGTCTACTGTGAGTTTCATGTTGGGTGCAAACAAACATTAAATGAGCCATTATCTGTATTTTTTAACTAAATCTATTATCTGCCTGCTATCATTGGTTTTGGGTCTATCCACAGTTTGCTACCATCACTCTGGATTTGTGCATGCACTCCTTACATAATCTCACTATGTTTTATTCCTATGCATGTTAGTTATTGTACACAATGGAACTGAACATGTAGAGCAAAAGAGACGAGCCTTGCGTGGCAATAAAATTTCATGCAGACGTCGCTCCAGGGTGGGCGTTGATACGTCCATTTTGCATCTTGCTTTTATATCGATAGTTATTACATTATGGGTTGTTATTACACATTATGTCACAATACTTATGCCTATTCTCTCTTATTTTACAAGGTTTACATGAAGAGGGAGAATGCCGGCAGCTGGAATTGTGGGCTGGAAAAGGAGCAAATATTAGAGACCTATTCTGCACAACTCCAAAAGTCCTGAAACTTCACGGAGGCACGTTTTAGAATATATAAAAAATACTGGCGAAAGAATCAACCAGAGGGGGCCCACACCCTTGCCACGAGGGTGGGGGTGCGCCCCCTGTCTCGTGGGCCCCCTGGCAGGCCTCCGGTGCCCATCTTCTGCTATATGAAGTCTTCCGTCCTAGAAAAAAAGGAAGTTTTCGGGATGAAGCGCCGCCGTCTCGAAACGAAACCTTGGCGGAACCAATCTAGCGCTCCGACGGAGCTGTTCTCCCGGGGAAAAGTCCCTCCGGGAGGGGGAAATCATCACCATCGTCATCACCATCGATCCTCTCAGCGGGAGGGGGTCAATCTCCATGAACATCTTCACCAACACCATCTCATCTCAAACCCTAGTTCATCTCTTGTATCCAATCTTTGTCTCAAAACCTCAGATTGGTACCTGTGGGTTGCTATTAGTGTTGATTACTCCTTGTAGTTGATGTGGATTATTTGGTGGAATATCATATGTTCAGATCCTTTATGCTTATTAATACCCTCTGATTATGAACATGAATATGATTTGTGAGTAGTTACGTTTGTTCCTGAGGACATGGGAGAAGTCTTGCTATAAGTAGTCATGTGAATTTGGTATTCGTTCGATATTTTGATGAGATGTATGTTGTCTTTCCTCTAGTGGTGTTATGTGAATGTCGACTACGTGACACTTCACCATTATTTGGGCCTAGGGAAGGCATTGGGAAGTAATAAGTAGATGATGGGTTGCTAGAGTGACAGAAGCTTAAACCCTAGTTTATGAGATGCTTCGTAAGGGGCTGATTTGGATCCATATGTTTCATGCTATGGTTAGGTTTACCTTAATACTTCTATTGTGGTTGCAGATGCTTGCAATAGGGGTTAATCATAAGTGGGATGCTTGTCCAAGGAAGGGCAGTACCCAAGCACCGGTCCACCCACATATCAAATTATCAAAGTAATGAACGCGAATCATATGAGCGTGATGAAAACTAGCTTGACGATAATTCCCATGTGTCCTCGGGATTATATAAGAGTTTGTCCAGGCTTGTCCTTTGCTACAAAAAGGATTGGGGTACCTTGCTGCACCTTGTTTACTTTTTTTACTTGTTACCCGTTACAAATTACCTTATCACAAATCTATCTGTTACTGATAATTTCGGTGCTTGCAGAGAATACCTTACTGAAAACCGCTTGTCATTTCCTTCTGCTCCTCGCTGGGTTCGACACTCTTCATTATCGAAAGGACTATGATAGATCCCCTATACTTGTGGGTCAGCAAGGCTCTTTTCTGGCATCGTTTCCGGGGAGTGAAGCGCCTTTGGTAAGTGGAATTTGGTAAGGAAAAATTTATATAGTGTGCTGAAATTTACTGTCACTCGTTACTATGGAAAGTAATCCTTTGAGGGGCTTATTCGAGGTATCTTCACCCCGACCAGTAGAGCAAAGAGTTGCTCCTCAACCTACTGAACCTACTGAAAATGTTTACTTTGAATCCTTCGGGTATGATAGATAAACTGCTAGATAATCCTTTTACAGGAGATGGAACATTACATCCCGATTTGCACCTAATCTATGTGGATGAAGTTTGTGGATTATTTAAGCTTGCAGGTATGCCCGAGGATGTTATCAAGAAGAAGGTCTTCCCTTTATCTTTGAAGGGAAAGGCATTGACATGGTTTAGGCTATGTGATAATATGGGATCATGGAACTACAACCGATTGAAATTGGAATTTCATCAGAAGTTTTATCCAATGCATCTTGTTCATCGTGATCGTAATTATATATATAATTTTTGGCCTCGCGAAGGAGAAAGCATCGCTCAAGCTTGGGGGAGGCTTAAGTCAATGTTATATTCATGCCCCAATCATGAGCTCTCAAGAGAAATTATTATTCAAAATTTTTATGCTCGGCTTTCTCTCAATAATCGCTCTGTGCTCGATACTTCTTGTAGTGGTTCTTTTATGATGAAGACTATTGAATTCAAATGGGATTTATTGGAAAGAATTAAATGCAACTCTGAATATTGGGATCTTGATGAAGGTAAGGAGTCAGGTATAACACCTAAGTTTGATAGTGTTAAATCTTTTATGGATACCGATGTTTTCCGTGAATTTAGCACTAAATATGGACTTGACTCTGAGATAGTAGCTTCTTTCTGCGAATCATTTGCTACTCATGTTGATCTCCCTAAGGAAAAGTGGTTTAAATATCATCCTCACATTGAAGTAAAAGTAGTTGAACCTATTAAAGTTGAAGAAAAGACTATCACTTATAATGTTGATCCTATTGTTCCTACCACTTATATTGTGAAACCACCTTTCCCTGTTAGAATAAATGATCATGCTAAAGCTTCAACTGTGGTTCGTAAGAGTAATACTAGAATACCTACACCCCCTGAGCAAATTAAATTTGAACCTAGTATTGCTATGGTTAAAGATCTCTTCGCCGATAATATTGATGGGCATGTTATTTACCTCTGTGATGAAGCTGCTAGAATTGCTAGACCCGATACTAAGGGTAAACATAGACATGTTGTTGGCATGCATGTTGTTTCTGTTAAAATAGGAGATCATTGTTATCATGGCATATGGGTGCTATTGCAAGTGCAATACCTCCTTACTTATACAAAGAAATTATGCATGATATTGCACCTGCTGAGATAGAAGAAATTGATGTTACAATTAATCTTGCCAATGGAGATACTATTTCACCAGTTGGGATTCTTAGAGATGTCGAAGTCACATGTGTGAATACATAGACAAACAGAGTGTCACTAGTATGCCTCTACTTGACTAGCTCGTTAATCAAAGATGGCAATGTTTCCTAGCCATAGACATGAGTTGTCATTTGATTAACGAGATCACCTCATTAGGAGAATGACGTGATTGACTTGACCCATTCCGTTAGCTTAGCACCCGATCGTTTAGTATGTTGCTATTGCTTTCTTCATGACTTATACATGTTCCTATGACTATGAGATTATGCAACTCCCGTTTACCGGAGGAACACTTTGTGTGCTACCAAACGTCACAACGTAAATGGGTGATTATAAAGGTGCTCTACAGGTGTCTCCAAAGGTACTTGTTGGGTTGGCGTATTTCGAGATTAGGATTTGTCACTCCGATTGTCGGAGAGGTATCTCTGGGCCCACTCGGTAATGCACATCACTATAAGCCTTGCAAGCATTGTGACTAATGAGTTAGTTGCGGGATGATGTATTACGGAACGAGTAAAGAGACTTGTCGGTAACGAGATTGAACTAGGTATCGAGATACCGACGATCGAATCTCGGGCAAGTAAGATACCGATGACAAAGGGAACAACGTATGTTGTTATGCGGTCTGACCGATAAAGATCTTCGTAGAATATGTGGGAGCCAATATGGGCATCCAGGTCCCGCTATTGGTTATTGACCGGAGAGGTGTCTCGTTCATGTCTACATAGTTCTCGAACCTGAAGGGTCCGCACGCTTAAAGTTACGATGACAGTTATATTATGAGTTTATATGTTTTGATGTACCGAAGGTTGTTCGGAGTCCCGAATGTGATCACGGACATGACGAGGGGTCTTGAAATGGTCGAGACATAAAGATTGATATATTGGACGACTATATTCGGACACCGGAACTGTTCCGGAGAAGTTTCGGATTAAACCGGAGTGCCGGAGGGTTATCGGAACCCCCCGGGGAAGTATTGGGCCTTAGTGGGCCTTGAGGGGAGAGAGAGGGCAGCAGCCAGGAGGTGGCGCGCCCCCTCCTAGGAGGAGTCCTAGTTGGACTAGGAGAGAGGGGCGCAGCCCCCTTTCCCTCTCCCTCTCCCTCTCTCTCATTCCCCCCTTCTTTTCCTAGTAGGACAAGGAAAGGGGAATCCTACTCCTACTAGGAGGAGGACTCCCCCCCTCTCCTTGGCGCGCCCATAGGCAGCTGGCCTCCCCCTTGCTCCTTTATATACGGGGGCAGGGGGCACCTCTCTACACACTTGATATACGATATTTTAGCCGTGTGCGGTGCCCCCCTCCACCAGATTACACCTCGATAATACCGTTGCGGAGCTTAGGCGAAGCCCTGCGTCGGTGGAACATCATCATCGTCACCACGCCGTCGTGCTGACGAAACTCTCCCTCAACACTCGGCTGGATCGGAGTTCGAGGGACGTCATCGAGCTGAACGTGTGTAGAACTTGGAGGTGCCGTACGTTCGGTACTTGATCGGTCGGATCGTGAAGACGTACGACTACATCAACCGCGTTGTGATAACGCTTCCGCTGTCGGTCTACGAGGGTACGTGGACAACACTCTCCCTTCTCGTTGCTATGCATCACCATGATCTTGCGTGTGCGTAGGAATTTTTTTGAAATTACTACGTTCCCCAACAGAAAGAAGTCGAACAAAAACAAAATTATGTTCAAGTGTAGTTATCCAACCCGAGACCTCAAGTTTGATGAGCGAATAGGCTAACCAGCTACACCACCCTCCCGTTATGTTCAACGAGAGGAAAATAACCTTTTATACATTCTTGCATTCGTGTGACAAGCATGCCGTGTTTTTTTTGCGTGCGAGTCGTTGGGATTTAAATCATAATCATGTCATGTGGCTTTGGTGGTAAGGTCTTTTGGGATTTAAGGCAGTGTTGGTAGTACAGAAATAATGGAGCCTTAGTCACCTTACCTCTCTCCACGTAGTACGTTGGGTCCCACCAGTGAGAGGGTGAAACTAACAAATTAATAAGAAATATTATAAAAAACCGAGTTGGTGATGATGGTGTGCCTGCCATCCTGCACTATAGACCGTCCGATCTATATCTGACGGATAGAAAGCAAACTATGGCAATTTTCTAAAAACATACCCGCACCCCTCTCCATATTTGCAGATAAGGCATTCCCTCGTTCATCTTCGTCTCCCACGAGATGAACAACTCGTATAAATGCATCTTGATGTTCCGTGCAATGCATGGGCCACTCGCTAGTTTAAGAAAAATTAAAAGCGCCAGCGGTGTATCTTACCTCACACATCTCGCTACTGCTCGTGAACACTGTCCAATTGATCCCTCTGTGCGCTCACGTACTATTTTAAGTGAATCCTTATTATAACATGCACACAATTTTGGGCACTTGTATTCAACCTAAGTCAGTGTGCCACCGTATCTCGGACTACTCCCTCCATCTAGGTGTAATAAGTCATGTTAGAAGGTGCAGTGGGACCAAGGTGCAAGTAGACTGGAGGAGAAGGATAAACTTGACCGGTCCTTCCTCCAATCAAAGCCCTGATTTCTGTCTCTAAGTGCAACAATTAATCCCAACAACTAAGAGATGCCGTTTTAGCTACCATGCAGGGCCACGTATTTACTCGCATGCAAGCAGACTTTGATTTCTTGACTGATCAACGCGTAGTTGCGCTCCATGCATTGGGTTTCCGGGGGAGATAACAAGGCAGAGTATGGAGCGTTTGGTTACATTGCTTAGGCTGGTCATAGTGGTGAGTAACTTAGACTAGTAACATGCACGATATTCCTATTCTATGAACCTGTGTGTGCATGTGCGTGTGTGTTTAACATCATGTGTGTGTTAGAGACAGCGACACATTGACCTACTCCTACAGAGAGATGGTGTGTAGTGTACGATTTAGCCGCAAGAGTCGGTGCATCCTCTTCTGTGCGTCTCAATGATTGACAGATCATAGCCAATATGTACTCCCTCCGTTCCAAAATAAGTGTCTCAACTTTATGCAAACTTTAGTACAAAGTTGTACTACTACTAAAGTTGACACTTATTTTGGTACAGAGACAGCTAAAGAAAAAAAGGATCCATGCAGTCCCTAGCCCTTGAACCGTAAACCCTAAACAGGCTTTAATTTGCTGGTAACGTTGGAGCTTCCGAAGAAATGACGTTTGCAACCCTTTTACCATCGGATCATTTTGTGTAGTTTCACCAAAATTGAGATGAGCATCCTTGTGGCAAAGAAATTGAAGAAGCGTGATTAGAATAAGATTACTAGGGCTAGTTGATAAGACATAAACTCATCACAAATACAGTACGTAGAAGCCAGTAGAGGTATGTGCGGGGCAAAGAAGTAGAGAAATATCCACATGGAGTGATGTGGGCAGCTGAAGCAGTGGTGCAAGCCGGCTGTATAGGGAGTTGCACCTGAGGGATGTCGGGACGTAGCTCAACCTAGAGGAGGGCGGCGGGAGGCGGCAACTGCCCATGTCGCGGCAGTGAGCAAGGGACGAAGGCAACCTCACCGGCTTTGTGAGAGAGAACTACGGGGACCCCTTATCGAGACGTGCCGACAGTGGGTTTTCGCCGTCGGCGACGGCGACCGCATCTACACTAAGCATCCACGACATCCGTCGGGATGTTAGAGATGTGGCCACAGTCGTTTTGTGCAAGAGAGTGTGAAGAGAGCAACCCCAGCAAGCAACCGTGTAGGCTCGTCCTGCCTATGTATATAGTGGAGCGGTTTCCTTTTCTCTCCTATAAACCTTGCGCTTGGCATCTCCAAAATATTAACCTTGCGATTGGCTCTTCGCCTCTTCGGGAAGTCAAGCAATAATAGTACTACAGTAAATATCGTTCTGGCTATATGAGACCGAATGAATTGCTGCACATCCACCACGTGGGCGAGGGTCGAGGGGCGAGGGAGAGTGCGTACTATTACGTCCGTTTCAATATGGACTACATACGAAGCAAAATGAGTGAATCTACACTGTAAAATACGTCTATATACATTAGTGTTTGGAGTATGTACTAGTAGTTCATATTGAAATCTAAGGACATATATTCCAAACAATTTGATAATCTCTCTAACCAAGGTAGGGACGAGGAGTAAACGGAGGGAGTAGTCAAATTTTCTCCTCGTCCTGCGAGCCACCGCGCGCATGGGCGAGGGAGCAGGCGTAAGGCGTAGTACTACTACCTCCGTCCTGGTTTATAGGTCACCTTTGTAGTTCGTGCCAAATTTTTACAAAATATTTAGCTAACAAAATGTTAATGCATGTCAACAAAAATTATATCATTGGATTCGTATTTCAACATAGTTTTCAATGATATAATTTTTGGTAACATGCACGCATGTTTTGTTAGTTCAAGCTCTAGTCAAAATTTGACACAATATACAATGGGGACCAATAAACCAATATACAATGAGTAGTAGTAACCAAGCTTCACATCGTCATGCGAGCCACCGCGCCCGTGGGCGGAGGAGACGGCGTAGTAAGCAAGCTTCTCCTCATTCTGCGAGTTGACGGGACACATCAAAAGTAATACGTACAGATCATCTCGAGTGTATAGAACATTGCCTCTAAGGTAGGCCCCACATGGTTTGCCTCTTTTTTAACATAACGCGTCAAGTCGCAATTTGTTTGTCCACCCATGGTAGACGATCCTCCATCAAGTGGAGAACCAGTACACGTGTCAAATTACCATGTGGGCTGCCTTTTCGTACAGAAATGAGCTCCACCGTGTACCCGCACGGGTGTGGTTGGGAAAGAGACGGGAGTACGTGCGCCGTGCGTGCACCTCCTCTCTTCGTGCACATCCCGCACCTACGTGGGTGTGTGTGAGAGATACAGACCTAGAAAGATGGCATGTGCGCTCGGGAGTGTTTTTTGTTTTGGGGGTGATTTCGTGAATGTATCCGTGGGAATATTTGTCGATGACATCTCAAACAAAATTTTGCATGCAATGTGTGTGAAATAGAGGCCTATCCATATCATATATAGAGGGGGCGATCCACGAGAAGAGAGGGAGGGGTCATATAGCTCGATAGAGTCGAAGAGAGGATCAAGTGGGTGGGTGCGAGATCGATGAAGAGAGCCATCGAAATTGTGTGTGTGCAAGTCAAAGATATAAGGCGACTGGCCTACCGGAACGTCAGAGGGCACAAGGCAAGTTTGTGTGTGGCAGGGAGACATGACTAGAGCACTCGATGTATCGGTGTGTGGGGGTAGGGGGGAGGAAGAGGCCTAACTAGAGGGTAGAACGACTCGTATATGTGTTGAGAAGGAGAGACCCAACTATGTCCTGAGGGAGAGCGGTCGACATCCATACATAACTGAAGGACGGGAAATAGGTTGGGACAGAGAGAGAGAGAGAGAGAGAGAGAGAGAGAGAGAGAGAGGAGAGAGAGACAGGGAGAGGGGTAGAGTGTTGGATGGGTGATGGAGTTGCTTCTCGAAGATGGTGGGAGAGGCCTACTAGACAAACTGATGGTAGAACAACAATATTATCAATAAGAGTGGCGATGTGTTTCTGTGTGTGCCTGCGCGTGATAGATCTGTCGGGACGCATGCATGGATGATGAAGGGGAACCATGTGTTTGGTAAGAAAACCTAACTAGATCGGTAGATCAATTGTTGTTTGTCGAAGGAAGGGAGAGACATAACTAATGAGGTAGATCGATCGACGTGTGGAAAAAACAAGTTATAAGGACCTAGTTAGCTATATGTATAGCGGGAGATCGGTCGGTGTACATCCATTTGTTAGAGGCAAATAAGGCCCAGCGAGACGGATAGACAGAGTGAATGGAGCTATAGGAGGTGGTGCGAGAGGCCGAGCTACTAGCTAGATAGAGGGAGGAGTGTGCGGTTGTGAGATCGATGAAAAGAGGGGCGAGAGTTTACACGTGTGCGGGACCGTATGAGAGACACGAGGCATGGACACAGAAAGGAGGAGATGGAAGGTGCGTGTGTATGTTGTAGGCAGACATCGCTGGAGAGGTTTATTGATCAGTGTGTGTTGGAAAGGAGTTGTGGAGACTGTGGGAGAACGACCTAAAGAAAAAAATGAATGTGCACGACGGATATAATTCTGAGGGAGGGGGAGGGCAAGGAGGGCGTGTGCGTGCACGAGAGAAAGTTAGTGCTAGCTACAAAGGTTAGAGGATTGTGTGGGTGTAAGAGACTAACAAAGATCATAATTTGATATGAAAGTGGATTCATATATTTGAATAGGAGATCATAGTGTTATAAACATATATGCATGCATGAATATACCGGTGATACGCGTGCTGTGGTTTTGCACATGTTATACCATAATGTGATAATGCATGGAGTTTGCAACTCACAGCTAAACGTCGAACAATCTAAACCATACTATACATCGAACAATCTCACATTTTATTTGAATTTGTGATAATGTGTGGTGTTTGCAGCTTACAACTAAATATCGAACAATCTAAACAATACTATATATTGAACAATCTCACATTTTATTTGAATTTGTGGTAATGTGTGGTGTTTGCAACTGACATCTAAATACTTAGGCGTAGGGGGCGGGGCACCATACATTATGTGATAAACACATTATACATATGAGACATGGTTTAGATTATGAAGATCTAGCTAGAGCTTGAAATGTACTGTGATTTGAAAACAACATAAAGTGGATTCAAAAACTCGAGTTCGAGTTCATATAGTACAAATAGTTCATATCTAACTCGAGAGTAATCATGTGGTGTGCTGTGAAGATAATACACAAACGATGGTTTAACCTGTCAATAATGATGATTGTAGTTCTTATTAAACTAGAGAAACGAATTCAAATGGTTTGACTTCACAACAATCATTATTGCAGATCTTATTCAAATAGAGAAACGAATTCAAATTTAGTTCATATTGAAGCGGTAGTATATACGTTTGGAATGCACTAAAACGTTCATGCATTATACACGTAGCGAAATATTTTAATTGAACATAACATGAATTCAAAGTTTTGAATCACATTTGTAGTGCGAATTGATTTGGTACAGTACACGGGACTAGACTCTCTTGTGTGCTGCGAACTGATTTCTTTTTGTTTTTTAGTCGACGGAAGTGCGAATTGATTTGGTACAGTACACATTAGGCTTGTCCGGAAATTTCAACCCGCGCCTTGTTTTCCCGAAGTATTTAAGATATATATTTGTCCCGTTGTGCTCCGACAACTCCCTCCATCTCAACCCGCGCCTTGCTATTCCAAAATTACAACGCGCGCGAAAACTCCCACCTCCTGTGAAATCCCGACATGCGAAATGCCCATGATACCCCTGAACCGAAAGAACCGCCTAGCTCAAATCGGTGGGGGAACTTTCGTAACTTACCCCACATTTCGGACAAGCGCGCCCCTAAGCCATGGTTCCCCAGTCCCATCCCATCCGCCCACCCATTCGTACACCGAGGCCACAAAAACCCGTGAAGCCCCACACCCTCCTCCGTCCGTCACCCAGCCAGAGGCTCTTCCCCGACGACGTCGTCCACAGCAACACCTCGATGTCCCTCATCCATCGTACCAGATGAGGATCCGTCATCGATCTTGTCGTCCCGCCGGTTCAGCCAGCCCGTCCTCCACCTCCAAGGAGCTTCCCCGACGTTCCCCTCGTCTTTCGCGCCACCTCCATTCCCACACCGCCGTCTTCACCTGCACCATCGGAAGAGCATCATCATCACCGTTTCCTTAGATGAAGATGAGGCCTAATCGGCGCCACCAAAGAGGTTGTACACTAATCGACTCATTTTCTTCTTGATTCAATCTCACGGTGCTGCCGGCGCTCGGTCCCGAGCCGACACAGCGTGGCTCCATCCACGGCGGCGTCGCCGGCCACTTCCTCCACGGTGTCGCTCCCTCGGCGGCGACGTCCACATCAGTAGGAGCTGCTGCTGCTTTAGCTCTTGCTCGCGCTGCTGCTTTGCTCTTGCTCTCGGTCCCCTGCTTGGTCTGCTCTTGCTATTGCTCTTGCTCTTGCTCTTGCTCTCGCTGCTGCTCGCGCTCTTGCTCTTGCTTGTGATGCTGCTCCGATTTAGCTCACTTCAGTCGCAGCGGGGAGTGGGGCTCGCCAGAGAGGTACACCAATATCTATCTTAGGGTTCAGGGTGGGGCGGTGGTTACTGGCGGTGGTGGGGCGGTGGCGTGGGATCACCGGAGAAAAAGCTCGGCACGGGGGGGCGAGAGGGATGGCCGGGGCGGCGGCGACTGGCAGTGGGAAGTGGTTTTGGGGCGGCGGGGCGGCGCACCACCGGCCGCAGGCGGCGGGGGCGGCTATTTGGCTAGTGGTGGCTGGCGGCTCAAGGCAGCCTCACCTGATGCTGCTACACGACCAGCTGGCTCTCGCACATGCTACTGCTGCTGCTACTGCTGCTTTTCTGCTACTAGTGCCACTAGTAGAAAAAGGGCCATTTGTCCCGGTTCATAAGGCTCATCTGTCCCGGTTGGGGAACCGGGACTAAAGGGTCGTTACTAATGCCTAGGCCTTTAGTCCCGGTTCTTATACTAACCGGGACAGATGGGCCTCCACGTGGCCGGTGCTGCGAGCCCAGGCAGGAGGCCCTTTAGTCCCGGTTGGTGGCACCAACCGGGACCAATAGGCATCCACGCGTCAGCTGTTCAGGGGCTAGGGTTTTTGTTTTTTTTCTGAAAGGGGGGTGGATTTGGGGGTTTTGTTTGGTTAATTAAGGTGTTCCATATATTGTGTTAGGTAGCTAATTAATTAATAGAGAGAAGTGTCCACTCATATCTCTGTGCTTGGTCGACGCTACGTACTATACATAGAGAGGCCCTCGGCACGCAGCTAGTAAGACAATGAAGGAAACCATTAAGTACAGAAGTTCGTCATGCATACCGAGAGAAGTGATCGACCTCTCCTTCTCCGAGAGATTGGTCGAACAAAAAGTTTTCGTATTATCTATCCGACGCTACTGGCTACATAAATATACAATATGTAAGATCTCTTACAATCCCCTAGCATTTGAACTCAACTTCCACATGGTAGTCTCCGGCTTTATTGATGACATGGTCAAGAAAGAATCCCGCCAATTCCTCTTGAATTGCTTTCATGCGATCTTGTGGTAGGAGTTCATTCCGCATCTGCCACGTCTAATTTGAAGAAGGGGGTTAATACATATATATAAATGAAACTCAACAGAAATAATGGTGTAATAAAATGAAATTGTGAATATTATTGTGTACGCACTTCATATTGTCTTTTAGAGTAGCCCCGCTTATTTTTCAAAGTGCGTTGTAGATGAACTCGCACACGTAGTATCCACAGTAATCATTCCCTTGTTCCTGCCACAAGCACTTTACGAGAAATAGAGGTCAATCAAACTGATAATGAAGCATTATAAATGGCATTGATGAAAGTAGCTAGAATCAACGAGAGATGCGCGCAACTAGCTAGCTAGTAGTACTTACTTTCGGGTATGTATATCGCAGCTCCTTCGGCAGTCCCGGAGCTTCTGCGGTGAACTGTTTCCAAACCCTGCAAGACAAAGAAAATAATTATTACTTGAGATATCAGGAAATGAACAAAAAGTTGCCGATATGGTGCGATAATGATCGATTGAACTTACTTGTTGAGAATTTTAGTCATGTCCGCATAGGTCTCGGGATCTTTTCATCTCGAGTCTAAGACGGTTACTAGTCCCCGCTCAAGCTTAATCTCCAAGAGAATATAGTGGAAGCTGCGCACGCATGCATAACTCATCAATTACATTACTATAACCTCGCTCGAGTAATAAGGGAAACCGAATATGCACACGACAGTAACACTCACTTGAAGTTGTAAGGAAAGAGTATTAAATCTTTGTTTTGATTTATTAACAATGATTTGAGCAAGTTGGCCTCGGCCTCTTCGGCGTTCTTTTTAACCTGAAATTCATCTATGAGATTTGTGCTAATGAACCCAATATCATACATTTCTGCTTTTCTGCACTCGACGATCTTCAATCTGCATAATATAGTGAGGATAATTATAAATACATGCCATGAAAGAGCTGAGCTATATATAGAGACTTAATGACAGAAGTAGTACTTACAAACAGTAGCAAGTGACCGTTAATTTATCGAGGGCCTTTTGATTGAAGAACTGGAAGAACTCCTCAAATGGAACATGCAACAGATCAGTTCCAATGAGGTCATGCTGCTCTTTAACTCTCAGATACAAAGTATTCATCCCCACAGACTCTCTGCAGGTTTTCATGTACCAATTATGGAATCTTCGCATCATCGTTTTTAGAGATTTTCATCTTTGATGAGAGGCTTCCCGTACTCGTATCTGTGTTCCACCACCTCCAAGAAATCATAATGTACATCGTTGGGCAGGTAATCCCTGGAGCATTAGCGACGATGTCTCTAGACACATTGAGCGGGGGGCACGATTGGTTTGCTTGTTCGCCGAGCTGGGAAATTTTTTCCCAGCTGCTCGTTCTTTTAACCTTTGATCACTGACAGTACTTCCCGACCGCTCCGCTTCGAGATATGCCTTTTCAGTAATGCGCTCATAGTTGGTTTTCGGCAGAGACTTTGGTGGTTTCCTCAGGGCATCGATAGTGTGCTTTGCTTTCACCAAATCTACCTTCTCCTCCGGAGGTGGATGTCTCTTTGCTTTCAACCCTTCAAAGAAGTCCTTCACTTCGGTTCGCACGATCTTCGCGTTTTCCTCCTCGGTCCTCTCGTACGGTAACTTCTCTAGAGACTTGAGAGGTGGACCGTATCTGTATTGCCTCCCGCCTCTGGCTGTACTGCTAGACGCCGGAGCAGACGGAGCGGCTGCGGCTGTCTTCTTTCGTGCTTGCTTATGAGGCGGAGGAGAAGGACTACGACGCGCCGGAGCAGCCGGGGCGGCCGCGGGTCTCTTCCGCCCTTGCTGGCGAGGCGGAGAAGGAGGAGGCTGGTGGCTGCTCGGGTGCGCCGGCGCAGGCGGAGAAGGAGGCGGAGTGCCGCCACGCGCCGGAGAAGGAGGCTGAGTGCCCTGATCGTTACTCGCCGGAGGAGGAGGCGGTGGAGGAGGCGGAGTGCCCTGACTCGCCGGAGGAGGAGGAGGCGGAGGCATCTAGTTCGGAAGGTTGATGAGCTCCTTCCGCCATAGGCATGGAGTCTTCAGACAAGAACCTAGCCGAGTCTCCCCTTCACCCGTAGGGTGGTCAAGCTGGATGTCCTCAAATCCTTCTGTGATTTCATCCACCATCACCCTAGCATATCCTTCTGGAATCGGCCGGCAGTGAAAAGTTGCACCAGGTTCAGGAGGTGCAACAGAGCCAACAGCCGCCTTGACTTTCAATTCCATCCACTTCATCATAAGGTGGCAATGCTGAGACTCCGTGATAGCATCTACGGGGTAGCTAGCAGGAGCCGTGAAGACAGGCTCCTGAAGCAGCTCCGTGGAAGCCACGTTGCTTCTCTGTTGAGATGGCGGGGTAGCTTTGGGTGTAGCTTCGGCAGGTCGCGTGCTGCGAACTGCCTATCGTTCCTCTAGCGCTTGTACCCTTGCGTGCAGCGCCTGTAGTTGGGTCAACTCCTTTTTCTTCTTTCTCTCCGAGCATTTGTAACCGCCAGCGTCAGGAAATCTAGCCTTCCACGAAAGGGAGCCTGGCGTGCCTCGTGTCCGTCAGAGGTGCTCAGGATTCCCGAGGGCCTTTGTGAGCTCGTCGTTCTCTCTGTCCGGAACGAACGTCCCTTGCTGCACCTTTTCGATATACTCATGAAGCTTCTCAATGGGTGTGTTTAGCTGCTCGTCGGTCCAAACACACTTCAGCTGCTCGTCGGTCCAAACACACTTCCCTGTTACAAGTCCTGCAACGGTCTGGCCAGCGTCGCGTCTCTGGTTTGTTCCCTTTATCAATGAGGTCATTCTCAGCCTTGTCCCACAACGGCTGGGCTTTCAGGTAGCCACCTGACCCCATGCGATGGTGATGCTTCTTCTTTGCAGCATATTTCTTGTTTGTCGTTGACATCTTCGCTGCTCTCTCAGATTTCTTTTTGGTGACAAATTCGGGCCACTGATCTTTGATCTTCTCAAATCGGCCGATGAATTCTGGAGTCTTGTCTGGGTCGACAAACGATGATTTTAGCTCATTCTTCCACCTCCTAAATAGCTCAGCCATCTTCTTAAGAGCATAAGCCTTGATCATTGGCTTTTTAACTGGATTCTCCGGATCCTCCTCTGGCGGGAAGGTCAAATTTTCCTGCAGCGCGGTCCAAAGATCAGCTTTCTGCGTATCGCTGACATAAGACACCTGAGAGTCTTTGTCCTTAGGCTTCAACCATTGCTCGATGCTGATCGGGATCATGTCCCTCACTAGAACCCCGCACTGAGCATTAAATTTTTGCTTGGTCCGGAGGGGTTCAATCGGTTGGCCAGCGTGATCAATTTCGATGATCGTGTACCTTTCATCTGCGCGCAACTTTCTCTTAGGGCCTCGTCTCGTTACCGAAGTGTTGCTCGATCCGGAGGGCTAGAAAAGAAGAAAAAGAAGAGAGTTAATATGTGTACATACCAAAAACAATTAATGCATCAATTAGCTATAGTCAGCACATGCTTAATTAATTAATATATATACCTGGCCGGACTCCGTTCGGTCACCGGAGCCTGCTTCGTCATCCTGTCCTTCCCCCTCCATTCGATCACCGGAGCCGTCATCACGGTGTCCTTCGTCCTCCATTGTTTGATCATCGTCGTAGCCTGCTTCTTCATCCTGTCTTTCCAGAGCATCGGTGCATGTGTCGTTGAGAAACGACAAGACGGCATCACTTCCGTGTGCGATTATCTCCCCCAACACCGCTTCTTTTACTTCGTCTCGGGGGTGCGGATCCATAGTTTCTGCAAATATTTACAACATGGCAATTATTATTCAAACATGACAGATGGATATATTAGTGGCAAATGTTGAACTAGCTAGCTAAGCACAATAAGGAATCATATTAGTGGCATGGCCTCGACGGTTCTCTAGGGTTTGGGGAGGCCTCGACAACGCTTCAAGGGTTTAGGGTGGCCTCAACAACGCTTCAAGGGGTTCGGGGTGGCCTCGACGACAACGCTCTTTTAACTTGGTAAATTTGGGTGGCCTCAAGAGAGTATGTCGATCGGGTAGGGGCGCGGCGGGAGGGGGTAGGAGACCGACATCGTTTTTTTCTAGGGTTTGGGTGTCCTCGAGAGTTTTGGTCGAGCGAGAGGGTCGGGGGTGCTCCCGTGGTATAAGTTATCATGGTCGAGAGGGGGTATAAATATTGACCGTTCATCATGTCGAAGTAATCTAGGAGGGAGTTATATATATCGACAACGACGACATACATACATGGGAAAATAATGTTACCGGGGAGGGGGTATATCGACAACGACATACCCGATAAAAAATAAGAAGACGAAGAAGAAATAAAAAGAGGAGAAGAAGAAAGGAATAGAGGAGAAGATCGAAGAAAAAAAGAAGAAGAAGAAAAAGAGGAGAAGAAGAAAGGAATAGAGGAGAAGAAGAAAAAAAAATTCTATTTTTTCTTCTTCTCCTCTATTCCTTTCTTCTTCTCCTCTTCTTTTTGTTCTTTTTTCCTCTTCTTATTTATTTCTCCTCTTCTTCCTATCCTCTTCTTCTCCTTTCTTCCTCTTCTTATTTTCGTTTTTCCTCTCCTTCTTTTTCTTCTTCTTCCTTTCCTAGCTAGATATATAAAGCCTTTCTAAAAATGTAACTTTTGCATATATAAAACTTTTCCATGGATCATCATTTCTCATATATATCCATCTATAGCCACATACATATATAAATGGAAAAAAATGCTATGAACAAAAATACATATATACTTAGTAAATATTCTATGAACATCGTTTCTCATATATATCAATGCATACATCCATGGATCATCATTGCTCATATATCCATAGTCATATATAAAAACTTTCTGTATATGAACAAAAAACTTTCTATGAACAAAAAAACATTTTTGACGTATTTAGCTGATTCTAAATTTTCCTAACTCTTTTACAACCACAAAAATTACTCCAACTTCATGACAGTACCCACACTCCATTTCACCAAAAACCTTCTGATCCATAGTTCAAAATTTTCAAATTTCATTCAAATGAAATTTGAAGCAGATTCAAATTCCTTGCTGAAAACCTATTCTAAACCAATCCAAAAATTCTGAAATTTTGCCATCACCTTTGTCTTGCATCAGTACCTCACCACAAAAAATATCATAAATTCTAAAAATGGCCAAAGCCATCTAGCATTTGATCAAACACCCTCTATATGTACTGTTCATATATGTAAAAAAGTCAGAAATTTCAGAAAATTGGACGGCGTGTTGCTGCTGCTCCACTCCTTCTCCTCTCCTCTCCTTCTCCTCTCCTTCTGCTCTTCAATGCGTCGGGGACGGCGGCGACCATGGAGCAGGGGCGGAGAGCAAGGGGCGCTCGGGCGCAAGAGCGGTGCTTGATCGGGACCATGGGAAAGGGGGGGCTCACTTCGAGGGGGGCGGCGATGGCAGGAGTCCGGCGAAGAGGACGGCGGGCTCGGGGAGGCACGCGGTGATGGGGACGGCGGTCTCGGGACGGCACGCGGTGACAAGGACGAGGAGGGGTGGGCTCGGGGAGGCACGCGGCGACGGGGACGACGAGGACGGCGGGCTCGGGGATGCCGGCGACGAGGACGGCGCGGGCTCGGGGAGGCGACGGTGTTGGCGGCGGTGGTGTAGAGGGCGAGGTGGAGCAGCATGACGGCGTCGATGAGCTTGGCGTCGTCGGCGGGGGGGAGGCAACTGGCGATGAAAACTGAAATTTTTCACAAGTGTTTGTTATATAGTCCACGCATTACTCTCGGTTGGTGCCACCAACCGGGACCAAAGGTCTCTTTTTAGCAGCCCAAAGGGCGGGAAGCGGCGGCCTTTGGTCCCGGTTGGTGGCACCAACCGGTACTAAAGGGGGGGCATTGGTCCCGGTTGGTGGCACGAACCGGTACCAATGCCCACCTTTAGTCCGGGTTTGTCCCACCAACCGGGACCAAAGGCCGCGCACATCGGCGTGGTGGTGGGAGTTTAGTCCCACCTCGCTAGTTGAGAGGGGCGCGCAGTGGTTTATAAGCCCCACTGCCGCACCCCTCTCGAGCTCCTCTCTATTGCAGGCTTACGGGCCTAATTGTCACTGCTATGCCAGTTGGGCCTATTGGGTCTTCTGCGGGCCTGAATCCTGGCCCAATGATGGGTTTCTAGTCGTATTCAGGCCGTGGTGGCCCAGTAGGTGGCAATTTTTTTATTTTTTTCCCCAGTTTTTTTTCTTTTCTCTTTTGCTTTTTTTGTTTTGTTTCTACTTACAACAAAATACTTATTTATTTTATTTTGTTTCTAATTACTTATTTATTTTATTTTACAATAATTCTTTTTGCTAATAAAGTGGCTAACAAAAAAAGTTCTTTATGAAAATTCTATTTGCTTTTAATGATTTTGAACAGAAAATACTTTGATAATTTTAGTTGCATGAATTTTATATAATTTTTGTAGAGGTTGCTTATAATGTTTTGAATAGAAAATACTTTGATAATTTTAGTTTCATAAATTTCATTTATGTTATTAAAGTTTTTTTATTTTTTTCTACTTATATATTTTATTATAGTTTATATTATTTTGTTTCTAATTACTTATTTATTTTATTTTATGATAATTCTTTTTCTATTAAAGTTTGTGACAAAAAAGTTGTTTATGAAAATTCATTTTGCTTTTAATGATTTTGAATAGAAAATACTTTGATAATTCACCATAGTTTGGGATTTCATTCTTTTGAACTTATTTGAACTCCATAGTTTTTCTGTGTTCAAAATGCACCATTCAAAGCCACATCATCAATTTTCAACCCTTTCTGACTTCATTTGTTATTTTTCGTGCATTTACTGATTTTTTTCAGCTATAAGACCCTGAAATTGAAAAGCACTACAAATGAACTCTGAAAAGGTTGAAAGTTGGCATGGTATCATCATTTCACCCACATAGCATGTGCAAGAAAGTAGAGAGGCTTACGGCAAAAACTGGATGCACTTCGTGTACAAAACGGACAATCTCTTTCGAAGTATCAGGGTTTCATACGGAAACTCGTCTGTTACAAAGGGATTTCATTTTTTTGAACTTATTTGAACTCCATACTTTTTCTGTGTCCAAAATGCACCATTCAAAGCCACATCATGAATTTTCAACCCTTTTTGACTTCATTTGTTATTTTTCATGCATTTACTGATTTTTTTCAGCTATAAGACCCTGAAATTGAAAAGCACTACAAATGAACATGGATAGATAAGTGACCAAATTAATAGTAGTTCATCATCACATTAACACCAAAGTACATACATAGTTCAAATTGAACAACATATAGCTCTCCAGAGCATCTAGTTAAACCATACATTGAAACTATGTAAAACCTTTCAATGCAACAACAAATGTGATCATAATCACAACTAAGGTAACAATTGATCCAACGGCATAATGATACCAAGCCTCGGTATGAATGGCATATTTTCTAATCTTTCTAATCTTCAAACGCATTGCATCCATCTTGTTCTTGTGATCATCGACGACATCCGCAACATCCAACTCCAATATCATCTTCTCCTCCTCAATTTTTTTATTTTTTCCTTCAAGTAATTGTTTTCTTCTTCGACTAAATTTAACCTCTCGACAATAGGGTCGGTTGGAATTTCCGGTTCAACCACCTCCTACATAAATAAAATCTATGTCACGTTGGTCCGCATAATTGTCATCAACAATAAATGAACCAAATAGTTATAAAAAGATAATATATACCACATCCGAATCATAGACAGGACGAGGGCGACGGGGGCGGATACTAGAACCATCGCACTATATAATAACAAGGAATAATAAAAGTAAGAAAATTAGACAAGTATCTATCTCAAGTAAGAATTTTTTTCTTTCAGAAAGAAGATAAGAACAAGAGGCTCACCAGGGTGGTGCCGGCGACGAGATCGGCGCGGGCGATCGGCGGCGGTGAAGACGGGGACGGGGCGTGACGGACCGCTAAACCTAGAAAAATCTTGGGGAAAAAGGAGCTCGGAGGTCGAGTTTCGAGAGAAGAAATATTAACTAGTGTGGCTCGGCATTTCATCGAACACCTCATGTGCATAGGAGGTGAGCTAGAGCACCCAAATGCCCTCCCCTCGCCGGCCAGCAAAAAACAGAGCAGGGTGGAGTGCTCTGCTCGCTGGCGATGGGCTATATATAGGCAAATCATTTGTCCCGGTTCGTGGCTGGAACCGGGACCAATGGTTATGTGCCAGGAGCGAGGCCCATTGGTCCCGGTTCGTTCCTAGAACCGGGACAAATGGGTCCAGGCGAACCGGGACCAAAGCCCGCGACGCCCCGGCCGGCCACCTGGGCTCACGAACTGGGACGAATGCACCCGTTGGTCCCGGTTCGTATAAGAACCGGGACTAATGGGCTGGCCAGGCCCAAACGAAAGCCCCTTTTTCTACTAGTGTGCCTTCAGTTTTGACAGTGAAATTCAGTTTTAACAGAAAAATTCAGTTTCAAAAGTTAAGTTCAGTTTCGACAGTTAAGTTCAGTTTCAACAGTTAAATTCAGTTTCGACAGTTAAGTTCAGAGATGAGCGGCTGATGTATTTTACATCTAGCACTTTGTGGTTATGTATTTTACATCATCTATTGGAGATGCTATTAGAATTCCACTCAGGTTAACGTTGTCTCTCTTGTCCTGCTTCAGCCTCGGCATCGTACAACTCACCGGAGCTGCTCCAACAACAAAACCCTCCATCACAGCGGAGCAGTACCCCGCACTACTAGGAAAAGGGCTATAGCTAATATGGACATTAATGGCGCGCCATGTATGTGGTGCGCCACTGCTATATAGCAGTGGCGCACCAGATACAGGTGCGCCATTATTGACATATTACTAATGACGCACCTGATGTGTGGTGCGCCATTACTAGTTTAGAAAAAAATAAAAAAAATTGTTAGTAATGGCGCACCAGGCGATAGTGCGCCATTACTAGTTGACATAGTAATGGCGCACCTTCACCAAAGTGAGCCATTACTATGTGTATGACTTGGTCAACCCTTGGCCAAACTTAGTAATGGCGCACTTTGCCTAGGTGCGCCATTACTATGTCAAACTTAGTAATGGCACACCTAGACAAAGTGCGCCATTACTAACTTTGACCAAGGTTTGACCAAGTCATACACATAGTAATGGCGCACGGGGTGAAGGTGCGCCATTACTATGTCAACTAGTAATGGCGCACTATCCCCTGGTGCGCCATTACTAACTTTCTTTGCAACCACCCCCACCCCCGTGGACCGCCTTTTCAGTTTTAAAAAATAAAAGAAAATGATGGAAATGTCAAAAAAATAAAATAAAAGAAGTTTCCCATGTGATATGTGGTCTAGTTGTTGGGAAAATTTCCAAATATGAATTTCGACTTTATTTGCAAAATCTCTCTGGAATTTAGTAAAATGGGCATAACTTTTGCATACGAACTCGGATTAAAAAGTCTTTTATATGAAAAATCATCTACTCGAAAAGTTACATCAGAATTGAACCGGGGGAACATTGTTCAAGATTTTCATAATCCCCCAAACCTAACAGAACGAAAGATACGGGGCTTTTAAGATCTAGAGGGGGGAAATGGAAAAAGTTTCAAACTTACTAGTGGCGCACCATTTGCTAGGTGCACCACTAGTAACAGAAAAAAAAATTGGTTTCAAATTTTTTTTTTGGAATTTTTTTTCAAAATATGATACATAATATGACAGGGAAGTTTGAAATATTTTTTCAAAATTTCATCACACTCATGAACATGAACAAAATCCTAGACATCAACAAGGTTTATTAGGATTGATATGATAGATATATCAGTGCGATTTGACTTGAGATTAAGCATATTGACCCGAGGTTAAGCCATAGTGACCCGAGATTAAGAAAAAAAATTGAAAAAAAATTCTAAATTTTTTTTGAAAACAAATTGTTAGTAATGGCGCACTTCTATGTGGTGCGCCATTACTAAATCAGATAGTGATGGCGCACCAGATAGGCATAGTAATGGCGCACTATAGGTGTGCCATTACTATCTGGGATACTAATGGCGCACCAGAGGTGCGCCATTACTATTTGTTACTAATGGCGTGATAATAGTGGCGCACCTATAGTGCGCCATTAATGGAAAAACAGGTGCGCCACTAATTAGCCTTTTCCTAGTAGTGCCGGGCTCCATCTCCAGACGCCTAAGATCTTCTTCCCCTCCTCCGACAGCCAAGTCAGCCGGAGCATCCTCACCGACCAACCCAATCATGCTAAGATCGACATGGCTTCGCCAAAGAGGTTGTATACTTGTGGTTCCATGCTTCTTTGCATCTCGTGATCTTCCAATTCTTGTGAATCAAACACCCAGATTGGCAGAAATCCTATGTTTTTAAATTCTCTGTTTTGCACGTGCATTCCTATCCTATTCCTGTCTATTTCCTATCCCTGCATTGTTAGAATCCTGAAATTCAAACAAGCCCTTACACAATTACTTCTGTTACAAATATGTGTCAAAGAAAACCTTGTGTGGTTTGCCCTGCTCCTACTGTGCTGTGTTCCACCCCAGCTCGGCTGCTCCAACGACGGAAGGGTTCACGACACCAGGGATCCGCTCTCCAGACTGTCTTTCGCCGCCTCAGATCTTCTTCCCCGCCGCCGGCAGCCACGACAACTGCATTACCATCATCAACTAAGCAGATGACCTTGAGGACTACACGGGTCCGCAAGAGAGGTCGCACTCTTCCGTGTCTGCTTACGTTATGCATCGCTTAATACGATGACATGCTACTTTATCGTTGCGTTCACCTATTAGACTCCGAGTCAGGTCCAAACTAATGTTGAAACTTGAGTTTTAAAATGGTTGTGGGGTACATATTGGGGCAGCAATCAGTACTATCTTTCTACTATCTGGTTAATCTTGGGTGTCTACTGTGAGTTTCATGTTGGGTGCAAACAAACATTAAATGAGCCATTATCTGTATTTTTTAACTAAAGCTATTATCTGCCTGCTATCATTGGTTTTGGGTCTATCCACAGTTTGCTACCATCACTCTGGATTTGTGCATGCACTCCTTACATAATCTCACTATGTTTTATTCCTATGCATGTTAGTTATTGTACACAATGGAACTGAACATGTAGAGCAAAAGAGACGAGCCTTGCGTGGCAATAAAATTTCATGCAGACGTCGCTCCAGGGTGGGCGTTGATACGTCCATTTTGCATCTTGCTTTTATATCGATAGTTATTACATTATGGGCTGTTATTACACATTATGTCACAATACTTATGCCTATTCTCTCTTATTTTACAAGGTTTACATGAAGAGGGAGAATGCCGGCAGCTGGAATTCTGGGCTGGAAAAGGAGCAAATATTATAGACCTATTCTGCACAACTCCAAAAGTCCTGAAACTTCACGGAGACACGTTTTGGAATATATAAAAAATACTGGCGAAAGAATCAACCAGAGGGGGCCCACACCTTTGCCACGAGGGTGGGGGCGCGCCCCCTGTCTCGTGGGCCCCCTGGCAGGCCTCCGGTGCCCATCTTCTGCTATATGAAGTCTTTCGTCCTAGAAAAAAAGGAAGTTTTCGGGATGAAGCGCCGCCGTCTCGAAACGAAACCTTGGCAGAACCAATCTAGCGCTCCGGCGGAGCTGTTCTGGCGGGGAAACATCCCTTCGGGAGGGGGAAATCATCACCATCGTCATCACCATCGATCCTCTCAGCGGGATGGGGTCAATCTCCATGAACATCTTCACCAGCACCATCTCATCTCAAACCCTAGTTCATCTCTTGTATCCAATCTTTGTCTCAAAACCTCAGATTGGTACCTGTGGGTTGCTATTAGTGTTGATTACTCCTTGTAGTTGATGTGGATTATTTGGTGGAATATCATATGTTCAGATCCTTTATGCATATTAATACCCTCTGATTATGAACATCAATATGATTTGTGAGTAGTTACGTTTGTTCCTGAGGACATGGGAGAAGTCTTGCTGTAAGTAGTCATGTGAATTTGGTATTCGTTCGATATTTTGATGAGATGTATGTTGTCTTTCCTCTAGTGGTTTTATGTGAATGTCAACTACATGACACTTCACCATTATTTGGGCCTAGGGAAGGCATTGGGAAGTAATAAGTAGATGATGGGTTGCTAGAGTGACAGAAGCTTAAACCCTAGTTTATGAGATGCTTCGTAAGGGGCTGATTTGGATCCATATGTTTCATGCTATGGTTAGGTTTACCTTAATACTTCTTTTGTGGTTGCAGATGCTTGCAATAGGGGTTAATCATAAGTGGGATGCTTGTCCAAGGAAGGGCAGTACCCAAGCACCGGTCCACCCACATATCAAATTATCAAAGTAATGAACGCGAATCATATGAGCGTGATGAAAACTAGCTTGACGATAATTCCCATGTGTCCTCGGGATTATATAAGAGTTTGTCCAGGCTTTTCCTTTGCTACAAAAAGGATTGGGGTACCTTGCTGCACCTTGTTTACTTTTTTTACTTCTTACCCGTTACAAATTACCTTATCACAAATCTATCTGTTACCGATAATTTCGGTGCTTGCAGAAAATACCTTACTGAAAACCGCTTGTCATTTCCTTCTGCTCCTCGTTGGGTTCAACACTCTTACTTATCGAAAGGACTATGATAGATCCCCTATACTTGTGGGTCATCAAGGCTCTTTTTTGGCATCATTTCCGGGGAGTGAAGCGCCTTTGGTAAGTGGAATTTGGTAAGGAAAAATTTATATAGTGCGCTGAAATTTACTGTCACTCGTTACTATGGAAAGTAATCCTTTGAGGGGCTTATTCGGGGTATCTTCACCCCGACCAGTAGAGCAAAGAGTTGCTCCTCAACCTACTGAACCTACTGAAAATGTTTACTTTGAAATTCCTTCGGGTATGATAGATAAACTGCTAGATAATCCTTTTACAGGAGATGGAACATTACATCCCGATTTGCACCTAATCTATGTGGATGAAGTTTGTGGATTATTTAAGCTTGCAGGTATGCCCGAGGATGTTATCAAGAAGAAGGTCTTCCCTTTATCTTTGAAGGGAAAGGCATTGACATGGTTTAGGCTATGTGATAATATGGGATCATGGAACTACAACCGATTGAAATTGGAATTTCATCAGAAGTTTTATCCAATGCATCTTGTTCATCGTGATCGTAAATATATATATAATTTTTGGCCTCGCGAAGGAGAAAGCATCGCTCAAGCTTGGGGGAGGCTTAATTCAATGTTATATTCATGCCCCAATCATGAGCTCTCAAGAGAAATTATTATTCAAAATTTTTATGCTCGGCTTTCTCTCAATAATCGCTCCGTGCTCGATACTTCTTGTAGTGGTTCTTTTATGATGAAGACTATTGAATTCAAATGGGATTTATTGGAAAGAATTAAATGCAACTCTGAATATTGGGATCTCGATGAAGGTAAGGAGTCAGGTATAACACCTAAGTTTGATTGTGTTAAATCTTTTATGGATACCGATGTTTTCCGTGAATTTAGCACTAAATATGGACTTGACTCTGAGATAGTAGCTTCTTTCTATGAATCATTTGCTACTCATGTTGATCTCCCTAAGGAAAAGTGGTTTAAATATCATCCTCACATTGAAGTAAAAGTAGTTGAACCTATTAAAGTTGAAGAAAAGACTATCACTTATAATGTTGATCCTATTGTTCCTACCGCTTATATTGTGAAACCACCTTTCCCTGTTAGAATAAAGGATCATGCTAAAGCTTCAACTGTGGTTCGTAAGAGTAATACTAGAATACCTACACCCCCTGAGCAAATTAAATTTGAACCTAGTATTGCTATGGTTAAAGATCTCTTGGCCGATAATATTGATGGGCATGTTATTTACCTCTGTGATGAAGCTGCTAGAATTGCTAGACCCGATACTAAGGGTAAACATAGACATGTTGTTGGCATGCATGTTGTTTCTGTTAAAATAGGAGATCATTGTTATCATGGCATATGGGTGCTAGTGCAAGTGCAATACCTCATTACTTATACAAAGAAATTATGCATGATATTGCACCTGCTGAGATAGAAGAAATTGATGTTACAATTAATCTTGCCAATGGAGATACTATTTCACCAGTTGGGATTCTTAGAGATGTCGAAGTCTTGTGTGGGAAAGTTAAATATCCTACTGATTTTCTTGTTCTTGGTTCCTAGAAGACGACTTTTGTCCCATTATATTTGGTAGGCCCTTCTTGAATACTGTTAATGCTAAGATAGATTGCAAAAATGATGTTGTTACTATTGGTTTAGGGGATATGTCTCATGAATTTAAGTTTGCTAAATTTCGTAGACAACCCCATGATAAAGATTTGCCTAGTAAATATGAAATTATTGGTCTTGCTTCTATTGTCGTGCCTCCTAATGATCCTTTAGAACAATATTTGCTAGACCATGAAAATGATAAGTTTATGAATGAAAGAAGGGAAATAGATGAAGTATTCTTTAAATAGGGACCTATTTTGAAACAGAACTTGCCTGTTGAAATTCTTGGGGATCCTCCTCCACCCAAGGGTGATCCCGTGTTTTAGCTTAAACCATTACCTGATACTCTTAAATATGCTTATCTTGATGAAAAGAAGATATATCCTATTATTATTAGTGCTAACATTTCATAGCAGGAAGAAGAGAAATTATTGAAAACTCTGAAGAAGCACCATGCTGCTATTGGATATACTCTTGATGATTTAAGGGCATTAGTCCCACTCTATGCCATCACAAAATAAAATTGGAGAAAGACGCTAAACCGGTTGTTGATCACCAACGACGGTTAAATCCCAAAATGAAAGAAGTGGTAAGAAAAGAAATACTAAAGCTTCTGGAGGCAGGTATAATCTATCCCATTGCTGATAGTCAGTGGGTAAGTCCTGTCCATTGTGTCCCTAAGAAGGGTGGTATTACTGTAGTTCCTAATGATAAAGATGAATTGATCCCACAAAGAATTGTTACAGGTTATAGAATGGTAATTGATTTCCACAAACTAAATAAAGCTACTAAAAAGGATCATTACCCTTTAGCTTTTATTGATCAAATGCTAGAAAGATTATCCAAACATACACATTTTTGCTTTGTAGATGGTTATTCTGGTTTCTCTCAAATACCTGTGTCAAAAGAGGATCAAGAAAACACCACTTTTACTTGCCCTTTCGGTACCTTTGCATATAGACGTATGCCTTTTGGTTTATGCAATGCACCTGCTACCTTTCCAAGATGTATGACTGCTATATTCTCTGACTTTTGTGAAAAGATTGTTCAGGTTTTCATGGA
The DNA here is from genome assembly GCF_002575655.3 of Aegilops tauschii subsp. strangulata. Classification (NCBI taxonomy): domain Eukaryota; kingdom Viridiplantae; phylum Streptophyta; class Magnoliopsida; order Poales; family Poaceae; genus Aegilops; species Aegilops tauschii. The sequence continues at coordinate 577,030,242 of NC_053036.3, forward strand.
TGATTTTTCCATGTATGGAACTTCTTTTGATGATTGCTTAAGCAACCTTGATCGAGTTTTGCAGAGATGCGAAGAAACTAATCTTGTCTTGAATTGGGAGAAGTGCCACTTTATGGTTAATGAAGGTATAGTCTTGGGGCATAAAATTTCTGAAAGAGGTATTGAAGTTGATAAAGCTAAAGTTGATGCTATTGAAAAGATGACGTGTCCTACGGACGTTAAAGGTATAAGAAGTTTCCTTGGTCATGCCGGTTTTTATAGGAGGTTCATTAAAGACTTCTCAAAGATTTCTAGGCATCTGACTAATCTCTTACAAAAAGATATTCATTTTGTCTTTGATGATGATTGTGTAGAAGCATTTGAAATACTTAAGAAAGCCTTGATTTCTGCACCTATTGTTCAGCCACCTGATTGGAATTTAATCTTTGAAATTATGTGTGATGCTAGTGATTATGCTGTAGGTGCTGTTCTAGGACAAAGAGTTGATAAGAAATTAAATGTTATTCAATATGCTAGTAAAACTCTAGACAGTGCCCAGAGAAATTATGCTACTACTAAAAAAGAATTTTTAGCGGTTGTATTTGCTTGTGATAAGTTCAGACCTTACATTGTTGATTCTAAAGTAGTTGTTCACACTGATCATGCTGCTATTAAATATCTTATGGAAAAGAAAGATGCTAAACCTAGACTTATTAGATGGGTTCTCTTTCTACAAGAATTTGATTTGCATATTATTGATAGAACGGGAGCTGAGAACCCCGTTGCAGACAACATGTCTAGGTTAGAGAATGTTCTTGACGACCCACTACCTATTGATGATAGCTTTCCTGATGAACAATTAGCTCTCATAAATGCTTCTCGTACTGCTCCATGATATGTTGATTATGCTAATTACATTGTTGCTAAATTTATACCACCTAGTTTCACATACCAGCAAAAGAAAAAGTTTTTCTATGATTTAAGACATTACTTCTGGGATGACCCACACCTTTACAAAGAAGGAGTAGATGGTGTTATTATACGTTGTGTACCTGAGCATGAACAGGAACAGATCCTACGCAAGTGTCACTCCGAGGCTTATGGAGGACACCACGCTGGAGATAGAACTGCACATAAGGTATTGCAATCCGGTTTTTATTGGCCTACTCTTTTCAAGGATGCCCGTAAGTTTGTCTTGTCTTGTGATGAATGTCAAAGAATTGATAATATTAGTAGACGTCAAGAAATGTCTATGAACTATTCACTTGTTATTGAACCATTTGATGTTTGGGGCTTTGATTATATGGGACCGTTTCCTTCCTCAACTAGTTATTTTTCCAAGGTTTGGAGTCCCTAGATATTTAATGACTGATGGTGGTTCACATTTTATTCATGGTGCTTTTCGTAAAATGCTTGCTAAGTACGACGTTAATCATAGAATTGCATCTCCATACCACCCACAGTCTAGTGGTCAAGTAGAACTGAGTAATAGAGAGCTTAAATTAATTTTGCAAAAGACTGTTAATAGATGTAGAAAGAATTGGTCCAAGAAACTTGATGATGCATTATAGGCCTATAGAACTACATTTAAAAATCCTATGGGTATGTCTCCATATAAAATGGTTTATGGAAAAGCATGTCATTTACCTCTCGAACTAGAACACAAGGCATATTGGGCCATTAAAGAGCTCAATTATGATTTCAAACTTGCTGGTGGAAGAGACTAGTTGACATTAGCTCACATGATGAGTGGAGGACCCAAGCCTATGAGAATGCCAAACTGTTTAAAGAAAAAGTTAAAGATGGCATGACAAAAGGATACAAAAGCGTGAGTTTAATTTAGGTGATTATTTTTTTCTATACAACTCTCGTTTAATATTTTTTGCAGGAAAACTCCTCTCTAAACGGGAAGGTCGTTACGTTATCGAGGAGGTTTATCGTTCTGGTGCCATAAAAATCAACAACTTCGAAGGCACAAATCCGAAGGGGGTGAACGGTCAAAGAATCAAACATTATATCTCAGGTAAGCCTATAAATGTTGAAACTAATGTTATTGATACCGTTGTTGGGGAACGTAGTATTTCAAAAACTTTCCTACGCACATGCAAGATCATGGTGATGCATAGCAACAAGAGGGGAGAGTGTCATCTACGTACCCTCGTAGACCGTGAGCGGAAGCGTTATGACAACGTGGTTGATGTAGTCGTACGTCTTCACGATCGACCGATTCTAGTACCGAACGTACGGCACCTCCGCAATCTGCACACGTTCAGCTCGGTGACGTCCCACAACCTCACGATCCAGCAGAGTGTCGAGGGAGAGTTTCGTCAGCACGACGGCGTGATGACGGTGATGATGACGCTACCGGCGCAGGGCTTTGCCTAAGCACTGCAACGATATGACCGAGGTGGAATATGGTGGAGGGGGCCACCGCACACGGCTTGGAACAATCAACTTGTGTGTCCTAGGGTGCCCCCCTGCCCCCGTATATAAAGGAGCAAGGGGGAGGCCGGCCGGCCCTTGGTGCATCCAAGGAGAGGAGGAATCCTCCTCCTAGTAGGAGTAGGATTCATCCTTTCCTAGTCCAACTAGGAAGGGGGAAGGGGGAAGGAAGGAGAGGGAAAGGAGAAGGAAAGGGGGGTGCGCCCCCCTCGCTAGTCCAATTCGGACTCCCTATAGGGAGGGGGCGCGGCTGCCCCTTGTGGGTTGCCTCCCCTCTTCCCTATGGCCCATGTAGGCCCACTAGTCCCTCCGGGGGTTCCGATAACCCCCCGGCACTCTGATAAATATCTGGTGACCCCCGGAACTCATCCGGTGTCCGAATATAGTCGTCCAATATATCAATCTTTATGTCTCGACCATTTCAAGACTCCTCGTCATGTCCGTGATCACATCTGGGACTCCGAACTATCTTCGGTACATCAAAACACATAAACTCATAATACCGATCGTCACCGAACGTTAAGCGTGCGGACCCTACGGGTTCGAGAACTATGTAGACATGACCGAGACTCATCTCCGGTCAATAACCAATAGCGGAACCTGGATGTTCATATTGGCTCCCACATATTCTACGAAGATCTTTATCAGTCAAACCGCATAACAACATACGTTGTTCCCTTTGTCAACGGTATGTTACTTGCCCGAGATTCGATCGTTGGTATCTCAATACCTAGTTCAATCTCGTTACCGGAAAGTCTCTTTACTCGTTCCGTAATGCATCATCCCGCAACTAACTCATTAGTTGCATTGCTTGCAAGGCTTATAGTGATGTGCATTACCGAGATGGCCCAGAGATACCTCTTCGACAATCGGAGTGACAAATCCTAATCTTGATCTATGCCAACTCAACAAGTACCATCGGAGACACCTGTAGAGCACCTTTATTATCACCTAGTTATGTTGTGACATTTGGTTGCACACAAAGTGTTCCTCCGGTATTTGGGAGTTGCATAATCTCATTGTCATAGGAACATGTATAAGTCATGAAGAAAGCAATAGCAACATACTAAACGATCAAGTGCTAAGCTAACGGAATGGGTCAAGTCAATCACACCATTCTCTAATGATGTGATCCCGTTAATCAAATGACAACTCATGTCTATGGCTAGGAAACATAACCAGCTTTGATCCAACGAGCTTGTCAAGTAGAGGCAAACTAGTGACACTCTGTTTGTCTATGTATTCACACATGTACTAAGTTCCGGTTAATACAATTCTAGCATGAATAACAAACATTTATCATGATATAAGGAAATATAAATAACAACTTTATTATTGCCTCTAGGGCATATTTCCTTCAGTCTCCCACTTGCACTAGAGTCAATAATCTAGATTACACAGTAATGATTCTAACACCCATGGAGTCTTGGTGTTGATCATGTTTTGCTCGTGAGAGAGGCTTAGTCAACGGCTCTGCAACATTCAGATCCGTATGTATCTTGAAAATTTCTATGTCTCCCTCCTTGACTTGATCGCGGATGGAATTGAAGCGTCTCTTGATGTGCTTGGTTCTCTTGTGAAATCTGGATTCCTTTGCCAAGGCAATTGCACCAGTATTGTCACAAAAGATTTTCATTGGACCCGATGCACTAGGTATGACACCTAGATCGGATAGGAACTCCTTCATTTGTTGCTTCCCAAGAAGCTATGTACTCCGCTTCACACGTAGATCCCGCCACGACGCTTTGCTTAGAACTGCACCAACTGACAGCTCCACCATTCAATATAAATACGTATCCGGTTTGTGACTTAGAGTCATCCGGATCAGTGTCAAAGCTTGCATCGACGTAACCATTTACGACGAGCTCTTTGCCACCTCCATAACCGAGAAACATATCCTTAGTCCTTTTCAAGTATTTCAGGATGTTCTTGACCGCTGTCCAGTGATCCATTCCTGGATTACTTTGGTACCTCCCTGCTAAACTAATAGCAAGGCACACATCAGGTCTGGTACACAGCATTGCATACATGATAGAGCCTATGGCTGAAGCATAGGGAACACCTTTCATTTTCTCTCTATCTTCTGCAGTGGTCGGGCATTGAGTCTGACTCAACTTCACACCTTGTAACATAGGCAAGAACCCTTTCTTTGCTTGATCCATTTTGAACTTTTTCAAAACTTTATCAAGGTATGTGCTTTGTGAAAGTCCAATTAAGCGTCTTGATCTATCTCTATAGATCTTGATGCCCAATATGTAAGCAACTTCACCGAGGTCTTTCATTGAAAAACTCTTATTCAAGTATCCTTTTATGCTATCCAGAAATTCTATATCATTTCCAATCAACAATATGTCATCCACATATAATATTAGAAATGCTACAGAGCTCCCACTCACTTTCTTGTAAATACAGGCTATTCCAAAAGTCTGTATAAAACCATATGCTTTGATCAGACTATCAAAATATTTATTCCAACTCCGAGATGCTTGCACCAGTCCATAAATGGATCGCTGGAGCTTGCACACTTTGTTAGCATCCTTTGGATCGACAAAACCTTCAGGTTACATCATATACAACTCTTCTTGCAGAAATACATTCAGGAATGCAGTCTTTACATCCATTTGCCAAATTTCATAATCATAAAATGCGGCAATTGCTAACATGAATCGGACGGACTTAAGCATTGCTACGGGTGAGAAGGTCTCATCGTAGTCAACTCCTTGAACTTGTCGAAAACCTTTCGCAACAAGTCGAGCTTTGTAGACAGTAACATTACCGTCAGCGTCAGTCTTCCTCTTAAAGATCCATTTATTCTCGATGGCTTGCCGATCATCGGGCAAGTCAACCAAAGTCCACAATTTGTTCTCATACATGGATCCCATCTCAGATTTCATGGCCTCGAGCCATTTCGCGGAATCTGGGCTCATCATCGCTTCCTCATAGTTCGTAGGTTCATCATGGTCAAGTAACATGACCTCCAAAACAGGATTACCGTACCACTCTGGTGTGGATCTTACTCTGGTTGACCTACGAGGTTCAGTAGTAACTTGATCTGAAGTTACATGATCATCATCATTAGCTTCCTTACTAATTGGTGTAGTAGTCACAGGAACAGATTTTTGCGATGAACTACTTTGCAATAAGGGAGCAGGTACAGTTACCTCATCAAGTTCTACTTTCCTCCCACTCACTTCTTTCGAGAGAATATCTTGCCTTCAGATCTGTGATAGAAGGTGTACCCAACAGTCTCCTTTGGGTATCCTATGAAGACACATTTCTCCGATTTGGGTTCGAGCTTATCAGGTTGAAGCTTTTTCACATAAGCATCGCAGCCCCAAACTTTAAGAAACGACAACTTTGGTTTCTTGCCAAACCGCAGTTCATAAGGTGTCGTCTCAACGGATTCAGATGGTGCCCTATTTAACGTGAATGCAGCCGTCTCTAAAGCATAACCCCAAAACGATAGCGGTAAATCAGTAAGAGACATCATAGATTGCACCATATCTAGTAAAGTACGATTAGGACGTTCGGACACACCATTACGCTGTGGTGTTCCGGGTGGCGTGAGTTGTGAAACTATTCCGCATTGTTTCAAATGAAGACCAAACTCGTAACTCAAATATTCTCCTCCACGATCAGATCGTAGAAACTTTATTTTCTTTTTACGATGATTTTCCACTTCACTCTGAAATTCTTTGAACTTTTCAAATGTTTCAGACTTATGTTTTATTAAGTAGGTATACCCATATCTGCTCAAATCATCTATGAAGGTGAGAAAATAACGATACCCGTCGCGAGCCTCAACATTCATTGGACCACATACATCAGTATGTATGATTTCTAACAAATCTGTTGCTCGCTCCATTGTTCCGGAGAACGGCGTTTTAGTCATCTTACCCATGAGGCATGGTTCACAAGTACCAAGTGATTCATAATCACGTGATTCCAAAAGTCCATCAGAATGGAGTTTCTTCATGCGCTTTACACCAATATGACTTAACGGCAGTGCCACAAATAAGTTGCACTATCATTATCAACTCTGCATCTTTTGGCTTCAATATTATGAATATGTGTATCACTACTATCGAGATTCAATATAAATAGACCATTCTTCAAGGGTGCATGGCCATAAAAGATATTACTCATATAAATAGAACAACCGTTATTCTCTGATTTAAATGAATAACCGTTTCGCATCAAACAAGATCCAGATATAATGTTCATGCTCAACGCTTGCACTAAATAAAAATTATTCAGGTCTAAAACTAATCCCGAAGGTAGATGTAGAGGTAGCGTGCCGACCGCGATCACATCGACTTTGGAACCATTTCCCACGCGCATCGTCACCTCGTCCTTAGCCAATCTTCGCTTAATCCGTAGTCCCTGTTTCGAGTTGCAAATATTAGCAACAGAACCAATATCAAATACCCAGGCACTACTGCGAGCATTAGTAAGGTACACATCAATAACATGTATATCACATATACCTTTGTTCACCTTGCCATCCTTCTTATCTGCCAAATACTTGGGGCAGTTCCGCTTCCAGTGACCAGTCCCTTTGCAGTAGAAGCACTCAGTCTCAGGCTTAGGTCCAGACTTGGGCTTCTTCACTTGAGCAGCAACTTGCTTGCCGTTCTTCTTGAAGTTCCCCTTCTTCCCTTTACCCTTTTTCTTGAAACTGGTGGTCTTGTTGACCATCAACACTTGATGCTCCTTCTTGATTTCTTCCTCCGCAGCCTTTAGCATTGCGAAGAGCTCGGGAATTGTCTTATCCATCCCTTGCATGTTATAGTTCATCACGAAGCTCTTGTAGCTTGGTGGCAGTGATTGAAGAATTATGTCAATGACACTATCATCAGGAAGATTAACTCCCAGTTGAATCAAGTGATTGTTATACCCAGACATTTTGAGTATATGCTCACTGACAGAGCTATTCTCCTACATCTTGTAGCTGTAGAACTTATTGGAGACTTCATATCTCTCAATCCGGGCATTTGCTTGAAATATTAACTTCAACTCCTGGAACATCTCATATGCTCCATGAAGTTCAAAACATTGTTGAAGTCCCGGTTCTAAGCCGTAAAGCATGGCACACTGAACTATCGAGTAGTCATCAACTTTGCTCTGCCAGACGTCCATAACATCTGCTGTTGCTCCTGTAGCGGGTTTGGCACCTAGCGGTGCTTCCAGGAAGTAATTCTTCTGTGTAGGAATGGGGATAACCCTCAAGTTACGGACCCAGTGCGTGTAGTTGCTACCATCATCTTTCAACTTAGCTTTCTCTAGGAACTCATTAAAATTCAACAGAACAACAGCACGGGCCATCTATCTACAACAACATAGACATGCAAAATACTATCAGGTACTAAGTTCATGATAAATTAAAGTGCAATTAATCAAATTACTTAAGAACTCCCACTTAGATAGACATCCCTCTAATCATCTAAGTGATCACGTGATCCATATCAACTAAACCATGTCCGATCATCACATGAGATGGAGTAGTTTTCAATGGTGAACATCACTATGTTGATCATATCTACTATATGATTCATGCTCGACCTTTCGGTCTCAGTGTTCCGAGGCCATATCTGCATATGCTAGGCTCGTCAAGTTTAACCCGAGCATTCTGCAGTGCAAAACTTGCTTGCACCCATTGTATGTGAACGTAGAGCTTATCACACCCGATCATCACGTGGTGTCTCGGCACGACGAACTTTCGCAACGGTGCATACTCAGGGAGAACACTTGTACCTTGAAATTTAGTGAGAGATCATCTTATAATGCTACCGTCGTACTAAGCAAAATAAGATGCATAAAGGATAAACATCACTTGCAATCAATATAAGTGATATGATATGGCCATCATCATCTTGTGCCTTTGATCTCCATCTCCAAAGCACCTTCATGATCACCATCGTCACCGGCGCGACACCTTGATCTCCATCGTAGCATCGTTGCCGTCTCGCCAACTATTGCTTCTACGACTATCGCTACCTCTTAGTGATAAAGTAAAGCAATTACATGGCGATTGCATTTCATACAATAAAGCGACAACCATATGGTTCCTGCCAGTTGCCGATAACTCCGTTACAAAACATGATCATCTCATACAATAAAATTTAGCATCATGTCTTGACCATATCACATCACAACATGCCCTGCAAAAACAAGTTAGACGCCCTCTACTTTGTTGTTGTAAGTTTTACGTGGTTGCTATGGGCTGAGCAAGAACCGTTCTTACCTACGCATCAAAACCACAACGATATTCCGTCAAGTATGTGCTGTTTTAACCTTCAACAAGGACCGGGCGTAGCCATACTCGATTCACCTAAAGTTGGAGAAACTGACACCCGCCAGCCTCCTGTGTGCGAAGCGCGTCGGTAGAACCAGTCTCGCGTAAGCATACGCGTAATGTCGGTCCGGGCCGCTTCATCCAACAATACCACCAAATCAAAGTATGACATGCTGGTAAGCAGTATGACTAGTATCGCCCACAACTCACTTGTGTTCTACTCGTGTGTATAACATCTACGCATAAACCTGGCTCGGATGCCACTGTTGGGGAACGTAGTAATTTCAAAAAAAATCCTACGCACACGCAAGATCATGGTGATGCATAGCAACGAGAGGGGAGAGTGTCGTCTACGTACCCTCGTAGACCATAAGCGGAACCGTTATGACAATGTGGTTGATGTAGTCGTACGTCTTCACGATCGACCGATCCTAGTACCGAACGTACAGCACCTCCGCCATCTGCACACGTTCAGCTCGGTGACGTCCAACGACCTCACAATCCAGTAGAGTGTCAAGGGAGAGTTTCGTCAGCACGACGGCGTGATGACGGTGACGATGAAGCTACTGGCGCAGGGCTTCGCCCAAGCACTGCAACGATATGACCGAGGTGGAATATGGTGGAGGGGGGCAACGCACACGTCTTGGAACAATCAACTTGTGTGTCCTAGGGTGCCCTCCTACCCCCGTATATAAAGGAGCAAGGGGGAGGCCGGACGGCCCTTGGTGCGCCCAAGGAGAGGAGGAATCCTCCTCCTAGTAGGAGTAGGATTCATCCTTTCCTAGTCCTACTAGGAAGGGGGAAGGGGAAGGAAGGAGAGGGAAAGGAGAAGGAAAGGGGGGGCGCGCCCCCTCCCTAGTCCAATTCGGACTCCCTATAGGGAGGGGGCGCGGCTGCCCCTTGTGGGCTGCCTCCCCTCTTCCCTATAGCCCGTGTAGGCCCAATAGTCGCCCCGGGGGTTCCGATAACCCTCCGGCACTCCGATAAATATCCGGTGACCCCCAGAACTCATCCGGTGTCTGAATATAGTCGTCCAATATATCAATCTTTATGTATCGACCATTTCGAGACTCCTCGTCATGTCTGTGATCACATCCGGGACTCCGAACTATCTTCGGTACATCAAAACACATAAACTCATAGTACCGATCGTCACCAAACGTTAAGCGTGCGGACCCTACGGGTTCGAGAACTATGTAGACATGACCGAGACTCATCCACTACTAGCAAAACCCTTACCAGTAGCGCTGGTTTTTTGGCTATTAGTAGCGCAGGCAGGCGCGCTACTGCTACGGTGCTACAGTTATTTTTTAGCTGTAGCGCTTGTTTGAATCAGCGCTACTGCTATCTATATCTAGCAGTAGCGCGCCTCTGTCCATCGCTACTGCTAATACTAGTAGCGTGCCCCTACAACCAACGCTACTGGTAAGCAGCGCTGCTACTACTCCAATACCCCACGCTACTGCTAGTATTTTTTTATGTTGTTGTATTCGTATTTTAGGTTTTATACAATTACAACATACACTGGAACTATATGAAAAAGGAATGTCTCATCATCATCATCGAAGTGGTACAACATAGTCTCATCATATCAACATAGTCTCAACACAAATGATGTCGATCTCATCATCATCTCGAAATAGCGATACAAGTTAGTGATCACATGTCTCTTACATTGTCACCGTAGACACATGTTTCATCATCTACCTAAACTATGACATACGAGATAAGAGCGATCACGATGATCAAAAGCGGTATTATGTAGTAGTTTTTGTAGCGGTGCTGGTTCTGAATCCCCTGTTGTGCTATGAATCTCAAGTAACTAGCTTCGGCTTCCGCTCTGCTATCAAACCCTTTCTGGCTTCCGCCGGAGAAGCCAGAGACTTGGTCCTGACACTCTGGCCACTCATCATACACACCCGGAACATGCCCTACATACACGGCATACCACTTCCTCGCCATCGTTGATCTATATACCTGTCAGAGATGCACACACACACACACACACACACACACACACATATATATATCATGAAGCGAATTCAACGAAACAGTTATGAAATAGAAGCAACATATATAGTAAACATAGTTAACAAATTTCATCGTACCGAAAGTAATTAACTAGAGCGCAGCACCGTACATCTAATAGTTTCGTCGTACTGTGAGATTCCAAGTTTCGTCGTATATAAAGTAACAAGTAACTAAAAAGACGCATTGTTTTTAAGCAGTGCACTCTTCCCATCTGTCCATGTCCGGAAGGGTGCACCCAAGCTTAGTGAAAGGCGTCATGTCCTGAAGCTGTAGGGCAATGCGGGTTCAGACGTCAGCTCGCGAATTGGGCCGCTGTAGAACATCCCATTCTCTTCGAGGACATCTTTCATGATGATGGACGCAATTTCCTGCTGGATCCGGTAGAAATCATTTCGAAGTCGATTATCCGGCACGGCTCCAAAGGCTTCGGCCCATCTCTGGATATGGGTATCGGATGAAGATTTCATGCAAAGTGATTGCACATCCCTTCTTTACTCCATCATTAGATGGATGACGTAGAATCCATCATTCTCACTTCTTGCCGGTTGCTGGATGCAACAGAAGTCAGTCTTGTGGCCGAAACAAAGCCCGGCCTTATTTGTTTTTTTGCATTGGATGTAGCCACCCCGCATGCTGAAGCCCAGCATAGCTCTGTCCAGAACATACTTTGTGTGTGTGTAATCTTTCTTCTGTATGTTCTTCGATGGGTCCAAATATAGAGCGCGGGAGTAACGCGGGTAAAGAACGATGAGAACGCCATGACACCCCCCGTTGCGCAAAATACACGATCAAGTTAGCCTCCATGCGTGCAAAGTAACTATTGAAATGCACGTATGTGTTATAGTGCTATCCGCAGATGACTTACCTGGGATGATAAGGTAGGAGAATTGTTTCTTTGTCCTTATTGCTGATCAAGAATTCTTCGATGTACTTACTCGCATATTGACGGTTGGCGTCGTTGATTAACAATAAGCCCTCATGCATGTAGTATGGGTCCGCGACCGCAAGACCGGTGACTTGCTCTCTCCTGACGATGTAGTTCATGTGCAGCACATACAGGCGGACGAACGTAAAATCGAGTGTCCTCATTTGAAACATCTGGAAGATGTAATCAAACCTCAGGAAGAAGAGGTCTGCGGGGCATGTGTGGACATACATCTTGCAACTGCTCGGCACATGAACCGTATAAAGTGGGTATCCTGGATCATCCGAGGTGAGGAGGCTTCTCTCTGTCGAAAGCACATGGTCATGGAGTCTCCTGAGATCCCCTGCTATGGCAGCTAGTGCATTCGCCGGTACCATTGGTTCTCCCGCGACATGGATTAATGGCGCATGTTTCATTGGTACATGGTCAACCTTGGTCGAAGGCGACTGACTGCTAGAACCAACATTGCCAGCTTTATTGGATTTTCTCGCCACCGGTCTCTTCCTCTGCTTCTTCTTGGTGGGCTCAGGTGCTGGTGGGTCTATCAGAACCTCCCTGAGCACCAACCCTAGTGTTGTCGGGCTCAACATTGGACAACTCTGGCTAATTAGTTGAGCTTGGGTGGAGCCGGCATCTGGAGGCGTGTCCTGCGAGGATTGCATGAACAAAGACTTCTTGCACTCCCGAGGACGTTCCGGCTCGGGTACATGCATCTCATATTCATATGGTTGACTCATTGTTACTTCGTTGTCAAAGGCAGTATTGAAATACTGGTTAGGGTCATCAGCCACCTCCTTGTCATGATCCATATCCTCTTCCATGGGGCAGATGGCATCATCTGCCGGAACGGTTGGCCCTCCTTCCTCATGTCTCTCGATCTCAGCAAGCAGCATAGACGATGGTTGTACTTGTGTAGGTGGTGTTGTGGTCATACCTTCCTGAGGTCCCGTTAGTGTGCTCCCGGCCACCTCGACACGAAGAAGATTTTTCGGCCACAGGATCAGCCAATTTTTGCATTGGCCAAGCTACATGGGGGTCTCGTCATCCTCTCCATCGGTTTGTATCGGACGAGGGAAACCCTCGTAGCCCGCTTTCACACTCGCCACGGAGACCCTTAAGGCGTTATCAAGCATCTGCCGGCGGTGAAACAATCGATCCTTAGGCTTGACTATAGTACCCTTCCCCACATCCACCAACCCGCCCTTCATGTGGTAAAGGAGGGTGCACAGAGTGGAGTCGGCCTACAAAGACATATACGTGCGGCGTCAGAGATCCAAAAAGAACGGCAACTGAAGATTAATTAATTAGTTGAGTTGATGAAGGTGCGACGCGTATTTACCATGAGGGCGTCGAGCTCAGGCAATGTCGACGGACCGACATTCAAGCCAGAGACGGAGCTAGGGCTGCTGTGAGAGCTGGGTGCAGGAGCAGGTGCAGGAGGAGGTGTGGGTGTGGTTGCTATACTAGGTACGGGTATGGGTGTGGTGTTCATTGAGTTGCTCCCGGTGAAGCTGGGCATGGGAAATCACTTGGTGGCGTGTTTGGATTTTTTTGCACCCATGTGACCACTGTTGGAGTCAAGCTTGGAAAGGCAGCCACCATATCAGATCTACAGGCGGCGATTATCTCAGCTTTGGTCTCAGCTTTTGCTTTGTCCATCGCCCGCGCCACCTTCTCGTCGATAGTCACTTGACTGAACTTCTTTCTTTGTCTTTTGGCCTCGGGGTCCTCGTTATAATGGTACTTCCACGTGGAGCCATCCCCGGCGCCGTGCACACGTCCATATTGCGGCCGCTGGCCGGGCGGGTGTCCCATCATTATGTTCATGGCCCGGTTGAAATGAGTGTCCCACTTGTGCTTCATCGACGACTGAGTCGACTGAGTCGACGAGTCGCTTTCGGCCGCAAGCTTGTGTTGCTCTCTCTGCAAAATGGACCGTGAATCATTTACGAATGCGACTACAATGTAGTAGACTTCATTGATTAGAAGCTAATATGTATGGTGGTAAACAGATAATTACCAGTAATCTCATGAATTTCCTAGTCGGCCCGTCGGTGAAAAAAATCTTTTTTTGGGTCCCAAGAGAATCGGGCCGTGATGAAGTTGTGCTCCTGTTGGTCGGTGAACTCAGCCAATGGGTCTGGGATCCCCTGACGTTCATGTTCTGCGTCCTCCTTAGCCCACACGGGCCTCTTTCCCGTGTAACCATGACTTCCAAGGCGGTGGTTCCCCATGTTCTTTGCCTGCAACTGCTTGCCTCTCTCCGACCTGGCCTTGGCAGCTTCTTCATTGCAAGTCTCCTTGAACTTTTCAAAGTCCTCTATCATAATTTTCGGATTGTCTGCAACAATCTTGGTGTAGGTTTCATGGTCTACTTCAATCGCCTTTTCACCCTAGTTTTCCAAGCGCTCAATGCGTTGCTGAACTTCCATAGGGCTTTGTTGTTGCTTTTTTTCATGGCATCATCATCCCATGGGTCGACATCGTCATTCCGACTGGGGAACAGGAATCTTGCGTGCAACCTAGTTAGGAGCAGCTTCTTGAAATTTTCATTATTCCGTATTTTCGTGGTGTTGATGTTAGCTGTATCCCGTAGGATGCATGCTAGTTGGTTGCCGTAACACGCTGCCACTTCCCGCGGCTCTATTGGCTCAAACTCGCTAGGGTGCACCGCCGTGACCACCACTCTTCCGGTGCCGAGCTCATTTGGGCGTCGTGTCCTCTTTTCCTTCTTTCCCTCACTGGCTTGGGAGGTCCCACCTTCCGTGTTGTAGTTAGGAACATCATCAGCGCCAGTCTCAGTGCCGGTGTCGTTGGTGTCATCAGTGTCGGCGCCGGCGCCACCATCGTCGTCATCCGTCATGACAAGGGGGTCCGGACACCCAGCTTGCTGTCTCTCCTGATCCGCTAGAAAGTCGAGGTAGGCGTGTGCTCGACCTAATTGGGACTGAGAACCTCTGGCCTCATCGGTGTCGGTCATGTTTCCTAGGGTTCAATGTCATAGTCGTTTAATTATCGAGCTTTCTATAATAAAGTGAATAATGAAAAAAAGTGACCTTTGTTTTCCCGGAAATGTCATTTCATTCCTGTCGCGACAAATCTCGAGCACTCGATATGTCCAACTTTCTAGCACAAGTCATGCTGAAATTCACGGAAAATTTCGGCATGACCTTTGCTAGGAAGTGCACATATAGAGTGCCTGAAATTTGCCGGAATGGAAATGAATCAACATTTCCGGCAAAACATAGGTCACTTGTAATCGATTTCCCTGCAAATGACAATAAGCACTATGTGCTGAAGTAGCATTTCACTAACAATCATGGAGATGCAGCCCAAAGTGAAGCTTACTACCCAAAGTTAAAAATCTTCTTTTTTAACTTGAAAAGTGAAGCTTACTGCCCAAAGTGAAGCTTCACTGGCTAATTTGCATTTTCTACAGAACTGCAAAAGTGAAGCTACTGCCCATAGCATATAGCAAAAACATATCAATGAATGAAGCATTGCTGCCAATACAACAACTACTTGTGGCTAATACAAAAAACAAAAATGCTAAATTGATCACCGCATATTTTCACTAACAATACATTCTGCTAACTACTTGCTGCCAATACAACTACTTGTGGATTAATACAAAAAACAATATTCAGTTTCCACTAATCTTCAGTGGCAGGAAAATGCAAAATTGATCACCGCATATTTTTAGTTCCAAGTTTCAACAGTTTTAGTTTCTGATTTATAAATGAGGCTAAAAATACTCAGCAAATTCTTTTCTAAATTTTTACTCCAAGTGACAGTAACTTCAAGTGAGTCACTACAGTAACTTCAAGTGGGTAACTCCATTTTCTGAATTTTTACTCCAAGTGATAGTAACTTGCAATGATGCTAGCTAGCTAGAGTGGATCTACTGCCTTAGTAATCAAGAATGAGCATTGTTTTTTGCAAGGCGAAAGAAAGAAATAGAGCATGTATGCATGAGTGAGCAGTTTGCATAGAGATAGAGGAGAGGAAGGGGGTGGCACACCGTGCGTCAAGGTCAGGCTCGCCAGGGCTGAGGGGGTGGCGTCGGGGTTGAGGACGTCGGCGTCGTGGTCGGCTTCGCCGGGGCTGAGGGCGTCCTTCTCCTCCTCGCTGAGCACTGTCGATCTGCAGAGACCAAATTTGGTCGGAGAGAGAGAGGGAGAGAGAGAGAGAGGGAGTGAGAGAGACCTGCCGGCGGAGAGGATGGCGCCGGTGGTGGGGACTGCATGGGGGAGCGGCGAAATGGGGGGATGGGCCGGGGGCGCCACAGGAGGAGGGGGCGGGGCGAGCGGCTGATGGCACGGGGGAGGGGAGGCATGGGGGGAGGGGTCAGGTGCGGCGTGCGTTGATGGCGGCGGGGGCGGGTGCGGCGTCGGCGGTGGCGGGTGCGGCATCGGCGGTGGCGCACGTCATAGAGAAAGGGGATCAGATCGAGCGAGAGTGAGAGAGAGGAAAGAGATGTGTGGCTATCTAGGCGACTTAGCTATAGCGCGGGGCAGCAAAACGCGCTATAGCTAAGTTAGCTGTAGCGCGGGGCAGCAAAACGCGCAACTGCTTACCTTTTCTTTTATTTTTATTTTTCTTTTTCTTTCATTTGCACTTTTCTTTTTCTTTTTCTTCTTCATATTCAACTAACTTCCTTCCTTTCTTTTTCTATTTTTCTTGCATTTCATTGTCCACAACTTATTAGTTCCTTTTTCTTTTTCTTTTTATTTTTCTTTCATTTGCACTTTTCTTTTTCTTATCTTTCATTTGCATTTGTACAAAGTTTGTATAGCAGGGGTATATATAGCTCTAGCTAGCTAAGGTTTAATTTGGTCTGTCGTTGGAGCAATACCACTGTTACCCTCCAGATAATAATTAGTATAATATATATTACATCATTTGACCGCTATCGGCGGTATACAAAATAGCTAGACACACACAAAATTTGTGGATTAGTTTGTTAGCTTGGGCGACGACGACGCTTCAGACTGATCTTCTTCCCTCTTTTGTTCGTTGTCGAATAATTGAGCCCATGGTCGTGACTTTTCCTTCTCCAGGGATTACGATCTTTCGTAGGTAATGTAGTCTTCATTCTTCCTTTGACGTCTGTTTCATCGTCATCAGCATCATCTTCCCTCATCGGATCACCGTACTGGTCGTAGTCTTCCTCGTTGGCGACTCCATCCATTCCGGCGATGCTCCTTTTGCTTCTCCTCACGACAACACGGCTGGGATTGATCGGATCAGTTATGAAAAAACATTGTGTCACGTGTTTAGCGTGTACCCATGGCTCATTTTTGGCGATGGCGTTGACGGTACCGCTATCGGAGTCGGGTATACACATGGTAGTGAAATGTCGGTTTTCTCTCTGTACATTCTTAACCCATCCGACACAGAACATCGTCGCGCTATGCAATCGAGAGTAGTTAAGCTCCCATATCTCTTCGACCCTTCCGTAATATCTTTTAATTACATTCCCGGTCATGGCTTCCATCGTCACCCCTGTGTTTTGGTCATCACTGTTTATATCTTTCTCCTCCGTGTAGAACGTGTATCCATTGATATTGAATGCTTGATAAGTCATGAGGTTGGTCGAGGGGCCATGTGCTAAGGCGTATATGAGCGTACCATTCGGACAACCCTCTTCCAGGGGATTAGCCAGAACTCGCTCTTTGAACCAACGCAAGAAAGTGGAGTTGTGCTCTCTAATAACTTCAGCGTCCGTCGTGTGCACCCCACGGTCACGGTACTTCTTTGTGATGGTCTCTTGTGCAGTGTCACGAAATCTTCTAGCACATCTAGGTGTTGTAGCACTACTAAGTTTGCCCTGTCAATGTCGTATTGTCGGCCCGAGCATAACACATTCACATCCCTATGACCGTTGGTGTGACCTTCGCCTTCGAGCCTTCCACAGTGCTTGTTGACGGGCAAACCAACAACAGGGTCTTCGGTGCCTACTAGATAACTCTCACAGAAAGAGATGCACTCTTTGGTCAGATATCCCTGGGCTATGCTTCCATCTGGATGGGACATGTTACGAACGAATCCTTTGATGACGCCATTCATCCTCTCGAACGGCATCATGTTGTGCAGGAATGTCGGCCCTAGGTCGATGATGTCGTCCACGATGTGGACACATAGATGCACCATGACAGCAAAGAACGCGGGCGGGAAGTACATCTCTAGCTCATCCAGTATGACAATGATCTCTTCCTGTAGCCTATGGAGTTGCTTCACACTGATCGACTTTCGAGAGGTAGCATCAAAAAGTGGCATAGGTCAGTAAGTGTCTCACGCACATGTGTGTCCATAATCCCTCTAAGTGAACTGGGAGTAAGTGCGTCATCATCACATGACAGACGTGAGACTTCATCCAACTGAACCTTTTTTTTCTTAGTGTCTAGATATCTGCTTATCTTCCCACAGTATCCGGAACTAACTTTGATTCCGGCAAGGCACTTGAACAATTGATCGACCTCCTTCGGATCTAAGGTGAAGCAAAAGGGGGGCAATATTGTTCTTCCTTCTTGTTTACTTTTTTGCCCCTATCTTCCATCTCCATCTCCATCTCGGTCTCCTCTGACGACCTTTTACCGGGCATTTGGAGATCTTCCCTGATTTTCAAAAATGCCAAGTCTTTTCTTGCCTTCGGCCCATCCTTGGTCCTCTCCGGCATGTTCATCAATGTTCCAAGCTAACTCTCAAGGATATTTTTTTATATGCATTTGATCAAGGCTATGAGGCGTGTCGATTATGGGCCAGTGTTCCAAGTCCCAGAAAACAGATCCCGTCTTCCATACCTTCAGCAGGGGCTCCGGCGCCTTTTTCTTCGTCTTTCCCGGCGAGGGGCACTCTTCCCAGTTCTTCAATAACTTATATATTTCTGCACCGCTACGCTTACATGGAGGACCTCGATGCTCAGCCTTACCATTGAATAGATCTCCATGCTTTCTCCACGGGTCATCCTTCTCGAGCCATCTTCGATGCCCCATGTAAACGATTTTCGAAGAACCGCCATCTTTCGATAGCTGCAGAGAAGTTGTATCATCCATGCACCTCGTGCATCCGCAATATCCGTGGCACACCTGGCCGGAGAGATAGCCGTAACCAAGATAGTCCTGCACCGTCGTGATCAGCGCGGATCTCATGTAGAAATACTCTCCTTTGCTTGCATCCCATGTCTTGGCCGGCGTTGTCCATAAGGTATGTAGCTCCTCTTTCAGTAACCCGAGATACAAATTTATATCATTTCCCGGTTGTCTCGGCCCTTGAATAAGCATAGCCATGTGTATGTATTTTTCCTTCATGCACAACTAGGGGGGGTTGTACATCCATACAAACACGGGCCATGTGCTATGATTGGTGATATGGTTGCCAAATAGATTCATGCCATCACTACTAGCACCAAGCACGATGTTCCTTGGATCATTTGCAAAAAGATCAAATTCAGCATTTAATGCTCCCCACTGGCTAGCATCTGTGAGGTGTCTCAGCTTCGGCTCATCTCCGTCATCTGGCTTCACCCTCTCCGCGTGCCAGCGCATAAGCTTTGCTTCCTTAGGATCTATGAAATACCGCTATAGACGCGGAGTGATCGGAAAGTACCATACAACTTTCTGTGGAGCTTTCTTTCCGGCCTTTTTATATCGTGAAGCATTGCACTTTGGACAGATGGTTTTTTGCACGTGCTCGTTCCGATATATGATGCAATCATTGATGCATGTGTGATATCTAATGTGTGGCAGATCAAGAGGGCACACGATTTTCTTTGCCTCCTCGACACTAGTAGGACACAGGCTTCCCGCGGGAAGAACCTTCTCTAGATACTTCAGAAGCTCATCCAAGCATGTATCTGTCCATTTGTTTTTTGCCTTCGTCTTTAGAAGTTCTAGTGTCAAACTCAAGCGGGTCACCTCGGGATTGCAACCATCATACAAAGGAGTCATCGAGTCTACCTCCAGTTGCGCCAGTTTGGCCTCCTCTCTAGAAGCAGCTCTGTCGCTAGTCGTCTTCTTGCGAAGCAGGTCTCGAACATGTGGGTCCCGCATGGCTGAACTTAGTACCGACGAAGACGGCGGCGTGTCCGCGTCTTCTCCGCCTTGAACTGCCTCTTCGCCATCGACATTTCCGAAGCCGTCTTCCTCTTCGGGCACATAATCGGTCATCTCTTCGTCTGGTGGCCCCATGTCGTTATTTACTGCCCCGTCGACATCCTCATCATCATCATCTTCACTTATCCACCGAGTATGGCCATGCATGAAACCATGCATGAGAAGGTGCGCCTTGAATGTGCCACCCTCAAAGGGGTCGAGCCTGACTATTCCTTTGCATTTTCGACACGGACATAAAACATACTTCAGTCTTTTTTCATACATGTCGTCCACAGCGGATTGCCAGTATCTTTCCACCATCCTTCCATTGACCTTCATGATCACCTGTGCGCGAAGCAAATATTATAACCACGTATATATGCATGCATGGATCAAATTCATACAAAAATTCGGCATGACCTTCCCTAAACATAGGACATATTGAGTTTGCCCAAAATTCGCCGAAACGGAATTGAATCGACATTTCGGCAAAACATAGGCAACTCATGTCACCCACATTATTTCATCAAATACACAATGTAGGCAACTCAAATTATGCCACACACAATTCGGTATATATATTCTCATATCACCCATATATATATAGTTTCGGTCCTATCCACACAAACACCTTTTTTTTGCTCACCTATGTGTCGAGAGGGATATCAAGCACCTTTCTTCTCAATTACCTAGTAGCTCAAGATATATAGCTCTAACTAGCTAGCTAGCTAGGGAGAGAGAGAGCTAGGGAGATAGTGGGAGAGGAGAGGGAGAGAAGAGGGAAGGCATTAATGGAAGGGCGGAGGGAAAAGAAGAGGGGGAGGGAGGGCATTAATGGAGGGGGTGGTGGTGGAGGGAACAAAGAAAAGGGGGGTGGTGGAGGGCAAAGAAGAGGGGGAGGGAGGGGGCTCTAATGGAGGGGTGGTGGAGGGGCAAAGAAGAGGGGGGAGGGGGCCTTTAATGGAGGGGTGGTGGAGGGGGAGCATTGAAAGGAACAAGCAAGGTGCAAGGAAAGGGGGATAAAGGAAGGGGGAAGAAGAGAGGGGAGGAAGAAGGGGGAAGCTGGTAGGTGGTTAGCGGGCATAGCAGTAGCGCGGGTCGCCTATACGCGCTACTGCTATGGCAGCTTGCAAAATATCTACGGCTAGTGTTGCACTACTTATAGCGCGGGCCAGAAACACACGCTACTGGTAAAATGTTATACATAGAAAAATTAGCAGTAGCGCGTTTAGATAAACACGCACTATAGATCCAAAACTAGCAGTAGTGCTGGTTGGACGACAGGCGTTGCTACTATTTTTTGACCAGGGGGTGTGGTGTGTTACACTTAGCAGTAGCGTGGGGCTTGGTAACAAGCGCTGCTGCTAACTGATACCAATAGCGCTCTTTATAGCCGGCGCTACTACTAACTACTAGTAGCGTTGGGTCATAAACAAACGCTACAGGTAAACTTCTATCTATAAGCATTTTCCTAGTAGTGATCTCCGGTCAATAACCAATAGCGGAACCTGGATGTTCATATTGGCTCCCACATATTCTACGAAGATCTTTATCGGTCAAACCGCATAACAACATACGTTGATCCCTTTGTCAACCGTATGTTACTTGCCGGAGATTCGATCGTCGATATCTCAATACCTAGTTCAGTCTCATTACCGACAAGTCTCTTTACTCGTTCCGTAATGCATCATCCCACAACCAACTTATTAGTTGCATTGCTTGCAACGCTTATAGTGATGTGCATTACCGAGAGGGCCCAGAGATACCTCTCCGACAATCGGAGTGACAAATCCTAATCTTGATCTATGCCAGCTCAACAAGTACCATTGGAGACACCTGTAGAGCACCTTTATAATCACCCAGTTACATTGTGACGTTTGGTAGCACACAAAGTGTTCCTCCGGTATTCAGGAGTCGCATAATCTCATAGTCATAGGAACATGTATAAGTCATGAAGAAAGCAATAGCAACATACTAAACGATCAAGTGCTAAGCTAACGAAATGGGTCAAGTCAATCACATCATTCTCTAATGATGTGATCCTGTTAATCAAATGACAACTCGTGTCTATGGCTAGGAAACATAACCATCTTTGATCCAACGAGCTAGTCAAGTAGAGGCAAACTAGTGACACTCTGTCTATCTACGTATTCACACATGTACTAAGTTTCTGGTTAATACAATTCTAGCATGAATAACAAACATTTATCATGATATAAGGAAATATAAATAACAACTTTATTATTGCCTCTACGGCATATTTCCTTCAACCGTAACCCCAGAGGAGTACATAAGGGACACTTTCCAGAATGTTTCAGACTCCGAAAAGGAATAGGTATGTTGTACGGTAAGTAAACCGACTCCAAAACAGTTCTAATAGCAATTTTTCTCCTTTTTGGAATATTTAAAAAAATAGGAAAATAGGAAGTAGTCCGAAAGGGACACGAGGGTGGAGGGCGCGCCCCCTGCCTCGTGGGCACCTCGTGTGCTCTTCGGACTCCGTTTTCTTGCACAATACTTCTTTAGGTCGGTAAAAATTCATTATATAATCTCCCGAAGGTTTTGACAATCGTACCACGCAAATATCCTTTGTTTTTGTTTTGAGTTGTTTCTACCGCAGATTAGAGCAAGATGTCTTCTCAAGAGTCAGTCGGGGAGAGTCAGGTGTCTCATCCGACACCTGGACCAGGAGCAAACAGTGATGCTGACCACTTTGGGCCATCAACGGAGGAAGAGATGGAGGCCAACCTGAAAAGGATAGACGCCATGGAAGAGGATCAAGAAGTTACTTCTCGTTTCCGAGCCGGATTCACGATGGGGGAACTACATAGCTCAGCTATTCCAAACTCGGTCATCCCTTCCAATGTTAGATTTCTTTCTTATGAAAATATGAAAAAGAGTGTTACTTGTTCTCCCGCAGCTATGCAACATCCTTGGGTGAAAGGAGCTTTAGCTGTCACGGGTAAGCTCCGTAAGGAAATAATGGACCTCAAGCAGCAAGTCAATAAGCTCGAGGAGGAGAATCGTATCCTAAGGAGCATCATCGCCAAGAATATCACATCACCACCTCCTAAGAAAGAGACATAATCACATGGGTATGGGCTGTGATGCCCCCAATTCAATCGTACACTAATCATGCACGCAAACATGTACGATTAAGATCAGGGAATCACGGGAAGATATCACAACACAACTCTAAAACATAAATAAGTCATACAAGAATCATAATACAAGCCAGGGGCCTCGAGGGCTCGAATACAAGTGCTCGATCATAGACAAGTCAGCGGAAGCAACAATATCTGAGTACAGACATAAGTTAAACAAGTTTGCCTTAAGAAAGCTAGCACAAACTGGGATACAGATCGAAAGAGGCGCATGCCTCCTGCCTGGGATCCTCCAAAACTACTCCTGGTCATCGTCAGCGTCCTCCATGTAGTAGTAGGCACCTCCGGTGTAGTAGGAGTCGTCGTCGACGGTGGCGTCTGGCTCCTGGGCTCCAGCATCTGGTTGCGACAACCAGGTAAAAAGGAAAGGGGGAAAAGAGGGAGAAAGCAACCGTGAGTACTCATCCAAAGTACTCGCAAGCAAGGATCTACACTACATATGCATGGGTATATGTGTAAAGGGGCAATATCGGTGGACTAAACTGCAGAATGCCAGAATAAGAGGGGGATAGCTAGTCCTATCGAAGACTACACTTCTGGCCACCTCCATCTTGCAGCATGTAGAAGAGAGTAGATGGTAAGTTCACCAAGTATCATCGCATAGCATAAACCTACCCGGCGATCCTCCCCTCGTCGCCCTGTGTGAGAGCGATCACCGGGTTATATCTGGCACTTGGAAGGGTGTATTTTATTAAGTATCTGGTTCTAGTTGTCATAAGGTGAAGGTACAACTCCAAGTTGTCCTTTTACCGAAGATCACGGCTATTCGAATAGATAAACTTCCCTGCAGGGGTGCACCACATAACCCAACACGCTCGATCCCATTTGGCCGGACACACTTTTCTGGGTCATGCCCGGCCATGGAAGATCAACACGTCGCAGCCCTACCTATGCACAACAGAGAGGTCAGCACGCCGGTCTAAATCCTATGGCGCAGGGGTCTGGGCCCATCGCCCATTGCACACCTGCACGTTGCGTACGCGGCCGGAAGCAGAACTAGCCCCCTTAATACAAGAGCAGGCTTACGTTCCAATCCGGCGCGCGCCGCTCAGTCGCTGACGTCACGAAGGCTTCGGCTGATACCACGACGTCGAGTGCCCATAACTTTCCCACGTAGTTGGTTAGTGCATATAGAAAAAATGGCCGGACTCAAATCAAATACCAAGAACTCGTTAAGCGTGTTATTTTTAAGTATCTGCGGACGCCGACCAGGGCCAGGCCCACCTCTCTCCTAGGTGGTCTCAACCTGCCCTGTCGCTCCGCCACAAAGTAATGGTCGGGGGCCGTCAGGAACCCAAGCCCACCTCTACCGGGATGGAGCCACCTGTCTTTTCAGCCCCCTCATCAGAATCACTTGCGGGTACTCAACGAGCTGACCCGACTTTAGTCACCACATGTGTCATGTTTATAAAGTATATAGTATATACCCGTGATCACCTCCCTAGTGATCACGGCCCGATAGTATAGCATGGCAGACGGACAAGAGTGTAGGGCCACTGATGGAACACTAGCATCCTATTCTAAGCATTAGGATAGCAGGTAAAGGTATCAACAATTATAGCAACAATGACAGGCTATGCAGCAGAATAGGATTAACCGAAAGCAGTAACATGCTACACTACTCTAATGCAAGCAGTAGAGAGAAGGAATAGGCGATATCTGGTTATCAAGGGGGGGCTTGCCTGATTGCTCTGGCAAGAAGGAGGGGTCGTCAACAGCGTAGTCGGTCGGGGCACCAGCAGCGGCGTCGGTCTCGTAGTCTACCGGAGAGAAGAGGGGGAAGAAACAATGAATACAATGCAAACAGATGCATAACGATGCATGACATGACAAAGCGTGATGCTAGGTGTGCCCAAACGCGGTAGTAGGTGATACCGGCGAAGGGGGGAAACATCCGGGAAAGTATTCCCGGTGTTTCACGTTTTCGGACAGATGAACCGGAGGGGGAAAGTTGCGAGTTCGATATGTTAGAGATGTGTGGTGGACGAACGGGCTGTGTATCCGGGTTCGTCTCGTCGTTCTGAGCAACTTTCATGTACAAAGTATTTTCATCCGAGTTACGGTTTATTCTCTATGATTTATCAAAGTTTTATGCATTTTTGAAATTTATTCTATTATCTAAATCGAACATTATCCATAACAGTGCAAGGTGATGTCAGCATGACATCACCATGACGTCAGCAGGTCAAACCCAGCTGACCAGAGTCAAAGTTGGACTGTGGGTCCAGTGGGACCCACCTGTCATAGACTAACATGTTAATTAGGTTTTAATTAAGTCGGATTAATTAAGTTTAATTAATTGATTAGGTTAATTAAACACAGTTAATTATGTTAATTAATTTAGTTAATTAATTAATTAATACTTGTATTTATTATTATTTTTAATTCTTTTTTTATCTTTTTTTAATGTTCTACAGGTTGGGCCCCACATGTCTGTGGCCTAGGGCCTTAACGGGCATAGGGGAAGCGGGCGCTGAGCGCTGCAGTTACGGGCGATGCTGGGCGTCGGGCACCAGCCCGGTAGGGCACTCGCCCAGGCCATCCGCGGCGCAGTGGGGTGCCGGCGGGTGTGGCTGCGGCTGCCGGAGCAGTAGCAGCAAGGGAGCGGCGCGAAGGGGAGAGGCCCGACGGGGGGGAACGGCATGCGGCAGAGCAGAGGCGAGCGAGGTCAGGGCGGGGTCGAATGGCGGAGGCGGGCTCGAGCAGTTGGTAGCAGCGGCAAAAGGGGGGCGCCGGCGGCAGCTAAAGCAGCAGCGGGGGAGGTGCGCGCCGACGGGCGTAGGAGCGAGGCGAGGAGGGCCGCGGGTGCACGCACAGGGTGCGGTCGGCAGGAGGCCGCGGGCGCCGTTTCGAGCAACGCGACGAGCTGCGGGCGGTTTCCGCGTGGTTGAGCGCGAGCGCGGTGACCGTAGGGAGGGAAGATGGGGTCGGACGGGGAGGCCCTCACCGGCCCTGTAGTTGTGCAACGGTATGCTCGATGGAGGGCCGGAGATGCGTTTTCGGCGACGGTGCGGCGGATGGCGATGTCGGGGGCCCTTTCTGGTCCAGGAACGGAGAGGAGGGTGAGGACGACGGCGAGCGACGGGCGGGGCGGCGCCGGTGATGCGTCGAGGAGGCGGGGGTCCTGATGTGGATCGAAGGGGCGAAGGAGAGAGGCGATGGCGTCCGGGGCCCGCTGCCCCGACCTAGATCTGTTCGGGGGGGAAGAGGAGCGAGGGGATCGTTTCCCCGATCCAGATTGGATCGGGAAGGGGGAGGAGAGAACAAAGGAGTGGGGGAAGTGGTGCGGTTAGGGGGGTTAGGGTTTCGGCACCAGGGGATAAGGGAGTGGGGCGCCGGCTGGGCCGGCGGGCTGGTTGGGTGGGATGGGCCGAGGCCCATGGGGAGCGGGGGTTCTTTTCTTTTTTGTTTTATTTCAGTTACACATTAATTTTAATTTAGTAAAATATATCTATAGCCCCTAAAATAATGTTTCAGAACAATACACTACTATAAAAAGTTTTACCCTGATATAAAATTGTTTAGTATTTTATAAAATACCAAAGGCGTTCAAATAGTTGTTTTGCTACTGTTTAAATCATTTTAGTGCTTTTAATCTTTTTACAAAAATGTGGTTCCTCCACCATTATGACTTAGGATTTATTTGTCCCATTTTGGACATTTTAGTTTGAACGTTTGAAAAATTTACCGTTTGACTTGATTTTGAATTTAAATTTGAATCGGTCTCGAACTAACACGAGATTAGCAACAGTAACCATCGTGACGTGGCATCATTAACAGAGGTTTACTGTAGCTTAACTACCCGGGCGTCACAATTCTCCTCCACTACAAGAAATCTCGTCCCGAGATTTAAGAGGGGAGTAAGGGGGAATGTTCTGGTTACGATATTCTAACGGATCTTCTCGAAGAAGTTAATCCTTTCGTTGATGTCTTCAATTCTTTATTCCAATGCATCATCATGAAGTTGTCGTCCTTTCTTCGGGAACTCCATCGTACTGACGAAAGGATTAGGGGGCATTACAGAAAAACGGACCGCTACAATGTTTGCTTACCTAGTAGATAACATCGGGGAAGGTGGCAGAAGTAACCCTTGAATTGAAACTTAAGACATTATCAAGAGCAAAGTGAGTAGATATTATGGGAAGTTTCAAGCGGGCAGGCAATCGATCGATGCCTGAAACAGGGTGTGAAAGGGGTTCAAAGCAACGGGAATAAGTGTTGTGTCTGATACCAAAATTTATGATCTCTCGGATGGTGGCTCGCGAATTACCTACGAAACCAAGAGTAAGGGATAACTTTGTCAACAAGGTGTACAGGAGAGTCAGGTTTCGATCCTGTGGAACTGTGGGTTATGGGCCCACCATGTGGTTAAAAGTAGGAAGGTCGGTGACATCTTCCACGATCATGTAACAAAGGCATGTCAGAGGATAGTCTGTCGGTTATGTCGGCAACAACATCGGTACAAAGGGCGAGGGATGAAGAGAACCGTTTTCCTACTCATTTGAACGAGGCGGACGAGTAGGCAAGGTTCTCGTCCATCGGTGGTTACCGGAATGTCATCAACAAATGCAACAGGGTCTTACTGACACGGTTGTACACCAAGGTGTTTACATAAGCAGGAGAAAATTACTGCTTAGATCATATAGATCACCAGAAAGGTTAAACAAATCAATGAAAAGGAAAAGGTGACCATCAGATTAAACAGAACAATGGAAAGGTAAATGTGTTTAAACACATGTTTTAGGGATATATCCTTCCCAAGGACAAGCAGAGCATGATATCCATGACAGGATAGAAAGTAGATAACCGTTTAGGTAAGGGGAGAGGAATTTCATGACATAACCCAAACATCGGTATTTGGATAATGGACAAAGAAAATTTAGCATTGTTCTTCAAATGCTCTTATTGAAAATCAGAGTACCGCAGACATGCTTCGAGGTAGCATTGGCATGGTCTTCAAGCAAAGGTCAGTCTTTGGATACAAAGGATCCATCGGAAACAACTTATAGAATAAGTCTTACAATTTCCTCATGGAAGAATGGATAACCTTGCTGAAAAGGAATCTATAACAATAGGGCCTCCGGCCAGGTGTGCTAGGCACGACATCACCTTACCGGGTCACATAAAGACCAGTGTTATATCTCTTGGAAATATGTTCCAACCATCATATCAGACCGAGATTCAGTTCTGATTGGTGGTAGGATACCTAGGAAGAAAAGGTGCAACATAATTGATGAGATGACAATGTAAGATTCTCGGGAAATGAACTATGGAGCGAGTTCCGACACACGAGTTCATCATTAAACCAAGGAGAGGTGAGGAGGTGGCTGATTGACTCAGCGACAATTCATTGAGATTTTCAAAAGATGGATTTCCACACTTATGTGAACAAGGAGATAACATTTGTCAGATCAAATGATATAATGAGGTATGCTGGAGGAAAACATACACAGTTATACATTGGTTGAAAGATGCACCCGAAATATGGGCTTAGGTAGCATGATCAATGTTAGAATGGTGATCCGATAACCAATGATCTAAGAATGAAATATCGACCATTAACTTCAAAGCAATAGGGTTGCTAGAAGTTTTGAAGTCGCACATCATTGTTTGATTGTCGGTTTTCCGGTTAGAAATAACACGGGGACCAAGGAATGAACGGATATGGCAAAAGGTATCACCTGCATCAAGAATTCTTAAGAGGTGGTGAAATTCTCATGACATTCTTGACATAAAAGATGGTAATACTCCAAGGTAAAGAAGAACAAATGCTGGATAGCAAGGATCTCAAGGTATAACACAAAACACGAACAAGTTTGTGTTGAACGGAAGGCAGTCGAGTGGTCGTTGATAACACAAATCATTGAGGGCAAGGATGGTATTTCTCATCATGAATTCAATTGATATCCTTGAGGAGCTCGGAATGATGATGATGATCATGACACATTTGTCGAGAGGTTTCATGAAGATATAATCGCTCATCGACGACATCAAGTCAAAAGAATGATGAAGCAAGAGGTTATTGGAACCATGGGTACGACACAAACTCGAAACCAAGCTTGTTGTTCGAGGTGGAATGATAAGACAAGGAAATCAACGCGAGCTTAGCTCAGCGTCAAAAATTGTGTTCCGGGAAGAAGGACCGGGTAGCACAGTTAAGATTTAGCACAATAATGATATAGCCGATCAGGCTAGGAATGACATGATCGGGTACAAACTCGTAAGTAAAGAATATTAGTAAGGGTTGTTGAACCGTAATGCGGACTCGGTTCAGTTATCGGTGCCTTTGAGTGTTTAAAAACTCAGAGCCCGTGAAAAATTGGAATCAGTGAGGATGTAGTACTCGATGAAGAACTCATAAGAGGTTATGCAGTTCTGTGATAATCTCGAGATACCAGGGGGTAATACTCGACGGTAGTTCAAAATAGAGGTTGGACTGGGTATTGTTCTGCAGAAGACAAGTGCTTAAACTTGCATGAGAAATGGTATTTAAAAGAGAACATGGTTGGAACCACGATTGCAAAATGCCAGATCCCAGATATAAGATAAACTTATACCAAGGAAATATTTATTTGAAGAGAAGCTTTAATGATACGATCTACATCGTTTCCATGGGCATGAACACAAAGTTCAAGGTCAACTCCCACTTCTCCAATGCATAACCTTTCATCCACTTCTCACTTTCGAAGAAGTTGTAGTGTTGAAATTTTATCTGGCAAAATACCAGAAGAGTATGACTCGTGAAAACTTTCGAGTTCACACATATTAAGGAAGGCATAGGTTCAACCCGTTAGGGTATCGTGGAAACATATACCACAAGCTTCAATAGTAAATACCACCAGCTCGAAAACAGAGCATGGTTGAGAAAGCAGAGGATACAATTTACCAAAGGCTTTATATATCCATGGAAAGGCTCACAAGGTTATTTGAATATGGAGGACACTGCCGGATAATAATCCAACACGAGGTCTGGTGGTCTACGACGGAGCTGATGTGAGTATCGGTACTCTATCAAAGGAAGAAGGAATGCAAGTGCATCGGATTATAGAAACAACTGACTAACTCAAAGCTCAAATGCAAAGGAATTATGAATTCCAAGACAAGGGATCAGAAGCAATGCTCTGATTAGGGATGGATAAGTTGAATAGCCTTAGGAGTACAATCGACGGCAATTTGATTGGTTGAGAACCAGCTCCAGTTCAAAATAACGTTTGAGCCAGAAGGATGAATCATAGGATCTGATTGAGGATTGCGAGCAACCGCAACATATTGAATCAACGGACTCAAAATGATAATGACAAAGGATGTCAATAGGGAGACTTATGGGATTAACCATAATGCATGCAAGCAAGAATTTCAAGAGTAGTAGGCGGCTGAGGATTCTTGGAAGATCGAATGGTATTTCGAAGACTTTTTTTGGAAATACATGAATCAACTGGGGATGAGCGGATACTCGATAAGGGCGAGGAAATTATCTGTAGGGGTATTCATGTGGCAAAGAACTGCAAGGCGGTAGGCACAAAATATTCTCGGAACAATAGAGAGGATTTCAGGGTATCTTGTAATAACAAGATCAACTGGGAATAAAAGTAAGAACGACAAGTGTATGTATTTATCCATAGGGATATTTCGGTGGTAGGGAATTGTAAAAGTAACGGGCACAAAGTCTCATAAGAGTATCGGAGAGTAACTTCGAAATCTTCTGGTGCAGCCGGCGATCATCTGGACTGAAGGGGCTCTCCGGGAGAAAGTGTTTTCGAGAACCTAAAGTTAGATTTTTAGAAAATCATTTAACCCGAATAGAAGAGAGATTAGAATCCCAGAGTATAGACGAGGAATAAAAGATCCTAATACCACCCAATGGCGACGTGTGCCTGTAAGACACACAGCCATGTTAGTAAAAGTTTTGTAATGTCTAGACTCGACTTCGGCCAAGAAGTGTGGAAGGGGGATTGCTACAGGCAGTTGGCTCTGATACCAACTTGTGACACCCCCAATTCAATCGTACACTAATCATGCACGCAAACATGTACGACTAAGATCAGGGACTCACGGGAAGATATCACAACACAACTCCAAAACATAAATAAGTCATACAAGCATCATAATACAAGTCAGGGGCCTCGAGGGCTCGAATACAAGTGCTTGATCATAGACGAGTCAGCGGAAGCAACAATATCTGAGTACAGACATAAGTTAAACAAGTTTGCCTTAAGAAGGCTAGCACAAACTGGGATACAGATCGAAAGAGGCGCATGCCTCCTTCCTGGGATCCTCCTAAACTACTCCTGGTCGTCGTCAGCGGCCTGCACGTAGTAGTAGGCACCTCCGGTGTAGTAGGAGTCGTCATCGACGGTGGTGTCTGGCTCCTTGCCTCCAGCATCTGGTTGCGACAACCAGGTAAAAAGGAAAGGTGGAAAAGAGGGAGAAAGCAACCATGAGTACTCATCCAAAGTACTCGCAAGCAAGGATCCACACTACATATGCATGGGTATATGTGTAAAGGGGCAATATCGGTGGACCGAACTGCAGAATGCCAGAATAAGAGGGGCATAGCTAGTCATGTCGAAGACTATGCTTCTGGCCACCTCCATCTTGCAGCACGTAGAAGACAGTAGATGGTAAGTTCACCAAGTATCATCGCATAGCATAAACCTACCCGGCGATCCTCCCCTCGTCGCCTTGTGTGAGAGCGATCACCGGGTTATATCTGGCACTTGGAAGGGTGTATTTTATGAAGTATCTGGTTCGAGTTGTCATAAGGTCAAGGTACAACTCCAAGTCATCCTGTTACCGAAGATCATGGCTATTCGAATAGATAAACTTCCCTGCAAGGGTGCACCACATAACCCAACACGCTCGATCCCATTTGGCTGGACAATCTTTTCTGGGTCATGCCCGGCCGCGGAAGATCAACACGTCGCAGCCCTACCTAGCACAACAGAGAGGTCAGCACGCCGGTCTAAATCCTATGGCGCAGGGGTCTGGGCCCATCGCCCATTGCACACCTGCATGTTGCGTACGCGGTCGGAAGGAGAACTAGCCCCCTTAATACAAGAGCAGGCTTATGTTCCAATCCGGCGCGCGCCGCTCAGTTGCAGACGTCACAAAGCTTCGGCTGATACCACGACGTCGAGTGCCCATAACTTTCCCACGTAGTTGGTTAGTGCGTATAGACCAAATGGCCAGACTCAGATCAAATACCAAGAACTCGTTAAGCGTGTTATTTTTAAGTATCCGCGGACGCCGACCAGGGCCAGGCCCACCTATCTCCTAGGTGGTCTCAACCTGCCCTGTCGCTCCGCCACAAAGTAACAGTCGGGGGCCGTCAGGAACCCAGGCCCACCTCTACCGGGATGGAGCCACCTGTCCTTTCAGCCCCCTCATCAGAATCACTTGCGGGTACTCAACGAGCTGACCCGACTTTAGTCACCACATGTGTCATGTTTATAAAGTATATAGTATATACCCGTGATCACCTCCCTAGTGATCACGGCCCGATAGTATAGCATGGCAGACGGACAAGAGTGTAGGGCCACTGATGGAACACTAGCATCCTATTCTAAGCATTAGGATAGCAGGTAAAGGTATTAACAATTATAGCAACAATGACAGGCTATGCAGCAGAATAGGATTAACCGAAAGCAGTAACATGCTACACTACTCTAATGCAAGCAGTAGAGAGAAGGAATAGGCGATATCTGGTGATCAAGGGGGGGGGCTTGCCTGATTGCTCTGGCAAGAAGGAGGGGTCGTCAACATTGTAGTCGGTCGGGGCACCAGCAGCGGCGTCGGTCTCGTAGTCTACCGGAGAGAAGAGGGGGAAGAAACAATGAATACAACGCAAACAGATGCATAACGATGCATGACATGACAAAGCGTGATGCTAGGTGTGCCCAAACGCGGTAGTAGGTGACACCGGCGAAGGGGGAAACATCCGGGAAAGTATTCCCGGTGTTTCGCTTTTTCGGACAGATGAACCGGAGGGGGAAAGTTGCAAGTTCTATATGTTAGGTATGTGTGGTGGACGAACGGGCTGTGTATCCGGATTCGTCTCGTCGTTCTGAGCAACTTTCATATACAAAGTATTTTCATCCGAGTTACGGTTTATTTTCTATGATTTATCAAAGTTTTATGCATTTTTGAAATTTATTCTATTATCTAAATCGAACATTATCCAGAACAGTGCAAGGTGATGTTAGCATGACATCACCATGACGCCAGCAGGTCAAACCTAGCTGACCAGAGTCAAAGTTGGACTGTGGGTCCAGTGGGACCCACCTGTCATACACTAACATGTTAATTAGGTTTTAATTAAGCAGGATTAATTAAGTTTAATTAATTGATTAGGTTAATTAAACACAGTTAATTATGTTAATTAATTTAATTAATTAATTAATTAATTAATACTTGTATTTATTATTATTTTTAATTCTTTTTTCTATCTTTTTTAATGTTCTAGGGGTTGGGCCCCACATGTCAGTGGCCGAGGGCCTTAACGGGCACAGGGGAAGCGGGCGCGGGGCGCTGCGGTTATGGGCGATGCTGGGCGTCGGGCACCAGCCCGGCAGGGCACACGCCCAGGCCATCCGCGGCGCAGTGGGGTGCCGGCGGGTGTGGCTGCGACTGCCGGAGCAGTAGCAGCAAGGGAGCGGCGCAAAGGGGAGAGGCCCGGCGGGGGGACGGGATGCGGCAGAGCAGAGGCGAGCGAGGTCAGGGCGGGGTCGGCTGGCGGAGGCGGGCTCGAGCAGTTGGTAGCAGCGGCAAAAGGGGGGCACCGGCGGTAGCTAAAGCAGCAGCGGGGAAGGTGCGCGCCGACGGGCGCAGGAGCAAGGCGAGGAGGGCCGCGGGTGCACGCACAGGGTGCGGTCGGTAGGGGGCCGCGGGCGCCGTTTCGAGCGGCGCGACGAGCTGCGGGCGGTTGCCACGTGGTTGAGCGCGAGTGCGGTGACCGTAGGGAGGGAAGATGGGGTCGGACGGGGAGGTCCTCACCGGCCCTGTAGTTGTGCAACGGTATGCTCGATGGAGGGGCCGGAGATGCGTTTCCGGCGACGGTGCGGCGGATGGCGACGTCGGGGGGCCCTTTCCGGTCTAGGAACGGGGATGTGACGCCCCCGATTCAATCGTACACTAATCATACACGCAACGTGTACGATCAAGATCAGGAACTCACGGGAAGATATCACAACACAACTCTAAAAATAAAAAAAAAAGTCATACAAGCATCATAATACAAGCCAGGGGCCTCGAGGGCTCGAATACAAGTGCTCGATCATAGACGAGTCAGCGAAAGCAACAATATCTGAGTACAGACATAAGTTAAACAAGTTGCCATAAGATGGCTAGCACAAACTGGGATACAGATCGAAAGAGGCGCAGGCCGCCTGCCTGGGATCCTCCTAACTACTCCTGGTCATCGTCAGCGGCCTGCACGTAGTAGTAGGCACCTCCGGTGTAGTAGG
This sequence comes from Aegilops tauschii subsp. strangulata, assembly GCF_002575655.3. Lineage (NCBI taxonomy): Eukaryota > Viridiplantae > Streptophyta > Magnoliopsida > Poales > Poaceae > Aegilops > Aegilops tauschii. Next base: position 577,064,633 of record NC_053036.3, read on the forward strand.
AGTCGTCGTCGACGGTGGCGTCTGGCTCCTGGGCTCCAGCATCTGGTTGCGACAACCAGGTAGAAGGGAAAACGGGAAAAGAGGGAGAAAAGCAACCGTGAGTACTCAAACAAAGTACTCGCAAGCAAGGAGCTACACTACATATGCATGGGTATATGTGTAAAGCGCCATATCGGTGCACTGAACTGCAGAATGCCAGAATAAGAGGGGGATAGCTAATCCCGTCGAAGACTACGCTTCTGGCAGCCTCCATCTTGAAGCATGTAGAAGAGAGTAGATGGTAAGTTCACCAAGTAGCATCGTATAGAATAATCCTACCCGGCGATCCCCTCCTCGTGGCCCTGTTAGAGAGCGATCACCGGGTTATATCTGGCACTTGGAAGGGTGTGTTTTATTAAGTATGCAGTTCTAGTTGTCATAAGGTCAAGGTACAACTCTGGGTCGTCCTTTTACCGAGGGACACGGCTATTCGAATAGATAAACTTCCCTGCAGGGGTGCACCACATAACCCAACACGCTTGATCCCATTTGGCCGGACACACTTTCCTGGGTCATGCCCGGCCTCGAAAGATCAACACGTCGCAGCCCCACCTAGGCACAACAGAGAGGTCAGCACGCCGGTCTAAATCCTATGGCGCAGGGGTCTGGGCCCATCGCCCATTGCACACCTGCATGTTGCGAACGCGGCCGGAAGCAGACCTAGCCTAGCAGGCGTTCCAGTCCAATCCGGCGCGCACCGCTCAGTCGCTGACGTCACGAAAGCTTGGCTGATACCACGATGTCGAGTGCCCATAACTGTTCCCGCGTAGTTGGTTAGTGCGTATAGACCAAATGGCCAGACTCGGATCAAATACCAAGATCTCGTTAAGCGTGTTAAGTATCCGCGAACGCCGACCAGGGCCAGGCCCACCCCTCTCCTAGGTGGTCTCAACCTGCCCTGTCGCTCCGCCACAAAGAAACAGTCGGGGGCCGTCGGGAACCCAGGCCCACCTCTACCGGGATGGAGCCACCTGCCCCTTCAGCCCCCATCTCCGAACAGTATCATAAGTAATGTAACAGCATAAAGTATGTAGCGTATGGCCGTGATCACCTCCCGAAGTGATCACAGCCCAGTAGTATAGCATGGCAGACGGACAAGAGTGTAGGGCCACTGATGGAACACTAGCATCCTATACTAAGCAGTAGGATAGCAGGTAAGGGTAACAACTGTAGTAACAATGACAGGCTATGCAGCAGAATAGGATTAACCGAAAGCAGTAACATGCTACACTACTCTAATGCAAGCAGTATAGAGAAGAATAGGCGATATCTGGTGATCAAGGGGGGGCTTGCCTGGAAGCTCAGCCGAGAAGGAGGGGTTGTCAACACCGTTGTCGTACTGGGTAGCGGCGGCGTCGGTCTTGGTGTGTAACAAGAGAAGAGGGGGAAGAAACAATAAATATAATGCAAACATAAGCATGATGGTGCATGACAAGACAATGTGCGGTGCTAGGTGTGCCCTAACGCGGTAGGAGGTGATACCGACGAAGGGGGGAAACATCCGGGAAAGTATCCCCGGTGTTCCGCGTTTTCGGATAGATGAACCGGAGGAAGAAAGTTGTGTGTTTGCTATGCTAGGAATGTGTGGCGGACGAACGGGCTGCGAATTCGGATTCGTCTCTTCGTTCTGAGCAACTTTCATGTACAAAGTATTTTCATCCGAGTTGCGGATTATTTTATATTAATTTTCAAAGTTTTAAATGATTTTCTAATTTCTGGATTTAATTTAATTCGAAAAATAATATATACTTAATTGCCATGGATACATAGAGAAGTGTACCCAGGGATGTCCTAGTGAGGCTGAGAGTGGGCCTGATCAACTGCTGACTCAGCATTGACTGTTGACTTGGTCAAATAGTGAACAGTGTTTGTGGGACCCGCATGTCATTGACTGGGTTATCACAGTCAGCGGTTTGACTGGTCAATGTGGCCAGTGGGACCCATGTGTCATAGGTACACATTTTAACAGGGGTTTTTAATAGTTTTAGTTAAATTTGTTAACTAGCAGGCCTAGAGGTCAGTGAGTGCTTAAGGTTATGATTTAGCACTAAACAAGTTTAGGCCCAAACTAATACGCAGCATGGGCCCACGCGTTGTTGCCACACCTGGTGGTTCGAACGCCGGCGGCCACAGAGCGCAACGGAGGAACGCCAGCGACGTCTCCGGTGACTAACTTGACGGCCGTGAGGCTCCACACGATGCGGACGGCGCGGTGCATCTATCTATGGTGTCGGTGTGGTCGGGGATGGCCACGAACTATGGCAACGTCGACGGCCGAGCGACGACGTGGTCGCGCGCGGGCGAGCGAGCGCGCGTGGGCGCACGCTTGGTCGAGACTAGGCGAGCAGGGGCGATGGGCAGGGCTCGCTCGTGCGTCGGGCGCAGTCGGCATGAGCACGGGGAAGGCGTGCGCGGCACTACGGCGTTTGAGAAGAGGGGAAATCAGGGGGAAGGGGAATCATAGTGGTTGCTCACATGGAGCGCAGGGGCGAGCTCAGGGCGTGTCGGGGCAGCGCTCGGGGAGGCTGGCGAGACCCTGCTGATGAGGTCCGCTGGCCGGACGGGCCGACAGGCGTGAGGGCGAAACAGAGGTGCGGAGGAAGTGGATCCGTGATGAGGAGGCCGTGGGGTTAGGCGGCCTTCGGGGTCGATGGTTGGCGGCCTCGACGGAGCAGGGGAGACGGCGACGTTGGTGGGCCGCGCGGGCGCGGCACTCCGTTCCTAGGGGCGGTGCTCGAGGAAGGAAGACGGCGGACGTGGCGGAGGAGACATGACGGTGGAGGGGGGCTCGCGGTGGCGGCGGTGCTCTGCAGCAGGAGAAGCAGAGGGAGACATGGTGGAGGCGTTGTGGTTGGCGAGGGGATCGGGCGCGGGAAGATCCTCTCCCAGGCACGATGCGTGCGTGTGCGTGCGTGCGGCGCAAGGTGGAGGGGGACGAGGGGAGAGATGTGGATCAGGGGAAAGTGGGGGGGGGTCGTGCGGGAGGAGGCGAGCCACGAGCTAGGGTTAGGGCACAGGTGGGGGCGGCTGGGCCGAGGCCCAGTTGGGCCAAGGGGGTTCTCTGCCTTGTGTGTGTGTGTTTTTTTATTTATTTATTTAGTTTTCTTTTCTATTTTCTTTTAGTTTCCTTTTATTTTTGTTTTAGCGAAATACCAAAATGGCACCTAATTTGATGTTACCAAATATACCACAGCCACACTAACTTGCTACCCAAACTAAATTAGTTTTGTAATTTTTTGAATTTAAAAGTATTTAGATAATAGTTTTCGCTACTGTTTTATTCATCTAATAGTATTTAAATATTTTTTAAAAGTGTCGTTTCTCCACCATTATTAGCTAGGGATTATTTGTCACAAATAGAACATTTTAGTTTTAATGTTTGAAAACTTTTGCCGTTTGACTTGATTTTGAATTTTGAATTCGAACGGGATTGAATCATCGGGAGATTAACGACAGTAACTGAGGTGAAGTGGCATCATTAACAGAGGTTCGCTGTAGTTTAATTATCCGGGCGTCACAATTCTCCTCAACTACAAGAAATCTCATCCCGAGATTTAAGAGGCGTCAGGTGGGAAGGTTCTGGTTACGAAATTCTAGCGAGTGTTCTCGGTCTTAGTTGCTCTTCTCGAAGAGGTCGATCCATTACTTGAGGTCTTCATTTCTCTGCTTCAAGTCATCATGACAAAGTCGAATCCTTTCTTCGGGAACTACATCGTACTTATGAAAGAATAAAGGGTGGGTATATTCCAGGAGAACGGACCTCTGCAAGGTTGACTATCTGGTAGCTAACATCGGGGAAGGTGGCGGAAAGTAACTCTCGAATTGAAACTTACGAAAATATCGAGAGCAAAGTAAGGAGGTATCCTGGGAAGTTTCGAGCGGGTAGGCAATCGTTCGATGCCTGTTACAGGGCGTGAAAGGGGTTCAAAGCAACGGGAATAAGTATTGTGTCTGATATCAGACTTGAAGGTGGCTCATGAATTACATACGAGGCCACGCATGAGGAATAACTTTGACAATAGGGTGTACAGGAGAGTCAGGTTTCGATCCTGTGGAACTGTGGGTTATGGGCCCACCATGTGGGTTAAAAGTAGAAAGAGTGGTGACATCTTGCAAGGTTATGATAGTAAGGCAGGCCAGTGGATAGCCTGTCAGTTATATTGGCAACAACGTTGGTACCAAGGGCGAGGGACGAAGAGAACCATTTTCCTGCTCGTTGAAATGAGGCGGACCAATTGGCAAAGTTCTCATCCAACGGTGGTTACCGGAATGTCATCAACAATAGTAACAGGGTTTTACTGACAGAGTGGTACAACAGGGTGCTTACCTAAGTAGGGAATTATCACTGCTTAGTTAAGTCAGATTACAAGAAAGGTTAAACAAAACAATGGAAAGGAAAATATGGTTATCAGATTAAACAGTACAATGGAAAGGAAAATGTGTTTAAACTCATATTTCAGGGGTATATCCTTCCCAAGGACAAGCAGAGCATGATATCCATGACAGGACAGAAAGTAGAAAACCATTTAGGTAAGGGGAGAGGTATTTCATGACATTACCCAAACAACGGTGTTTGAATAATTGATAAAGAAAATTTAGCATTGTGCTTCAAATGTACTTATTGATGATCGGAGTACCACAGACATGCTTCAATATAGCATTGACATGGTCATCAAGTAAGGGTCAGATTTTGGATACACAAAGGACCCATCAGGAACAACTTATAGAATAAGTCTTACAATTTCCTCATGGAAGAATGCCTATCCTTGTTAAAAAGGAAACTATAACAATAGGTCCTCCGGCCAGGTGTTCTAGGCATGACATCACCTTACCGGTTCATATAAAGACCAATGTTATAACTCTTAAAAATATGTTCCAACCATCATACCTGACCGAGATTCGGATTTGATTGATGCTAAAATACCTCAGACTCAGGATGCCTGAGAAGAAGGTGCAACACAAATGGACGAGATGACATTGTAAAGTTCTCAGGAAATGAACTATGGAAGCGAGTTCCGAAAAAAAAGAATTCATCAGTAAATCAAGGAGTGGTGAGGAGGTGACTGATTGACTCAGCGACAATCCATTAACATTTCCAAAAAGGATGGATTTCCACAACTATGTGAACAAGGAGATAACATTAGCCAGATCAAATGACTTAATGATGTATGCTGGAGGAAAAACATACACAATTAAACATGGGTTGAAAGGTGCACTCGAAATATGGGTTGGGTTGCACGCCCAACGTCGGAATGGCGATTGAGCAACCAACACACTAAATTGGAATTATTGTCCAATAACTCTGAAGCAATAGAGTTGCTAGAGATATTAAATTTGCACAACAGAGTTCACTCAACACGGGGACCAAGAAAAGAATGGTGATGGTGAGAAGCATCACTGTATCACAAATTCTTAAGAGGTGGTGTAATTCTCACAACATTGATGACATAAGAGATGGTAATGTTCCGAGTAAAGAAGAACAATTGCTGGATGGCAGGGAACTCAAGGTATAACACCAAACACGAACAAGCTGTGTTGGTGGGAAGGCAATAAAGTGGTCGATGATAATAAAATTCATCGAGGGCAAGGATGGTATTTCTCATCATGAATTCAATTGATATCCAGGAAGGAGTCAAGATGTTGATGATGATCAGGACAAATTTTGTCGAGAGGCTCCACGAAGATGTAATAGATCGGCGATGACATCAAGTCAAAGGAATGATGAAGTGAAAGGTTAATGGAACCAAGGGTACGACACAAACTCAAAAGCAAGCTTGCTGTCCAAAGCGAAATGATATGATGAGGAAAGATCGACGTAATCTTAGCTCATCGTCAAAAAATTGTGCTCTGGGAAGAAGGACCAGGTAGCACAGTTAAAATCGGCATGACAAGGATATAGCCAAACAGGCTAGGAATGACGTGATTGAGTTCAAACTCGTAAGTAATGAAGGTTACCAAGAGTTGCTTAATCGCGATGCGGACTCGAGACAGTTATCGGTGTCTTTGAGTGTTTAATAACTCAGAGCTCGTGAAAAATTGGAATCAATGAGAATGTAGCACTTGATGAAGAACTCATAAGAAGTTATGCAGTTCCATGATAATCTCGAGATACCAGGGGGGTAATACTCGACGACAGATCAAAGTAGAGGTTGGACTAGGGTATTGCTCTGTAGAAGACAAGTGCTCAAACTAGCACGAGAAATGGAATCAAGGAGAAACATGGTCGGAACCACGTACACAGATACAAGATGAACTTATAACAAGGGGATAATTATTTTAGGAGAAGCTTCCATGATAAGGTATACATCGTGTCCATGGGCATGAACACAGGGTTCAAGCTCGACTCCCACTTGTTCAAAGCATAACCTTTCATTCACCTCTCGTATTCGAAAATGACATTAGTTGTTGAAATTTTTTACCTGATGCAATACCAGATAAGTATGACCCGTGAAATCTTTCGGGTTCACGCGGATTAGGGAAGGCGTAGGTTCAACCCATCGGGGCATCTTAGAAACATATACCACAAGTTTCAAAAGTAAATACACAAGCTCGAAAGCAAAGCATGGTTGGCCAAGCAGAGGATACAATTTTACTAAAGGCACTATGTATCAGGGGAATAACTCACAAGGTGATTGAATATGACTGACACTGTCGGATAACAATCCAACAATGGATTGGGCGATCCGCAACGGAGCTAATGTGAGTATCGGTACTCACTCAGAGGAAGAAAGAATGCAGAGGCATCAGATTCAAGAATCACCTGATTAGTCTGATGCTTAAATATAAAGAATTTATGGTTTCCAAAACGAAGAATCAGAAGCAGACGCTCTGATTAAGGATGGATAAGTTGAGTAGACTTAAAGGTACAACCGACGGCAATTCGGTTGGTCGAGAACCAGTTCATGTTTAAAATGACGTCTGATCCGGAAGGATGAATTCTAGGATTTCGACTGAGGATTGCGAGCATTCACCACATATCAAATCAAAGGCTGAAAAAGACGATGACAAGGGATACTAATGAATATTGCTAGACATATGGAACGCAACCATAATGCAAGCAGACAAGTATTTGCACAGCAACAGCTGGCAGAGAATTACCGGAAGACCGGATAGTATATCAATGTACCTTGTGGATCATATGATCAATTAGTAATGAACAGTTCCTCGATAAGGGTGAAGAATTATTCATAGGGGTATTCATGCGGCAAGGAACTGCGGGGTAGTAAGCATAAAGGATGCTTGGAACATCGGGGAGTATTTGAGGGCACCTTGTAATAACAAGGGCAACTAGGGAGGAAGGTATGAACGACAAAAGTATGTAGTCATCCATAAAGCTTTATCGGTGGTAGGGATCGCAACGGCGAAGGGCACAAGGGTCTCGGGAAAGCATCAGAGAGTGTCTTCAGAATCTTCTGGTGCAGCAGGCAATCATCTGGCCTGAAGGGGCTCTCCGGGAGGAAGTATTTTCGAGAACCTAAAGTTAGATTTTTAGCAAAATCATTTAACCCGAATAGAAGAGAGTTCAAAGTCCCAGAGTAAAGGTCGAGGAATAAAAGATCCTACTACCACCCAATGGCGACGTGGGGTCGTAAGCCGCACAACCATGTTAGTAAAAGTTTTTCAATGACTAGACTCGACTTCGGCCAAGGAGTTGGAAAGGGGGATTCCTACAGGCAGTTGGCTCTGATACCAACTTGTGACGCCCCCGATTCAATCGTACACTAATCATACAAGCAACATGTACGATCAAGATCAGGAACTCACGGGAAGATATCACAACACAACTCTAAAAATAAAAATAAAAGTCATACAAGCATCATAATACAAGCCAGCGGCCTCGAGGGCTCGAATACAAGTGCTCGATAATAGACGAGTCAGCGGAAGCAACAATATCTGAGTACAGACATAAGTTAAACAAGTTTCCATAAAATGGCTAGCACAAACTGGGATACAGATCGAAAGAGGCGCAGGCTCCTGCCTGGGATCCTCCTAACTACTCCTGGTCATCGTCAGCGGCTTGCACGTAGTAGTAGGCACCTCCGGTGTAGTTGGAGTCGTCGTCGACGGTGGCGTCTGGCTCCTGGGCTCCAGCATCTGGTTGCGACAACCAGGTAGAAGGGAAAACGGGAAAAGAGGGAGAAAAGCAACCGTGAGTACTCATCCAAAGTACTCGCAAGCAAGGAGCTACACTACATATGCATGGGTATATGTGTAAAGGGCCATATCGGTGCACTGAACTGCAGAATGCCAGAATAAGAGGGGGATAGCTAATCCCGTCGAAGACTACGGTTCTGGCAGCCTCCATCTTGCAGCATGTAGAAGAGAGTAGATGGTAAGTTCACCAAGTAGCATCGTATAGTATAATCCTACCCGGTGATCCCCTCCTCGTGGCCCTGTTAGAGAGCGATCACCGGGTTATATCTGGCACTTGGAAGGGTGTGTTTTATTAAGTATGCAGTTCTAGTTGTCATAAGGTCAAGGTACAACTTTGGGTCGTCCTTTTACCGAGGGACACGGCTATTCGAATAGATAAACTTCCCTGCAGGGGTGCACCACATAACCCAACACGCTTGATCCCATTTGGCCGGACACACTTTCCTGGGTCATGCCCGGCCTCGAAAGATCAACACGTCGCAGCCCCACCTAGGCACAACAGAGAGGTCAGCACGCCGGTCTAAATCCTATGGCGCAGGGGTCTGGGCCCATCGTCCATTGCACACCTGCACGTTGCGAACGCGGCCGGAAGCAGACCTAGCCTAGTAGGCGTTCCAGTCCAATCCGGCGCGCGCCGCTCAGTCGCTGACGTCACGAAGGCTTCGGCTGATACCACGATGTCGAGTGCCCATAACTGTTCCCGCGTAGTTGGTTAGTGCGTATAGACCAAATGGCCAGACTCAGATCAAATACCAAGATCTCGTTAAGCGTGTTAAGTATCCGCGAACGCCGACCAGGGCCAGGCCCACCCCTCTCCTAGGTGGTCTCAACCTGCCCTGTCGCTCCGCCACAAAGAAACAGTCGGGGGCCGTCGGGAACCCAGGCCCACCTCTACCGGGATGGAGCCACCTGCCCCTTCAGCCCCCATCTCCGAACAGTATCATAAGTAATGTAACAGTATAAAGTATGTAGCGTATGGCCGTGATCACCTCCCGAAGTGATCACGGCCCAGTAGTATAGCATGGCAGACGGACAAGAGTGTAGGGCCACTGATGGAACACTAGCATCCTATACTAAGCAGTAGGATAGCAGGTAAGGGTAACAACTGTAGTAACAATGACAGGCTATGCAGCAGAATAGGATTAACCAAAAGCAGTAACATGCTACACTACTCTAATGCAAGCAGTATAGAGAAGAATAGGCGATATCTGGTGATCAAGGGGGGGCTTGCCTGGAAGCTCAGCCGAGAAGGAGGGGTTGTCAACACCGTAGTCGTACTGGGTAGCAGCGGCGTCGGTCTCGGTGTCTAACGAGAGAAGAGGGGGAAGAAACAATAAATATAATGCAAACATAAGCATGACGGTGCATGACAAGACAATGCGCGGTGCTAGGTGTGCCCTAACGCGGTAGGAGGTGATACCGACGAAGGGGGGAAACATCCGGGAAAGTATCCCCGGTGTTCTGCGTTTTCGGATAAATGAACCGGAGGAAGAAAGTTGCGTGTTTGCTATGCTAGGAATGTGTGGCGGACGAACGGGCTGCGTATTCGGATTCGTCTCGTTGTTCTGAGCAACTTTCATGTACAAAGTATTTTTATCCGAGTTACGGATTATTTTATATTAATTTTCAAAGTTTTAAATGATTTTCTGATTTCTAGATTTAATTTAATTCGGAAAATAATATATACTTAATTTCCATGGATACATAGAGAAGTGTACCCAGGGATGTCGTAGTGAGGCTGACAGTGGGCCTGATCAACTGCTGACTCAGCATTGACTGTTGACTTGGTCAAATAGTGAACAGTGTTTGTGGGACCCGCATGTCATTGACTGGGTTATCACAGTCAGCGGTTTGACTGGTCAATGGGGCCAGTTGGACCCATGTGTCATAGGTACACATTTTAACAGGGGTTTTTAATAGTTTTAGTTAAATTTGTTAACTAGCAGGCCCAGAGGTCAGTGAGTGCTTAAGGTTATGATTTAGCACTAAACAAGTTTAGGCCCAAACTAATACGCAGCATGGGCCCACGCGTCGGTGCCACACCTGGTGGTTCAAACGCCGGCGGCCACAGAGCGCAACGGAGGAACGCCAGCGACGTCTCCGGTGACTAACTTGACGGCCGTGAGGCTCCACACGATGCGGACGGCGCGGTGCATCTATCTACGGTGTCGGTGTGTCAGGGATGGCCACGAACTATGGCAACGTCGACGGCCGAGCGACGACGTGGTCGCGCGCCGGCGAGCGAGCGCGCGTGGGCGTGCGCTTGGTCGAGACTAGGCGAGCAAGGGTGATGGGCAGGGCTCGCTCGTGCGTCGGGCGCAGTCGGCATGAGCACGGGGAAGGCGTGCGCGGCACTACGGCGTTTGTGAAGAGGGGAAATCAGGGGGAAGGGGAATCATAGTGGTTGCTCACATGGAGCACAGGGGCGAGCTCAAGGCGTGTCGGGGAAGCGCTCGGGGAGGCCGGCGAGACCCTGCTGGTGAGGTCCGGTGGCCGCACAGGCCGGCAGGCGCGAGGGCGAAGCCGAGGTGTGGAGGAAGTGGATCCGTGATGAGGAGGCCGTGGGGTTAGGCGGCCTTCGGTGTCGATGGTTGGCGGCCTTGACGGAGCGGGGGAGACGACGACGTTGGTGGGCTGCGCGGGCGCGGCACTCCATTCCTAGGGGCGGTGTTCGAGGAAGGAAGACGGCGGACGGGGCGGAGGAGACATGACGGTGGAGGAGGGCTCGCGGTGGCGGCGGTGCTCTGCAGCAGGAGAAGCAGAGGGAGACACGGTGGAGGCGTTGTGGTTGGCGAGGGGATCGGGCGCGGGGAGATCCTCTCCCAGGCACGATGCGTGCGTGTGCGTGTGTGCGGCGCAAGGTGGAGGGGAACGAGGGGAGAGATGTGGATCAGGGGAAAGTGGGGGGGGGTCGTGCGGGAGGAGGCGAGCCACGAGCTAGGGTTAGGGCACAGGTGGGGGCGGCTGGGCCGAGGCCCAGTTGGGCCAAGGGGGTTCTCTGCCTTGTGTGTGTGTGTGTGTTGTTTTATTTATTTATTTATTTTTTCTTTTCTATTTTCTTTTAGTTTCCTTTTATTTTTGTTTTAGCGAAATACCAAAATGGCACCTAATTTGATGTTACCAAATATACCACAGCCACACTAACTTGCTACCCAAACTAAATTAGTTTTGTAATTTTTTGAATTTAAAAGTATTTAAATAATAGTTTTCGCTACTGTTTTATTCATCTAATAGTATTTAAATATTTTATAAGTGTCGTTTCTCCACCATTATTAGCTAGGGATTATTTGTCACAAATAGAACATTTTAGTTTTAATGTTTGAAAACTTTTGCCGTTTGACTTGATTTTGAATTTTGAATTCGAACGGGATTGAATCATCGGGAGATTAACGACAGTAACCAAGGTGACGTGGCATCATTAACAGAGGTTCGCTGTAGTTTAATTATCCGGGCGTCACAGGGGAGGAGGGTGAGGACGACGGCGAGCGAGGGGCGGCGCGGGGTCCTGATGTGGATCGAGGGGGCGAAGGAGAGGGGCGATGGCGTCCGGGTCCCGCTGCCCCGACCTAGATCCGATCGGGGGAAGAGGAGCGAGGGGATCGTTTCCCCGATCCAGATTGGATCGGGAAGGGGGAGGAGAGAACGAGGGAGTGGGGGAAGTGGTGCGGTTAGGGGGGTTAGGGTTTCGGCACCAGGGGATAAGGGAGTGGAGCGCCGGCTAGGCCGGCGAGCTAGTTGGGTGGGATGGGCCGAGGCCCATGGGGAGCGGGGGTTCTTTTCTTTTCTGTTTTATTTTAGTTACACATTAATTTTAATTTAGTAAAATATATCTATAGCCCCTAAAATAATGTTTCAGAACAATACACTACTATAAAAAGTTTTACCCTGATATAAAATAGTTTAGTATTTTATAAAATACCAAAGGCGTTCAAATAGTTGTTTTGCTACTGTTTAAATCATTTTAGTGCTTTTAATCTTTTTACAAAAATGTGGTTCCTCCACCATTATGACTTAGGATTTATTTGTCCCATTTTGGACATTTTAGTTTTAACGTTTGAAAAATTTACCGTTTGACTTGATTTTGAATTTAAATTTGAATCGGTCTCGAACAAACACGAGATTAGCAACAGTAACCATCGTGATGTGGCATCATTAACAAAGGTTTATTGTAGCTTAACTACCCGGGCGTCACATGGGCACTCCCCTTGGCAACTGCCAAGCTTGGGGGAGGTGCCCCGGTATCGTATCACCATCACACTCCTATCTTTACTGTTTTTCTTAGTTCGATCCTTTTGGTAATATCTTGATTTAGTAGAATAAAGTTTTAGTATGATCTTGTTTTGCGTCTTGCTTTATGATCCTTCTATGTAATCGAGTCCATGAGCTATGTATAATAAAGATTAGTTTTGAGTCAAAGGCTTGATTATCTTGCTATGATCTTGAGGGAATAAAAATAAAAGATAAAAGAAAGAATGAAAAGAAATAAAGAGATCATATTGATCTTATGGAGAGTAATGACTTCACATATAAAGAGTATGATGATAAAAGTTGTTGACAGTTGACAAACATAGTTTTGGTCATCGTTGCAATTAATAGGAAGTAATAAAGAAAGAGAGGTTCCCACATATAAATACACTATCTTGGACATCTTCTATGATTGTGAGCACTCATTAAAATATGACATGCTAAAAGGTTGATGTTGGACAAGGAAGACAACGTAATGGGTTATGTTTTCTTATATCCAAAATAAAGTATATTGTCATGGATCATCCAACATGTTGAGCTTGCTTTTCCCCCTCATGCTAGCCAAATTTTCTTTGCACCAAGTAGAGATACTACTTGTGCTTCCAAATATCCTTAAACCCAGTTTTGCCATGAGACTCCACCATACCTACCTATGGATTGAGTAAGATCCTTCAAGTAAGTTGTCATTGTTGCATGCAATAAAAATTGTTCTCGAAATATGTATGATTTATTAGTGTGGAGAAAATAAGCTTTATACGATCTTGTGATGTGGAAGAAATAAAAGCGACGGACTGCATAATAAAGGTCCATATCACAAGTGGCAATATAAAGTGACGTTCTTTCGCATTAATATTTTGTGCATCCAACCATAAAAGCACATGACAACCTCTGCTTCCCTCTGCGAAGGGCCTATCTTTTATTCTTGTCTTATACCTTATGCAAGAGTCATGGTGATCTTAACCTTTCCCTTCTTACATTTTATCCTTTGGCTAGCACATTGTGTTGGAAGGATCCTGATATATATATATCCAATTGGATGTAAGTTATCATAAACTATTATTGTTGACATTACCCTTGAGGTAAAAGGTTGGGAGGTAACACTATAAGCCCCTATCTTTCTCTGTGTTCGATTAAAACTCCATACCCATAAGTATTGCGTGAGTGTCACCAATTGTGAAAGACTAAATGATAGTAGAGTATGTGGACTTGCTGAAAAGCTCTTATATTGACTCTTTCCTATGTTATGATAAATTGCAATTACTTCAATGATCGAGATCATAGTTTGTTAGTTTTCAATGAAGTTTCTGATTCATACCTGACATTGTGAATAGATTGTTACTTTAGCATAAGAAATCATATGACAATATATATATATATATATATATATATATATTGCTGTTTTAAGAATGATCATGATGCCCTCATGTCCGTATTTTATTTTATCGACACCTCTATCTCTAAACATGTGGACATATTTTTCGTTATCGGTTTCCGCTTGAGGACAAGCAATGTCTAAGCTTGGGGGAGTTGATATGTCCATTTTGCATCATGCTTTTATATCGATATTTATTACATTATGGGTTGTTATTACACATTATGTCATAATACTTATGCCTATTCTCTCTTATTTTACAAGGTTTACATGAAGAGGAGAATGCCGGCAGCTGGAATTCTAGGCTGGAAAAGGAGTAAATAGTAGAGACCTATTCTGCACAACTCCAAAAGTCCTAAAACTTCACAGAGGAATGTTTTGGAATATATAAAAAATACTTGCGAAAGAATCAACTAGAGTGGGCCCACACCCTGGCCACGAGGGTGGGGGTCGCGCCCTACCCCCCTGGGCACGCCCCCTGTCTTGTGGGCCCCCTGGCAGGCCTCCGATGCCCATCTTCTGCTATATGAAGTCTTTCGTCCTAGAAAAAATAAGAAGGAAGCTTTCGGGACGAAGCGCCGCCGTCTCGAGGCGGGACCAATCTAGGGCTCCGACGGAGCTGTTCTTCCGGGGAAACATCCCTCCGGGAGGGGGAAATCATCACCATCGTCATCACCATCGATCCTCTCAGCGGGAGGGGGTCAATCTCCATCAACATCTTCACCAGCACCATCTCATCTCAAACCCTAGTTCATCTCTTGTATCCAATCTTTGTCTCAAAACCTCATATTGGTACCTGTGGGTTGCTAGTAGTGTTGATTACTCCTTGTAGTTGATCCTAGTTGGTTTATTTGGTGGAAGATCATATGTTCAGATCCTTTATGCATATTAATACCCCTCTGATTATGAACATGAATATGATTTGTGAGTAGTTACGTTTGTTCCTGAGGACATGGGAGAAGTCTTGCTATAAGTAGTCATGTGAGTTTGGTATTCGTTCGATATTTTGATGAGATGTATGTTGTCTTTCCTCTAGTGGTGTTATGTGAACGTCGACTACATGACACTTCACCATTATTTGAGCCTAGGGGAAGGCATTGGAAAGTAATAAGTAGATGATGGGTTGCTAGAGTGACGGAAGCTTAAACCCTAGTTTATGAGTTGCTTCGTAAGGGGCTGATTTGGATCCATATGTTTCATGCTGTGGTTAGGTTTACCTTAATACTTCTTTTGTAGTTGCGGATGCTTGTAATAGGGGTTAATAATAAGTGGCATGCTTGTCCAAGGAAGGGCAATACCCAAGCACCGGTCCACCCACATATCAAATTATCAAAGTAACGAACGCGAATCATATGAGCGTGATGAAAACTAGCTTGACGATAATTCCCATGTGTCCTCGGGAGCATTATCCTTTATATAAGAGTTTGTCCAGGCTTGTCCTTTGCTACAAAAAGGATTGGGACACCTTGCTGCACCTTGTTTCCTTTTGTTACTTGTTACCCGTTACAAATTACCTTATCACAAAACTATCTGTTACCGATAATTTCATTGCTTGCAGAGAATACCTTACTGAAAACCGCTTGTCATTTCCTTCTGCTCCTCGTTGGGTTCAACACTCTTACTTATCGAAAGGACTACGATAGATCCCCTATACTTGTGGGTCATCAGGCGCAAAGGCAGCCCCCCTCCACCCATTTTGGATCGTAATCAAGAGGAAGATAACTGTTCTGAGGGGGATTCAAAAGGAGAAGACCACTCCTATTTACCCCCTGAGGTCTTCGCTCTAACTTGGCATGCTGATGTTGGTAATATCATGCATATGGTGCCTTGCATTGCTTACTGTATACATCAAATATGTCATCTGCTTAGTTTAGACATGCTTTGTGTCAATGTCATCTGTTTAGTTTCTTTATCGTATATGTGAATCATGCAATACCATCTTGTTTAGCCAGGCATCATATATGTGAATTTTGCAATGCCACCCTGGTTAGCCAGTCATCTTATATGTGAATTATATCATGCCATCATTTTTTTATTACGTGTTAAATTTTTCAAAAAATTTGGTACATTCAATTACTCTTCCTGTGCATCAGCCATTCGGCACGGTCATGGAAAAATCTGAAGTGGAAACAAGGTCTTCAGAGCAGACAATGCTATCTGACGAAGCGCATGTCTTGCTGGTTACGGATAGCTCCTCAGAGGAGGATTCAGAGACAGATGACCAGTCCTATCCCCCCCCCCGAGGTGCATGCTCTAACTTGGCAGGGTTATGTTGCTCATATCGTGTGTATGGTATCTTGCATTGCTATGCCATTTGCTTAGTTTAGACATGATTTGTGTGAATGCCACCTGTTTAGTGTCTAATTACCATATATTTGAATTATGCGATGCCATCTTGTTGCAAGACATTATATATGTGAATTATGCAATGCTATCTTATTGCAAGACATTTTATATGTGAATTATGCAATGCCATGCTATTTAGCCAAGCATCATATATTTGAATTATATCATTCTGTCCTTTTTTTGTATTTCTCGTTGCATTTGTCGACAATGTTTGTATATTCAACTGCTCTTCCTGTGCATCAGCCATTTGAATTGGTGATGGAGAAATCTGGAGTTAAAACAAGGTCTTCAGAGCAGACAATGCTACCTGCTGAAGCAGATATCTTGCTGGTTGCAGATAGCTCTTCGGAGGAGGATTCAGAGGCAGATGACCAGTTCTATTATCCCCCTGAGGTGTATGCTCAAACTTGGCAGGGTTATATTACTCATACAATGCATATGTTGTGTTGCAATGCTTAGTTTTTACATCATATACACAATATTGAATGCCATCTCCTTAGTTGACACATCATATATGCGATTGCCCTCTGCTCACTTGCTTAGTATATAAATCATATATTTGAATTATATCATGCCAAGATGTTTACATAGACAGCATGTATCTGAATTATGGCATGCCAACCCATTTTCTAAAGACATAATATAGTTATATCATCTCATCCTGTTTACATAGTCATCATATTTTGAATTATGTCATTCTATCCGTGAATTATATCATGCCATCATGTTTCCATCGACGGCATGTTTGTGATTTATGGCATGCCAACCACTTTAATAGACACATCATATAGTTATATCATGTCGTCCTGTTTACATAGTCATCATATTTTTAAGATGTCATTCTATCTTGTTTAGTTAGCCATCATACATGTGAAATTGTGTCATGCTATCCTGTTTAATTAGCCATCATATATGTGAAATTATGTCCTGCTATTCTGTTTGGTTAGACAACATAAATGTGAATTATTTCATGCCATGTTTTCTTCCCTACTATCCATTGCACATGTCTATCTTACAATGTCTATACATTCAATTGCGTTTCTTGTATATCAGCCATTTCAATTGGAGGGGGTGATGGCAGTATCTATGGGAGTAAAAACACGGTCTTCAGAAAAGATCGTGCTACCTGTCAATGCAGATAGAACCATGGTTGTACTTTCCCAAGAACCAGCCCCACCACACATAACCTAGTCTCACGCAGATTGTACCCCTACCTAGTTGGACAGAGAACGAGCTACACCCCTTCTAACCCCAACCCCAGCAGATAGTAACCCAGTTCCAGTTGACACAGCACCGTCTCCACCACACAGCACCCGAACACGAGCAGTTAGTAAGGTAACTGCAGTGCCCAAAGCACGAGGACCACCACTCCGAACCCCAAGTCAACGCTTAAAGCAGAAGAAGAATTGTTCTGAGGTCAGGTTCCGTAGCTATGGTTCATACTACTTTGCTCTTGCATCACTGTATTTACTCATACCAACTAATTTCAAATTTGAAGGATGCAATTGAAACTCCAATGGCGCAACAGGTATGTTTTAAACCTGTTTCTTTAATGTGTTTGCTGTTGTAACTTGCTCTATGTTGATTTCAGTTTCAATTGAATAAACAGTTATGTTCTCATGCCATGCACATTACAAGTGTTGTTATTGCTGTGTAGTTTCCCACACTTATATTCTGTCTATGCTGCTTTGTCTTAAATAGATATGATTCGAACTGTATCTATCTTGATTTGGCAACGTAACTAGAATGATATAGACCATACAGTGACCATACTACATAGATATATGTTTGTTTCATGCTGTTATCATGTCCACCTTACTACTGAACTGGTTTGCCAAAATGAGTTTCATATACTACATTGTAAACCTGTGATGTGTTTGTTTGTTTCTCTTTTAGAACGCGGATAAAATATTGGAGAAGAGTACCCCGTTATGCAATGGTAAAGGAAGTAATGCAGATAAGGTTCAAGATAGTGAGACATCCCTGTTGGTCTCCAAGAAAGCTGATAAAAACTATATTGAAGACACTGAGACAACCCCGAAGTCCTGTCTTGATGTAGTGTTCGAGTTACTGGCTACTACTGCTGGCACCAGCTCTTCGAACTCGCTGCCTGACTCAGTTCGGCTTCTTGAGTCTCAACTTCAAGTTGAAAGACATCGATCAGATGTTATGTGACAGGAAGCCGAAGGACTGACGAAGTCCCTTCAGAATTCATATGCATACTTCCTGGTGCAACAGCAAGTGCTGGAGGATTTAAGCGCCAAACAAGAGAAAGTTAATAAGCTTGCTAAGCATCTTGCCAGCATTATGGGTACCCAGGATATTGTTTCTTGAGATCTTCTGAAGTGGTTTCAATTCTGGACTTGTTTTGCTGCGGCGTTTATTTGCACTGGTCGCCAACTTTGATAACCAGTGTATATGATATGCTGCTTTGTTCCCTATATTTGCACTAGTGGCGAACTTTCATGCCCAGTGGATGTAATATGTGTAATAGCCGTGATAGCCTAGCATAAGTTGCTTGCTTATTTATTTCCTTGTTGTCTTGTTTATTTGTTTGCCTGTAGTCAGTGCAGTTCTTTTTCCGCGATTTGCTAGTGGCCGCAATAACCTATTTTTTAAGACTAGGCCACAATAACCATGGGCTACATATTTACTATAGCTACCATGGGCCTCGTACGGGCTGTAGAAACAATGGGCCTTCTAAGGGCCATAGAAACAATGGGCCTTCTATGGGCCATAGCATCAATGGGCCTTCTATGTGCCGTATGATCGATAGGACAAACATGGGCCAATAACAGACCGCATTATGGGTCGTAAACGGGCTAGATTTGGAATCGTCCGTTCATGTGCCAACAATAACGGGCCGTCGTTAATCGGCCGTATTTGATGACGGTATGAAAACGGCCCAACGGATTAACAGGCTGCAAACGGGCCGATTGTAACCGCGGCCTGAATTTGGCCCACAATCAGAAAAGGCCAATAACGGGCTGTAAGTAACCGAATGCTGGAAATGAGCCCAAGAATAAATGGTCCCTGAGAAGGCCGAAAGATAACACAGGTTGGAAATGGCCCAATGGAATAATGGGTCGTTAATGGGTATAAAGGGGTACACTGTTCATTGCGGGCCAGATTCACCACGGGCCGTTAATGGGCCAAGAGTTACAAATGGCCTCGTATGGGCCAAAAGACATCATGGGCCATACATGGGCCGGAAGTTACAATGTGCTGGAATCATATTGGACGGCCCAGATGAAGCTACTGGGCTTAATTCCGATAGGCCGTAACGGGTCGTGAGTTAGCGGGCCGTAAATGGGCTATATACGAACAGGCCGTTAACAGGCTTTCCGTGGGCCGGCCCGTTACCTTTTGACCAAGTCAAATGGCCGGCCTTTTCACCGGAATGGGCCTCTGTTGGGCCGTGCCACATGTCCACGTATCATAGGTGCCTCCTGTCCAATGAATGGATGACATCTGTCCCAACGTTGAGCCAACACGTGTTTCCTCCGGTCAATGAGAATTTTACACATGGAAAATCCCCATTGGTCCGGGCTGTTAACGGGTTATCGGATCCAAAACCGGACCCGATAGCTTAACGGCGACCCGTTACGGTGGATGCCACGTGTCGGTCACCCTTGACGAAAGCACTTCTATGACACGCGATTTATTGTCATAGAAGTGGACACTTTCGTGATGATAATTTTGGTAATGTCATGGAACACTTCTACGACAGCACATGTATGACTATCTTGATTCCGTCATAAAATTGTCATGGATGTACATGCATGACAGAAAACGTGACCTACTGTGACAAACACGTATCATCACGGAAGTGTCTTTTTTTTGTAGTGGTCAGTTTGGTTCCATTCTTCAGAACATGACCATCACTCAGAATTCAGTGAAGAAGAACCATTACTATCTCCATGAAGTATTTGATCGCACCTGGGATGTTCTATCTCATCTCTACGGTGAAGATGACCTCAACAAGATGGGCTTCAAATAGGACTTCGACTGGTCTCAGCCACCTTCGAAGAAATTCAAGAAAGTCAAAGTTCCTCACTTGGTGGGCAGCTCTTATTCTTCATCGTGCGAGACTGATGAAAATGAAGATTTGGATGACACTGCGGCAGGCCCTACTTCAACAACCGACCCCAACAACGCTGGCGCTCCTCCATCGACCTCATGATGATATTCTTCAGGGGCATTAGTCCTCACTTTTCGTCCCTTTTGGTCATTCGATGACAAAGGGGGAGAAATTTGAGTTAGTCTTCAAGCGGGTCTATTTATATGGGCGTTTTTTTGCTAAGTTACAACTCTCGTTCTTCTGAAGATTTATTGGATCGAGTTGTAAACTTAAGTCCGATGGTGGTCTGATACTTTTTGCTATGTTCTTCTGCATGCTATTTCCTCATGTATGATAATGCACGCATGTTGAATTACATCAGTCACCATATTTCATCATGCATTTCAAATTCTTCATATCATCTGTTAAATGCGTGTATGAATTACAAGATATAGGGGGAGATCTCCATGATTCTACTCTTCAAATGTGCATTGCCTCAAAAGCAAATTCCTCACTATGCATATCTTCAGGGGGAGTTTTTTCTATATCTTGCAATCAAATTCCTCAATATCAGTATTTACACTTCATATGTTTACCCCCGTTGAAAATTTAACCTATATTGTCAACAATCACCAAAAAGGGGGAGATTGTAATTGCATCTAGTGCCCCTTAGTGATTTTGGTGTATTGAAGACTTATAGGTTAAGGGACTAATACGTTTGTGAGTGTACACAGGTCCATAAGTCTATGACGAGTTTGATATTTATAGAGAAAGTCGACCCCTAAAAATGAATGTCTTCAACTGAAGACTTTGGATTTATGAAGACTTTCTTAAGACTTTGAAAGTGAAGAAATTGGTGTGACCATGAAGACTTGATATTCATGCGAGGAACATGAAGCGTGAAGACTTTTGTTTTTGTAGTTTCATTTTCTCTTTCTTGAGTCATAGGAAACACCGTACTGTTAAAGGGGGTCGAGGAAAAACTAAGGAAAAATTTCCATGTGATGCTCAACTCAAAATCCTACACCTACCAATCCCTTCAAGTGAAGCCATTGGAAATCTCATACAGTTCAGTCAATTTCTTAAGTGACAGAGACGAAGTTCTTCTGGTCTCTGAGGAATTTGTTCTGACTAAGGAGTTAGGAATTCGCCAGTGCGGATTGCCTACAAGTGAGGAACATGATAGCCCTGAGGAATTTGAGAGCTCAAATTTCCGACCGTTGTTGTGCTACGCACCAGCTGTCCTAAAATATCTACCCACCTAACGGTCGTATCATTGAAGGGCATTTATGTCTTATCATGTCAGGCTGCTCCCTAGGCTATAAATAGCCGCCCCCTACAACCACTAGCTGGTTGGCTGCTCCGCGAGAAACTGACACTTGTCATTGAGAGCATCCCATCCTCCGAGGACTTTGAGCGAAAATCATCAAGTGAGGAAAAACCCTATCCGGGCCTCCGGGCTCCCTCCTGTCATCGGGCTCCATTTGGATCGTATGTGCCCCGTGGCAAGCCTGTTGTTAGGCTCCCCTCCGAAAAGCCACCCCCAGTGTATTGCATCGTCACCAAGGGTGTGTGATAGGTGTGTCTTCATAGCAGGATTCTGCACTAGTGGATACACGTCAAGATAACTTTTTTGCAAAAGACATCCTATCTAGACAATAAACTAAATGTGTATGCATGATAGTTATCTGACTAAGATACACGTCATTGAAATCGTGTTGTATGCATTAATTGTGTTTCTAGATAGAACTCGAGATATGATGCATTAACCTACATGATAGACTTCACGGCCCGCGGATGCAGCTTCCTAGAGGATTCGATGCCCCCATCCCAACAATCGCTTGAGAACAAGTCGCCGCTCTTGCAATGTAATTTTGGCATGCCAAGAGAGAGAAAAAACCATGAACCTCCACGCGTGTGCCCTATTGAAGAAAAAAATGATGTCCTCTAAGTAAAATTCTGATGTGGCATCCTATTTAATGAGAAAACAGAGAGTTACTGTACTAGTTTTAGAGATTGCTCTATTGACATCAAATGCAAGTTATTTCATAATTTATCTTAAAAGCACATTAAATAGGATGTCTCTTGGATACAAGAGTATGATACAATGCATGAGATGGGCACCTAGGCCCCATGGCCGCAACTTTCGAAGACTACTCATAGTGGGGAGTAATTTAGACTAGTAACACTATGTTACTATCATTATAGTGGGGAGTACGTAACATATGTATGGTGGCATGCAACACTTCATTTATTAGGTTGTAGACTTATCTTGTCTTGGTACATGTGATGTTACGTACTCATAGTATGAGTAACATACTATGTTACCACATGCCTCTTTTTTCTCATTAATTACTTGCCTAGATATGTGTGATGGATGGTCTAAACGGTGTTGATAGAGTTAGACTACCCACAGTGGGAGTAACATAGGTGATAACATCACACTTATCTAGGCAAAATAGATGATGTGGCATGTAATTAATGAAGAAAGAGAGGCATGTGATAACATAGCTAGTTACTGTAACATCACACATATCAAGAAAAGATGAGTACAACGTAATACATGAAGTAATGCATGACACAACACATATGTTACTACCCACTATGGAGGTAGTAATATAGACTAGTAACATATGCATGTTAGAGCATCTCCAGACGTTGGCCCCCCAGGACGCATATAAATCGCCCCCTGGGGGCGAGCCGGTGATACAATCGGCGCTGGGGGCGGTTTTGCGCCCAGTCGTCGCCCCCAGGCGCCGAAATTGGCCCACTTTTCGGCCCACTTTCGGCGAATAAAGGGCCCATATGGGCGAGAATAGGCTCATATTCGGCGTGGTTCGCCGTGGCTCGGCGTTGAATTATTAACATAAATATTTTTTTATCACATAGTTCATCACAGAAAAATCAAATAGTTCAACAAAATAGTACAACAACAAATAGTTCAATACAAATTATATAGTTCAACAAATAAAAACTCATATTTCATCACACGTCACGCCCGGCGTCGCCCTTGAGCCTCCATAGGTGCTCCACCAGATCATGCTGCAGCTGATGAGGCACCTGTGGGTCTCGGATCTCCTGACGCATACTGAGGTAGGCAGTCCAGGTTGTCGGTAGCTGGTGATCAACTTCGGCTAGAGGGCCTTGCCTGTAGTATGGTCCAGTGTCAAACACTGGGTCTTCTTGCTCGCTTTCGATGATCATGTTGTGCAAGATGACACAGCAAGTCATGATCTCCCACATTTGATCTTTCGACCAGGTCTGAGCAGGGTACCGGACAACAGCAAATCGAGATTGGAGCACACCAAATGCCCGCTCGACATCCTTCCTGCAAGCCTCCTGAATCTTCGCAAACCAGGCGTTCTTGCCTCCTGGCACAGGGTCTGAGATGGTCTTCACAAATGTCGACCATCTTGAATAGATGCCATCAGCTAGATAGTACCCCTTGTTGTAGTGCCGCCCATTGATCTCGAAGTTCACCGGAGGAGAATGACCTTCAACAAGCTTGGCAAAGACAGGAGAGCACTGCAGCACGTTGATGTCATTGTGAGTTCCTGGCATACCAAAGAAGGAGTGCCAAATCCAGAGATTCTGTGTGGCCACTGCCTCAAGTACCACAGTGCAACCGCCTTTGGCGCCTTTGTACATCCCCTGCCAAGCAAATGGGCAATTCTTCCATTTTCAATGCATGCAGTCGATGCTTCCAAGCATCCCAGGAAATCCTCTTGCTGCATTCTATGCTAGGATTCGAGCAGTGTCTTCCGCATTGGGTGTTCTCAAGTATTATGGTCCAAACAATGCCACCACTGTCCGACAGAACTTGTAGAAACACTCTATGCTGGTGGACTCGGCCATGCGCCCATAGTCGTCGAGTGAATCACCGGGAGCTCCGTATGCAAGCATCTTCATCGATGTCGTGAACTTCTGGATCGATGTGAATCCAAGTTTGCTGGTGCAATCCATCTTGCACTTGAAGTAGTTGTCGAACTCCCGGATGGAATTCACAATCCTGAGGAAGAGCTTTTGGCTCATCCGATAACGGCGCCGAAATGTTTTGTCGCCGTGAAGTGGAGCATCGGCGAAGTAGTCGGGTAGAGCATGCAGTAGCCTTCGAGATGATGTCGGTTCTTTGCTTTCACCGGCCCCGGCGCCGAGCCACCTCGCCGCAGCTTTCCATTGCTCGCCAGCAGCTGGGCGAGGGCGGCGAGCACCATGAGATGCTCTTCTTCGGCCTGAGGACGTCGGCCTCGGCTTCCTCCTCCAGCAGTGCGGCGAGCGCTTCCTCGTCATCCGAGTCCATCGCCGAGGCAGGCAAATCGCCGAACACCTTGCGCCCGGTGGCCGTGTACCCACCGCTAAACTGCCCCTCCGCGGCCGGAAACGCCCAGCTGCTGGTGGAGGGGCTGCCGCGGCGAACCTCTACTATTTTTCCGGCGGGGAATGGCTATCTAGCGGTGAAGGGCGGCGGGCGGCGCCGGGATATAGCTAGTGGCGGCCGAGGGCGCGGGGGGTGGGAGGCGAGTCGGGGAAGAAAATCTTGACTTTTCACCTGACGGTGTGGGCCAGCCGCGCTTTTCCCTTGCGCCGGAGCCCCCGATCCCCCCCCCCCCCCCAGTGCGCCGGGTTCGGCCTGTGACCGCCTGGCGGAAAAAAGGGCCGAACCGGCGCTTTTCGGCGTCCTGGTGGCGCGATTGGAGCGTTTTTTGGCGCCGGCACCGAAAAAGTGGCCTGGGGGGCCTGTTGGGGCGCGGCTGGAGATGCTCTTACTACTCTAAGTTACTCCTCACTGTGACTAGTCTTACCGTACCATAGATATGGCCCTTATTACCTTTCAAAAAGATATGGCCCTTATTAACATCAAATCCAAAACTTCCCAAAAATTATCAAGAAAATCCAGAACTTCCTAAAAATAAACCCAATTCTTTTGGCCGATAATATATTTTATATTTTGTTCTAGAAAACAATTAATGTGAGCCCTCGGACTAATATAGACGTCACTGAAGACATCCTATCTCATCCTATCTTTTTCTGCAAGGAAAGACATATCCTATCTAAAAAAACAATTAATCGTGCATGCATTAATCGGGAGCTATCTCCCTAAAGACGCACGCCATTAGAATTGTATAGGATGCATTAATTGTGTTTCTATCTAGGAACACCATTAATGGGTACCCTCCTATAGAAAGATACTCTAGACGATGCATTATCCCACGAGATAGGCACGTGAGGCCCCCTGCCGCAGCCTCATCCACGCTATAAAAACCCCCGAGCAATCCCCTCGAGAAGAACAAGTCCCCCGCTCTTCCAACCGCAACCCATCCGCAGAGAGCGAAAACAAATCACGAGCCTCCACGACGCCTGCGCTGCGCGAGCAGCGCACTCGTTCCCTCGTCGCTAAGGCTGCGCGGGCCCTCGGCCCATTAGGGCTCCCGGGCTTTAAAAGGGTACGGGCGGAATAAAACCGAAGTGGCAGGGGTTTGGACTGGGGCAGGCAATTTCCCTTCAGTTTCCGGGGTTTTCCTCTGCTCCGCCGTCTCCACCACCGCCGGCCGCCGCGACCTCGATTCCCCCCGGCTCCGGCGCGCGCAGGGGGCGATCTGAGGCGCACCTTCCCGTCAGGCGGGGGAGGGATTCACTTCCGCCCCGACCTCCACGGATCCTCCCCCGACTGGTCCCCCCATGGTCGTCTCCCCGGACGCCCGCCGATCCGCGGCCGGGGCGCGCCGCTGAGGCAATCGGGACCGATCCGCGCGGGCCTGCAATGCCCTCAGTGACGCCCGGCTCCAGAAACCCCTCCCCTGATCATCGGCCCGCCGACTCCCCTTCCTCCTTCCATGGGTGATCACCGCGAATTCCCCGCCTTGGCGCCGGGCCACTGCCTGCCCAAGACGTCGTCGATGAGCGTGACGGACTCGGTCACCGCCGTCCACGACTTCCGGGTCACGGGCTACTCGCTGCTCGACGGCATGGGCGTCGGCCGCTTCGTCAGCTCCAGCACCTTCACCGTCGGCGGCCTCGACTGGGCCGTCAGGTTCTACCCGGACGGCTCCACCGCCAACTGCCTCGGCAACGCCTCCGCCTTCCTCTACTACTGCAGCCGCGACAAGGACGTCAGGGCCAGGTTCACCCTCAACCTCATGGAGAACGACGGCCGCCTGTCCCAGGTAACCAACTCCTACATGAAGCACACATTCTCTCCGGCGAGTGACAATTGGGGCTTCATCAAGTTCATCGAGAAGTCCAAGATCCAGGGCTCGCCGTTCCTCGAGAACGACTGCCTCACCATCAGGTGCCTGCTCACCGTCACCAAAGAGTCCCGCACCCAAGACGTCGAGACCAATTCGATCGTGGTTCCGCCGTCGAATCTGCACCAGGATTTCGGGAACATGCTGCATGATGGAGAAGGCGCGGATGTCACGTTTACCGTGTGCGGCCAGTTGTTCCATGCTCACAGGTGTGTTTTGGCATTCCGCTCCCCTGTCTTCAGAGCAGAGCTCTTTGGCCCGCTGAGAGAAAATGCCACAGAGTGCATCAAGATAGATGACATGGAGCCTATGATATTTGAGGCGCTTCTTCACTTCATCTACACAGACACCCTGCCTGATAACTGCAAAGACGGAAAGGCTGCGGCTATGCAGCACATGCTCGTCGCCGCGGATCGGTACGGCGTCGACAGGCTAAGGCTGCTGTGTGAAAGGAAGCTGAGCGAAGCAATTGATGTGGAAACAGTATCAACCACCCTGGCTTTAGCAGAGCAACACCACTGCTCGCAGCTGCGAGGAGCCTGCATCAGATTCATGGCCTCGCCGGACATGCTTGGCCCTGTCATGTTAACCGACGGATTCAAGCATCTGGTAGCTAGCTGCCCGCTGATTTTGAAGGAGGTATTGGACGAGGTGTCCCGCATTTGGCGCGACAAGTCTTCTTAGAAGTAGAATAAGATGACACCTTATCATGGACTGATACGCGGTACTGTTTTACTCTGGTTCAGAAATCTTACATCTGTATGTCGCAGTTATATCTCTTCTGTGTAAGCCTTTAAAATTTGCATTTTTGTATATACACATTACATGACAGAATGACCCAATGGCAACCTGTAGTGCTAAGTGTTAATGACAAATCTGTAGGTTTGGGCATCCTTCTCCTTATTATTTTTCTACAAATCTTGGAACTGCAATTTATTTGTATGCTTTCCTGAATCTTGATTACGTACATATACTAATCTCTGGTATGAAGCAACAAATCAACACCCTGGCTGATCTAACGAAAGAAGGAAACTGTAAACCACATTCTTTAGCCTATACTAACCATGCCTCAGCCCTGAAACATCTTTGCCCGTTTTCAGAAGCAGTTAGACTGAATGTAGTTCTCCTGAAAGTTCTGGTACAGGAGTTTTGCCCATTGTCAGGAGCATCACTGGGCTTCTCTTGCAGGAATTGTGCAAGGCAGCATGACTGAAAATGTTGACCCTTCATTCTCCTTACTAAGCACAGTGAGAGTACCGCCCATCAAGTCCACCTGAATCATTGTGAAAATCAAATAACTGTTACACTTTTTTACACATACAAAGGCAAAAATACCTTAATATCTTAATGTTATCTTGAGGCCCAAGGATTCAAACTGGAACAAATACATACCAACTGCTTGCAGACAGCAAGGCCGAGCCCTGTCCCGCCATATTTTGTTGTATGGTCACCATTGGCATCCATATACCTCTTGAACGGAAACTGTAATGACTTCTCTGCAGATGATCATAAGCCGAAAGAACCAGCAAAAATGAATCAGAAACATATTCCAGAAACTATAAATTTTTGCCTGTCAAGTGAAACATGCAAACTATGATCATGCAGATGTATATCAAAAGTATCAGAAAAAACCTGGTATCCCCATTCCAGTGTCATAAACATCGAAGCGGAGCCAAACAGTTTCCTCCGTCCCCAGTCAAAAAAAAAAAAACAGTTTCCTCCGTACAATTTTCATTTGATGGAATGCCATTCTGATGAGCATCTTCACGGTTTGAGCAACGCGAGGCATCTTTATCACTATGGCTTGGCCAGGCAGCATAATATTCTGTTGCAGTGTTAACTGGGCTTGCAGAATGAGGTCTTGTATGTTCTATTTTGCATTCCAGTTGCTGCTTATCTACAATATTAAGGTTTATCCCAACCTTCCCTTCATGTGTAAACTTCACTGCATTGCTGAAACTGTTTTAAATGTTAAATATCATCAAACACATGTTTCGTACTATATCTATCCAAGCATATCTGTTCATTATCTTTATTAAACCTCTTATAAGAAGGCCAGTATGCCTTAGGAACAAATGAAACGGAAGCTCACCTGATCAAGTTTGTCAGAATTTCCTGAATCTTTTGCGCATCAGCTATGACCTATACAGACATTGAAAAACTTAGGTAACTATATCATTTGTAAGTCAGCTGAATCCCTGGACTGCCAAAAATCTCTCCTAACAACTTATATAATTTCTTAAGGCAATTGGATTCAAGTTGCAAATACATTATATAGACCTGATCAATACAAACAAAAAGCATGCAACACAATATGGATAATTGTCAGTACCTCTGATGGAACATCATCACCTATGCACCCTTCAAGGGTCAATTCCTTCTTCATAAATGACGATGCATTTTGGAGTACATGTTTAACTACTTCCCTTGGTCTAAATATTGCAGGCTGTAGTTTCATAATTCCTAAAATAATGAAGGTAGCAAAAAAATCTACTTCAGATATCAAGAATGTTTGACACATATTACTAATAATGCACTAACAATTAGAGAAACAAGTACTAATGCATGACCGACTTTTGACATATTTTTTTAACGAATCTTAAAACTCATCTCCACTTGGAAAACCTCATTCTTGACTTATTTGCTACACCCATATTAAAATTAGTCAACATTATTACTAATCATCAACCAGTGTTGCATTAAAAGAACTGAATCAGTACTAATTATCAACCACTTGTCAAGTTAGTTATGCACTAGGCCAGTCGCAGGTGTCTAGAAAATCCAACAATGTAACTAATCGACGGAACAATGATTTCACTTAAATATCGTATGGTTTAAATACCTGACTCTACTTTGGAGAGACCAAGGATGTCATTGATCGACTGTAACACAGCATTTCCAGAGGATAACATAGCCTCAAGCAACTGATGTTGTTCTTGATCCAGTTTGGTAGTTGCGAGAATTTTGGCAATGCTAAGGACTCCTGAAAGGGGAGATCTGATCTCATGTGACATTGTGGCTAGCATTTGTTGTGCCTGTGTTGTTTCTTCTGCATTTTTTTAGATAAGTGGAAGTACTCAGTATACCATTCTGAACCAAAATGCAATAAATCAATACTAGAGTAAAATGTACACCATGCAAACCTGTAATATTAAGTGATTTGCTATGCTCTGTTTCCTTGGCTTTTTGAACAGCTTCTCTCACCCTTATATCTGTCATTTTCTCTCTTGTTTTGACCTAAAGCGCATCGAAGTAGATGCAGTTTGGAAGCGTAGAATAAGATGTAATTTCAATGCAGAACAACATGCAGATGCAGTATATGAAATACGATAAGTTGGGGCATTAATTTCAAATGAAAATGATATCATGGCTCATGTGGAGAATACTCTCAAACTCAAATAATAGTTTATAATATCACTGCACAATGGTTTTCACGCGCACTACCAAAGCTGAAATCATGGAGAACTAACAAGGATAACGATGTTTTTTTATTCATGAGAGTGACAAGGATGCCGACACTATTTTAACTAAAGAAAAAAGGTGTAGAATTATGCACCAGGACCAGGAGAGACAAAGAAGCACAAAATCAATCTCAGAATAAAAATGGGACCGTAATAATGTCTTATCATTCGCTAGATTTTGGAGGTACGAGATTATTAAATTTAACAAATTACCTGATCTGTGATGTCCATTGCAACATAATTCACACCAATTGTTTCCCCGGACTTGGTGAAGACCGGTTCAATGTATACGACGAAAGTCTTTGGTCCAAACAATGGAGTATCAAATACAAACTCTCTCTTAGTAGGTATACCCTTGGCCATAACCTCTCTCTTGACCTTATTCATCTCGTCTATACCCTCTTCTGACAATATCTCATGATCTGTTTTACCAATAACATCCTGAAAACAAATTGTGATCCAGCCAAAAATCACAACTTGAAGTTTAAGATTAGAGAGCAGTGCACAATGGGGAGCGGAAAAATCAGTGGCAAAAGCATTCATCTCATCTGCAAGTGTCGGAAAGTGATTAAATATGTAGCGGTATCGCAACTCAGCATCCTGAAAAGGAGAAGAAATTGTTAAATATCATCAAATTTCATGTACCAGCCCCCTTATTTGGCTTCGCTGATTCTCTGGAATGCAACCTAAATGTACAATATAGGGTAAACTGTGTGAAAAAACATATAAAGCACTAAAGCAGACCTGATGAGCAATTACAATGGGAGCACTTTGTAGAATCAGGTGCAAGAAATAATCTGCCCGTTTTAACATCGCAGAGAATTCCTCGGTCGGTGTTTCTGGCTGAAATTTCTTCATATACTCCTCCAGCTTCTCCTCCAAGGAACGCTCCCTTTGCAGGTCTGCCTCGTGCGCTTTCTCCGACCGCAGCGCTCGCCGTTTCCAGTAGGAAACAGTGTCATACTCTGCATCATCTTCAAGCTCCTGGTCATGAGAAAGGTCACTACTCTCTTGGCTCGAACACTTCAGGGCATTGTGACGTTCGCCCTCCTCTAGCATTTGCTGCTTCTTTTGCTCAATCTCTTTTCGCTGCTGGGAAAGACGACCGAGCTCTTCCTTCAGGAGCCGGGCAGTGTTGGCCCTCTTGTATTCCCATTGCTTCACAAAGGACTGCATTTGAAAAGTGCCTTTCTCAGTGTTTGCTATTTCCAATAGCCGGTTGAGATCCACACGACCGGGTTGCTCCCTGAATTCAACATCCTTGAGCGCATCTTCGTGGTCCTTCCCAGGATTCTCCATTTTGTACTGTCGTTACCTGGCAAGATTGTGATATAAGCATTACTCAAACGATGCCAGCGATTGTTGCACGCCGCAGTAATTAATTACTGAGGAATGCAGCTGATGAACACAATTTACTGCCAATGTTCCTGGGCTACTGAAGAAGGTGCCGTCACTTTCTTCTCAAGACACTACTGGATAGAGCATATACATACTATTAGTAGTTGTTGTTGTATAAACAGTAAAAACAAACACAAAAGTAATGAGAAAATGAGATGTGCAAATCTCTGAGACTAACATTCAGGCCATCTGATTCTGAACTGAACTTTCCAAAAGAACAGCCAGCCCCGGAATCGCTACGATCCAGATCCTCTGTTCCATTCCATTCGAATGGAACTCACTGCCGTCACCAAGCATGTGACAAAACGCCTAATCTAGCTCACGGCACAGTCAAATTAAGATGGTGCGCAGTCACCACTCACTCACATGAAAGCCACGGAGCACGGGAAAGTTACCTCGGGGCCGGACGGCACGCGCGCGGCAACAGTGGAAGGAGCTGCAGGCGCAGGGGCAACGAGCGAGGGACAGGGACTGACGGAGAGCGGGGGGATAGTGGGTCAAGCGGTCAATGCGTTGCACAGCGCTGGGAGAGTGGTAGGCTTACTGGTGGAGGGGTGTCTAATGGCAGGAAGCGGACCAAGCCACCAAGGCAAGGAAGATGGTGGTGCGGCCATGTGACGGGAAACAGTATAAAACGCGGAGGCGCCAACGGGCCTGCAACCTGGAAAGAAACATGTTTTTTATAAGAAGCGAGCCTATGATCGTGATGGTTGATTTGATGTTTCTACGTTCATATGTGGTCGTCGCTCTTTCCAAACATGTCCTGCATTAATTAACTTAACCAAAGAAAAAACTTAACCAAATCAAAATTTTAACTAAATCAAAACTTCCCTTGTCTTCTCTAGCCATAGTCAAATCAAATCAAATCTTATCAAAACCTCAAGTAAATCAAAATTTTCTTTGTCTTTCCCTATCTATACTCAAATCAAATCTTGATAGCTTTGGAGTTTTCTTTTTCTTTTTCTTTACTCCACCAAGGCATAGCTTCGGTCCTTGCTTTGACTTTGATAATTGCCAGTGTGATTTTTTTGTGTGTGTCTGTTGGTGTTGGCTATGTGCATCCTAACTATGCAGAGGCCGGGTGTATGCTCATTGTATTTGTATTCTCTTGATGCTTCATTTTGAGCTAATAAAATTCACCCTTTGTCGAAAAAATCAAATCAAATCATACCAAAATCAAAATCAAAAATTTACTTGTCCTTCCCTACCTATATCCAAATGAAATCAAATTGAATCTTATCAAAACCTCAGCTAAATCAGACTTTTCTTTGTGTTTCCCTACACATACTCAAATCAAATCAAACTATATCTATGGGTCGCGATATTCACCACACGTGTGCCATATTAAACATTCGCCCACACACCGTGTGTGGCGTAAGCAGGAGGCAACCCATGTATGGTTAATCATAGTTGTCATGTGTGTTTACCTGTTTGCCACGTACGCGCAACTGCAGTTGCCACGTCTGGTCCAACCATAGTTGTCATGTATGGTTAATCATAGTCAGTGGCAGAGGTAGGTTCGGCCTAGGTCCCAGGCAAGCAGTGTAGCTACAGTAAGCTACAGTGACATTTTGGCTACATTATGCTACAGTTAACAAAGAGAAAATCCACCACGCCCCATGCCAAGGCCATGGCTGTCTGGGGCCTAGAACCGCCTCTGATCATAGTTGCAATGTGTGTTTACTTGGTTGCCACATACGCGCAACTGCAGTTGCATCTAACAACATGCGAGTGTCGTGTGGGCGAAGAGCAGTTCACCCACACACGGGCGGACTAGGCAGGTCACCCACATGCTATGCCTACGTGACACTGAAATTCCAACAGATTCCTTTAGGATTCGTACAAAACAGAATCAACGTGGATCAACGTGTGTGGGCGGAGTGCAAACATGCCACACGTGTGGGCGTTGTCATTTGGGATATCTATACCCCTAATACTAAAGGACATTGCGTTTCTCCGATTTTTGTTCCCTCCACCTATCCTAATCCTAAGCTGCCCATAAAGTTGAAGTAAATTATCCACCATGTCACTCGTAAGTGAAAAAAAACTCTTTGTTAATTGTTTCTCTGTTTTTTCGCCTTGAAATTACCCACCCCACCCCCATAAGTGCAAAAACTCTTCATTAATTATTATTTTTGAATTCTTCATCTCTCATCGAAACTGCCACTAAAGTTAAAGTAAATTACTCACCTTGTCACCCGTAAAAGTGAAGAAAAAAAAACGAGCATTCCTCCGAATTATTCGTACGTCATAGGGCACTTCAGTTTTTCATCCATCGTGAGGCTGACCTTTCTTTCCTTCTCGTACATGCATCAAGGATGTACTAAAAAAATATACACGCATCAAGGAACAAATCCAACATCGATCCATTGTGAGCATGTTAGAATCACACACATGGAGTGTGAATATTTGGAACTTGATTTGAAGACCATGATTTTATTATCCCGTTGCAATTCACGGGCTTTTTTGCTAGTATTACCAAAATCTGTGTGTACCCCCAAGAGCTGTTAGTGGTCTCGGTGTTAGAAACATACAAGCACAAAACTTTTGCCTCGTGTTGCAATTTTCTTATAAGTTCCTTCATACTACAAACCTACCATAGAGATATTGGATACTACACCAGTCTCCCCTACACATTGGGCTAGGCCAGAATAGCTCTTTCCTAGCAAAAACCATCTACAAACACATTCACAGCCCGAGAGAAATCTCCCTATGCTCTGTTGGGAACGGTGAGGCCATTTTCTTCTATCAAGACAGATGGCTCAAACCAGAGCTACTTGCAGTAGTATTTCCTTCTCTATACTCCCACCATAGTACAACAAATGCATTGGTCATCAATGTAGTGCAAGCAAGTGTGGAATTGAGGCTTCGTAATCATCTTGCCAGCCGCTTCTCGTGGTTGGCTAGTTTGAATTCGTTGTTGCGGGTTGTGTCACTTACAGAGGTGTTGAATTCCTTAAAACTACTCAATGGGGAAGTTGTCACAACAAGATGGGCATATGCGGCTCTCTCTCTCTTCCGACATACCTGACGCGGGGCTGCTTGCAATCTGGGAGTCACGGGTACCCAACAAACCCAAGGTCTTTGGTTGGATGTGCCGGAGAGCCGCTACATCCACCACCACGCCGTCGTGCTGTTGGATCTCCATCAACCTCTCCTCTCCCCTTGCTGGATCAAGAAAGGAGGAGACGTCGCTGCACCGTACGTGTGTTGAACGCGGAGGTGCCGTACGTTCGGCACTCGGTCATCGGTGATTTGGATCACGGCGAGTACGACTCCGTCATCCACGTTCATTGGAATGCTTCCGCTCGCGATCTACAACGGTATGTAGATGCACTCCCTTCCCTCGTTGCTAATAGACTCCATAGATGCATCTTGGTGAGCGTAGGAAAATTTTAAAATTATGCTACGATTCCCAACAGTGGCATCATGAGCCAGGCCTATGCGTAGTTACTATGCACGAGTAGAACACAAAGAAGTTGTGGGCGTTGATGTTGCCAATTCTTCTTGCCGCTACTAGTCGTTTCTTGTTTCGGCGGCATTGTAGGATGAAGCGGCCCGGACCGACCTTACACGTACGCTTACGTGAGACAGGTTCCACCGACTGACATGCACTAGTTGCATAAGGTGGCTAGCGGGTGTCTGTCTCTCCTACTTTAGTCGGAACGGATTCGATGAAAAGGGTCCTTATGAAGGGTAAATAGAAATTGGCAAATCACGTTGTGGTCATACGTAGGTAAGAAATCGTTCTTGCTAGAAACCTACAAACCACGTAAAAACTTGCAACAACAATTAGAGGACGTCTAACTTGTTTTTGCAGCAAGTGATATATGTGATATGATATGGCCAGAAGATGTGATGAATGATATATGTGATGTATGAGATTGATCATATTCTTGTAATAGGAATCACGACTTGCATGTCGATGAGTATGACAACCGGCAGGAGCCATAGGAGTTGTCTTTATTATTTTGCATGACCTGCGTGTCATTGAATAACGCCATGTAATTTACTTTACTTTGTTGCTAAACGGTTAGCCATAGAAGTAGAAGTAATCGTTGGCGTGACAACTTCATGAAGACACAATGATGGAGATCATGATGATGGAGATCATGGTGTCATGCCGGTGACGAAGATGATCATGGTGCCCCGAAGATGGAGATCAAAGGAGCATGATGATATTGGCCATATCATGTCACTATTTGATTGCATGTGATGTTTATCATGTTTTTGCATCTTATTTGCTTAGAACGACGGTAGAAAATAGGATGATCCCTTATAATAATTTCAAGAAAGTGTTCACCCTAACTGTGCACCGTTGCGAAGGTTCGTCGTTTCGAAGCACCACGTGATGATCGGGTGTGATAGATTCTTACGTTCGCATACAACGGGTGTTGACGAGCCTAGCATGTACAGACATGGCCTCGGAACACACGCAATACACTTAGGTTGACTTGACGAGCCTAGCATGTACAGACATGGCTTCGGAACACGGAGGACCGAAAGGTCGAGCATGAGTCGTATAGAAGATACGATCAACATGGAGATGTTCACCGATCTTGACTAGTCCGTCTCACGTGATGATCGGACACGGCCTAGTTGAGCTCGGATCATGTTTCACTTAGATGACTAGAGGGATGTCTGTCTGAGTGGGAGTTCATTAAATAATTTGATTATATGAACTTAATTATCATGAACTTAGTCTAAAATCTTTACATTATGTATTGTAAATCAAATGGCCCACGTTGTCCTCAATTTCAACGCGTTCCTAGAGAAAACCAAGCTGAAAGATGATGGCAGCAACTATACGGACTGGGTCCGGAACCTGAGGCTCATCCTCATAGTTGCCAAGAAAGATTATGTCTTAGAAGCACCGCTAGGTGAAGCACCAATCCCTGAGAACCAAGACGTTATGAACGCTTGGCAGCAGCGTGCTGATGATTACTCCCTCGTTCAGTGCGGCATGCTTTACAGCTTAGAACCGGGTCTCCAAAAGCGTTTTGAGAAACATGGAGCATATGAGATGTTCGAGGAGCTGAAACTGGTTTTTCAAGCTCATGCCCGGGTCGAGAGATATGATGTCTCCGACAAGTTCTTCAGCTGTAAAATGGAGGAGAACAGTTCTGTTAGTGAGCACATACTCAGAATGTCTGGGTTGCACAACCGCTTGTCTCAGCTGGGAGTTAATCTCCCGGATGACGCGGTCATTGACAGAATCCTCCAGTCGCTTCCACCAAGCTACAAGAGCTTTGTGATGAACTACAATATGCAGGGGATGGAAAAGACCATTCCCGAGGTATATTCAATGCTAAAATCAGCGGAAGGGGAGATCAGAAAAGAACATCAAGTGTTGATGGTGAATAAAACCACTAAGTTCAAGAAGGGCAAGGGTAAGAAGAACTTCAAGAAGGACGGCAAGGGAGTTGCCGCGCCCGGTAAGCCAGTTACCGGGAAGAAGTCAAAGAATGGACCCAAGCCCGAGACTGAGTGCTTTTATTGCAAGGGAAGTGGTCACTGGAAGCGGAACTGCCCCAAATATTTAGCGGACAAGAAGAAGGCCGGCAACACCCAAGGTATATGTGATATACAAGTAATTGATGTGTACCTTACCAGTACTCGTAGTAGCTCCTGGGTATTTGATACCGGTGCGGTTGCTCATATTTGTAACTCAAATCAGGAACTACGGAATAAACGGAGACTGGCAAAAGACGAGGTGACGATGCGCGTCGGGAATGGTTCCAAGGTCGATGTGATCGCCGTCGGCACGCTACCTCTGCATCTACCCACGGGATTAGTTATAAACCTCAATAATTGTTATTTAGTGCCAGCTTTGAGCATGAACATTGTATCTGGATCTCGTTTAATTCGAGATGGCTACTCATTTAAATCTGAGAATAATGGTTGTTCTATTTATTTGAGAGATATGTTTTATGGTCATGCCCCGCTGGTCAATGGTTTATTTTTGATGAATCTCGAACGTGATGCTACACATGTTCATAGTGTGAATACCAAAAGATGTAAAGTTGATAACGATAGTCCCACATACTTGTGGCACTGCCGCCTTGGTCACATTGGTGTCAAGCGCATGAAGAAGCTCCATGCAGATGGACTTTTGGAGTCTCTTGATTACGAATCATTTGACACGTGCGAACCATGCCTCATGGGTAAGATGACCAAGACTCCGTTCTCCGGAACAATGGAGCGAGCAACCAACTTATTGGAAATCATACATACCGATGTGTGCGGTCCAATGAGTGTTGAGGCTCGCGGAGGATATCGTTATGTTCTCACTCTCACTGATGATTTAAGTAGATATGGGTATGTCTACCTAATGAAACACAAGTCTGAAACCTTTAAAAAGTTCAAGGAATTTCAGAGTGAAGTCGAGAATCAACGTGACAGGAAAATAAAATTCTTACGATCAGATCGTGGTGGAGAATATTTAAGTCACGAATTTGGTACACACTTAAGGAAATGTGGAATAGTTTCACAACTCACGCCGCCTGGAACACCTCAGAGAAATGGTGTGTCCGAACGTCGTAATCGCACTCTATTAGATATGGTGCGATCTATGATGTCTCTTACCGATTTGCCGCTCTCATTTTGGGGTTATGCTTTAGAGACTGCCGCATTCACTTTAAATAGGGCACCGTCTAAATCCGTTGAGACGACACCGTATGAATTATGGTTTGGGAAGAAACCTAAGCTGTCGTTTCTAAAAGTTTGGGGATGCGATGCTTATGTCAAGAAACTTCAACCTGAAAAGCTCGAACCCAAATCGGAAAAATGCGTCTTCATAGGATACCCTAAGGAAACTATTGGGTATACCTTCTACCTCAGATCCGAAGGCAAGATCTTCGTTGCCAAGAACGGGTCCTTTCTAGAGAAGGAGTTTCTCTCGAAAGAATTGAGTGGGAGGAAAGTGGAACTTGATGAGATGATAGTCACCCCTTCCGAACCGGAAAGTAGCGCAGCGCGGGAAAATGTTCCTGTGGTGCCTACACCGACTGGGGAGGAAGTTAATGATGATGATCATGAAGCTTCAGATCAAGTTACTGAACTTCGTAGGTCCACAAGGACACGTTCCGCACCAGAGTGGTACGGCAACCCTGTCCTGGAAATCATGTTGTTAGACAACGGTGAACCTTCGAACTATGAAGAAGCGATGGCGGGCCCGGATTCCGACAAATGGCTAGAAGCCATGAAATCCGAGATAGAATCCATGTATGAAAACAAAGTATGGACTTTGACTGACTTGCCCGATGAGCGGCGAGCCATAGAAAACAAATGGATCTTTAAGAAGAAGACGGACGCAGATGGTAATGTGACCATCTACAAAGCTCGACTTGTCGCTAAGGGTTATCGACAAGTTCAAGGGGTTGACTACGATGAGACTTTCTCACCCGTAGCGAAGCTGAAGTCCGTCCGAATCATGTTAGCAATTGCCGCATACTATGATTATGAGATATGGCATATGGACGTCAAAACGGCATTCCTTAACGGCTTCCTTAAGGAAGAGTTGTATATGATGCAGCCGGAAGGTTTTGTCGATCCTAAGAATGCTAACAAAGTATGCAAGCTCCAGCGCTCAATCTATGGGCTGGTGCAAGCATCTCGGAGTTGGAACATTCGCTTTGATGAGATGATCAAAGCGTTTGGGTTTACACAGACTTATGGAGAAGCCTGTGTTTACAAGAAAGTGAGTGGGAGCTCTGTAGCATTTCTCATATTATATGTGGATGACATATTATTGATGGGAAATGATATAGAATTCTTGGAAAGTATAAAGGCCTATTTGAATAAGTGTTTTTCAATGAAGGACCTTGGAGAAGCTGCTTACATATTAGGCATCAAGATCTATAGAGATAGATCAAGACGCCTCATTGGTCTTTCACAGAGTACATACCTTGACAAGATATTGAAGAAGTTCAGTATGGATCAGTCCAAGAAGGGGTTCTTGCCTGTATTGCAAGGTGTGCAATTGAGCACGGCTCAATGCCCGACCACGGCAGAAGATATAGAAGAGATGAGTGTCATCCCCTATGCCTCGGCCATAGGGTCTATTATGTATGCCATGCTGTGTACCAGACCTGATGTAAACCTTGCCGTAAGTTTGGTAGGAAGGTACCAAAGTAATCCCGGCAAGGAACACTGGACAGCGGTCAAGAATATCCTGAAGTACCTGAAGAGGACTAAGGATATGTTTCTCGTTTATGGAGGTGACGAAGAGCTCGTCGTAAAGGGTTACGTCGACGCTAGCTTCGACACAGATCCGGATGACTCGAAGTCACAGACCAGATACGTGTATATTTTGAATAGAGGAGCAGTAAGCTGGTGCAGTTGCAAGCAAAGCGTCGTGGCGGGATCTACATGTGAAGCGGAATACATGGCAGCCTCGGAGGCAGCACAGGAAGCAGTCTGGATGAAGGAGTTCATTACCGACCTAGGGGTGATTCCCAATGCGTCGGGCCCAATGACTCTCTTCTGTGACAACACTGGAGCTATTGCCCTTGCGAAGGAGCCCAGGTTTCACAGGAAGACCAGGCATATCAAGCGTCGCTTCAACTCCATTCGTGAAAGTGTTCAAAATGGAGACATAGATATTTGTAAAGTACACACGGACCTGAATGTAGCAGATCCGTTGACTAAACCTCTCCCTAGGGCAAAACATGATCAACACCAGGACGCAATGGGTGTTCGATTCATCACAATGTAACTAGATTATTGACTCTAGTGCAAGTGGGAGACTGTTGGAAATATGCCCTAGAGGCAATAATAAATGGTTATTATTATATTTCTGTGTTCATGATAATAGTCTCTTATTCATGCTATAATTGTATTGTTTGGAAATCGTAATACATGTGTGAATACATAGACCACAACCTGTCCCTAGTAAGCCTCTAGTTGACTAGCTCGTTGATCAACAGATAGTCATGGTTTCCTGACTATGGACATAGGATGTCACTGATAACGGGATCACATCATTAGGAGAATGATGTGATGGACAAGACCCAACTTAAGCATAGCATAAAAGATCGTGTAGTTTCGTTTGCTAGAGCTTTTCCAATGTCAAGTATCTTTTCCTTAGACCATGAGATCGTGCAACTCCCGGATACCGTAGGAGTGCTTTGGGTGTGCCAAACGTCACAACGTAACTGGGTGACTATAAAGGTGCATTACGGGTATCTCCGGAAGTGTCTGTTGGGTTGGCACGGATCGAGACTGGGATTTGTCACTCCGTGTAAACGGAGAGGTATCTCTGGGCCCACTCGGTAATGCATCATCATAATGAGCTCAATGTGACTAAGGCGTTAGTCACGGGATCATGCATTGCGGTACGAGTAAAGAGACTTGCCGGTAACGAGATTGAACAAGGTATTGGGATACCGACGATCGAATCTCGGGTAAGTAACATACCGATTGACAAAGGGAATTGCATACGGATTGATTGAATCCTCGACACCGTGGTTCACCCGATGATATCATCGTGGAACATGTGGGAGCCAACATGAGTATCCAGATCCCGCTGTTGGTTATTGACCGGAGAGGCGTCTCGGTCATGTCTGCATGTCTCCCGAACCCGTAGGGTCTACACACTTAAGGTCCGGT
Source organism: Aegilops tauschii subsp. strangulata (assembly GCF_002575655.3). Classification (NCBI taxonomy): domain Eukaryota; kingdom Viridiplantae; phylum Streptophyta; class Magnoliopsida; order Poales; family Poaceae; genus Aegilops; species Aegilops tauschii. The sequence continues at coordinate 577,105,562 of NC_053036.3, forward strand.
GACGCTAGGGTTGTAGAGATATATGTATGCGGAAACCCGAAAGTTGTTCGGAGTCCCGGATGAGATCCCGGACGTCACGAGAGGTTCCGGAATGGTCCGGAGGTGAAGAATTATATATAGGAAGTCCAGTTTTGGCCACCGGGAAAGTTTCGGGGGTTATCGGTATTGTACCGGGACCACCGGAAGGGTCCCGGGGGTCCACCGGGTGGGGCCACCTGTCCCGGAGGGCCCCGTGGGCTGAAAGTGGAGGGGAACCAGCCCCTAATGGGCTGGGGCGCCACCTTGGGCCTCCCCCCCATGCGCCTAGGGTTGGGAACCCTAGGGGGGGGGGGAGTTCCCCCTTGCCTTGGGGGGCAAGGCAACCCCTTCCCCCCCTTGGCCGCCGCCCCCCCCCCCCCCCCCCCCCCCTTGGAGATCCCATCTCCAAGGGCTGCACACCCCCCTTGGGGGCCTATATAAAGGGGGGGGAGGGAGGGCAGCACACTACAGCCTTTGGCGCCTCCCTCCTCCCCTGCAACACCTCTCTCTCTCTCGCAGAAGCTCGGCGAAGCCCTGCCGGAGAGCCGCTACATCCACCACCACGCCGTCGTGCTGTTGGATCTCCATCAACCTCTCCTCCCCCCTTGCTGGATCAAGAAAGGAGGAGACGTCGCTGCACCGTACGTGTGTTGAACGCGGAGGTGCCGTACGTTCGGCACTCGGTCATCGGTGATTTGGATCACGGCGAGTACGACTCCGTCATCCACGTTCATTGGAATGCTTCCGCTCGCGATCTACAACGGTATGTAGATGCACTCCCTTCCCTCGTTGCTAGTAGACTCCATAGATGCATCTTGGTGAGCGTAGGAAAATTTTAAAATTATGCTACGATTCCCAACAGGATGGTGCACCTTGATCGGTTAAACACTCGGGCAACCTACACCACAAGACTACTAAACAAGACCAATTTTCCCCATGATGCTTCCACCCTCTAAAGATCGTTAACACCTGTTCTTTACATGCCATGTTGCACGGCATGTCTGACAAGGTATTGGAATCGTACCAAGGTCAAACCCGACCAACGACATGTGGTCATCAACAACACCTCCCACATGCCTCTCACAATCAATGTATTCACCCTACTTAATTACAACACTCTTCAATATTTGGGCACACAATTAAATGGTGTTCAGCAGGGTAGAATCGACTAACTTTGACACTGTGCTCAATAATTGATGAGCTCATCTCCTTGTCGCATAGATTAAGAACCTCTTAGCTCGGCTATCACGTCGGGGTTGCGGCTTGATCATCTCTCCTCTCAAGGCTATGACGATGTATATGGACGTTGCAACACCCCGTTGAAATATATTCAGGTGGGGAGCGTTTTCACTCTGGTGACCATTTCAAAAAAAAAACTAATAGACGAGTTGAATCGAACATCTTCAACGTCAATGCATAGCCTATATGACAACAACAGTTCGACTCTACAAGGATACTTCAACTTGTGTGTTAAAGACTACAACCACAACATATGTTTATCATATTGTTAATTGATAAAGCATGTTTATTACATACAAGTAAAAATTGCTACTACGACCATTACATAAATAAATAGCACACCGTGAATACACATATGTTTATTATTACGTCCACAACAACGACATACATGTTCATTACATAAATGTAAATAGAACACACCATGGATACATAGAAGTAGAAAGTGTTCCTACGATTATCGCAGATACTATCATCTTACGACACGGCAGCACCAGCGGCGCCGCTGCCACCGGCCTGATCGTCATTTCCGCAGGGAGGGGGACGGTGGCAGTTCTTGGTCACCCTCTGCATCAGCTCCTTAAGCATATCGTACAGTTGTCTTTTCTCCATCACAAAGCCATCCACCTCCCTCCTGATCTTGGACAGTTCACTCCCCACACGCTTGGCTGAGTCCTTCTCGAATCTCTTGATCTTATGGTTGAGTTCCCTTAGCTGCACCAAATCCCAAATGACAAATGAAGTTGTAGTCCCAAGTGACACATGAAACTGCAGTCCCAAATGACAAATTAACTTAATTACCCTGCTAAATAGAACTTTGCGACTATTACTGTCTGGAGCTCTTTGGTTGCGGACGCTCCTGACCTCGGAGGCCAGCGATCCCAGCTCCCTCACGGCCATGGCTGCGGCCTCACGAAGGTACCTCCGCGTCTCCTTTTCCTCTTGCTCGGTGGGCGGCGTAGGCGGTGCAGCTGCAGGAAATGTAGTGTAGTGTCACTAACGCAATTGTATGTACGAAGATGAATGAAATTACTGAAGATTCACGGAGGTGGCAGAGAATGTACGCCGCCGCATGCCCCTCTCTGGCGCCCAGGGCGAGCCCGGGTCCCCCGGACGAGCGCGGATCATGGTAGAGCTAGCGGCGGCGGCGCCGCCGCCGATGACGTCCTCCAGCGGACCGGCTTTGTTCCTCATCTTGTGGATGCAGGACTCGACATACTCAGGCGCCGACTCGGGCGTGAGGTCACGCAGGCTGAATCAAAGAGAAGAAACAGAACGAAAATGTAGTGAAAATTAGGAGGCAGTAGATGTTCAAACATTTCAATACATGGAAATTATATGGGACGCACACAACATTATACTATATCTCACGCATAAAAAAGTACCCCAGTCACTTACCACCTGTAAATTCGTTGGGTGCCGGAATTTGGACCTTGGGCGGCCGTGCCTTTGAGTTCCAAGATAATGTGCGTGTATGTTCCGTCCGTCGCGCGGTGCACCGACAAGGTCACCGGCCCTAATGCTGCAGAAAAATCACAGGAACAAACTCCTCAAGGACGATCATGCATGGCGATCGATCGAGTGCATATAGTTTTAATGTATGCTTATATATAGTTGCTTACCGCTGTGGTTCCTGACCTCTCTGACGACATAGCAGTGTTCGCACGATCCTTGCTCTGGCTGCGCTGGTGCCACCACCGGAGCCGTCACCGCCGGCTCCGGGTCCAGGATGCTGGCGGCGCCACTGGGACCCAAATAGTCGCCTGGCTGCGGCGCGGCGGCGAAGAACTGGCCCTCGCCACCTTTCTGTGATGGCTTCGGTATTTGGTCGTTGTGGAGGCCAGACTCCAACACCAGAGGCTCCGGGTCCGGGATGCTGGCGGCGCCACCATCGCCAGGGAGGTGTACTTCTTCGTCTTCTACGTAGAGGTCAGTGAGACCCAAATCGGCCATTATCCGCTGGTATTCGAGTGTCGACATCACCTCCAGCGACGGCTCGCTTAGGCCTTGCATCTGCTGGTGTTGGGGTTGCATCGTGGCCGGCGAGTGAACTAGCATCTGCTGGTGATGGAGTGGCATCGCCGACGACGACTCGCCCATCATGTGCTGGTCATGGAATAGCACCGTTGCCGGCGATTCGCCAGGCATCTGTTGATGCTCGAGTGGCATCGCCGGCGCTGGTTGAGGGTACCGAGAGTGTATCATGGAAGGCGGCTGCCGGGGCTGGAATGCCATCGCCGGCGCCGGTTGAGGCTGCTGCACGTGGACCATGGGAGGCGCCTGATGGTGATCGAGTTGCATTGCCGACGCCGATGGCAAGCCGGCCATCATTTGCTGACCAGAGACGACGGGCTGTGCGTCCGCGGCCGCGGTGGCAACCGGATAGGCCGGCTGGCCGTCGTGGTGAGCCGCCAGAACCTGTTGCTGCTGCTGGCGCTCAGCGGGCACGGCCGTGTCCCCTCGGGCGAAGCGGAGGAGCTCGTCATCGCTGTCGGAGTCGTAGAGGAAGCGCCAGGAGCCCTCGCCCTCCATGGCAACTCGGATCGCCGGAGTGGTGGAGGAAGACGTGCGTGCGTGCGTGCGTCGCCGGCAGTCGCCGACGGGATGGTGGTGTCGTGGGTAAGTGCAGTGTGCGTCGCAGTGCGCGGAGGGGTGTATATGCGGCGCGAAGGGGCGGCGGTTCTAGGAGTTGGGACGTGACGGTTGGAGCGTCCGCGGCGGTTCTAGGAGTTGCGACGTGACGGTTGGAGCGTCCACGGCGGTTCGCGGCCGCACGTACGCCCGCGTTTTGCTCGACGTGCCGGCGGGACGGCATTTTTTTTTTCGAGAGAAACGGCAGTTTTGGAGGCCCGTACCCATGTACAGTTGCAGAGTAGCACAAGCATGCGCGCACGTGGTGATTATGCGGACAACTCCCTTGTTTTATCTTCGGTCGCATCTATTCAAAAAAGGGTTTTTCCCGCTTTATACATAAAGCAACCATTATCGGACCAACCGATACAACACATCCAACAATTCGATAGACCACACACACCTAAGGCAAGATACAAGGACGATTGCGAAAGCTTCACGACCCAAAAAAAAAAACTCCAAGCAAACTAACGGAAGGAAGCCGCTTGACGTCTCCGGAGCCCTCCACCGTGAGCGAGTCACAACGAAGTTAAGAAGCCATGCACGACGAACCGCAAGCTCCAAGGATGTGCCTTCAGGAAGGACACGGCACTCGCTCTCACGCCTCTCGCTCTCACGCCTCTCGCAACCACGGCGACTCCACGCCTCTCGCTCGCCATTGCCAACACCCAGTCCTGCCAACAGCACCGCAGATCTAGCCGCTCCAGCCGCGCGGCATGACTCTGCGCCGGCGAGGTCCGCGAGCGTCGACCGCGGCCGCACCCCCTTCCCCTCCTCGACTGCCCCTCCACATCCTCGAAACCTTCCGGAGATGGTGAGACTGATCTCACCAGTTCCGCTGGGGATACTCATGGCGACCGGGGCTTGGGGTGGGTGGAGCGGGCGACCAGGATCCGCGACGCCGCCGCGGCGTGGATCCGGCGCGTGCGGGAGTGGAAGGCAGCGGATCAGGTGGCGGCGGCGGCGATCACTAGTAGGAAAAGGGGCTTTTACCCCGGTTTGTAAGGGCCTTTTGTCCCGGTTTTTGAACCGGGACTAAAGGGTCGTTACTAAAGCCCTAACCCTTTAGTCCCGGTTCTTACACGAACCGGGACAGAAGGTCCTCCACGTGGCCGCTGCTGCTAGCCCAGGCAGGGGGGCCTTTGGTCCCGGTTGGTGCCACCAACCGGGACCAATAGGCAGGGCCTTTTGTCCCGGTTGGTGTCACCAACCGGGACCAATAGGCATCCACGCGTCAGCATTTCAGGGGCTGGGGTTTTTGTTTTTTTTTGAAAGGGGGGGGGGGTTGGGGGGTTAATTTAGGTGTTTCATATATTGTGTTAGCTAGCTAATTAATAGAGAGAAGTGTCCTCTCTTATCTCCGTGCTTGGTCGACGCTACGTACTATATACGTATGGAGAGGACTAGACACGCTAGCTAGTAATCAAATGAAGGAAACAGAAGATCGTCATGAACATATGCATACAGAGAGAAGTGATATCGACCACCTCTCCTTCTCCGAGAGATTGGTCGAACAACAAGTTCTCGTATATCTATCCAACACTACCGGCTACATATATACAATAATTATCTCTTACAATACAATCTCCTAATTAAATTATAAGAACACAGGGTCCACATAGTATTTTCCGTTTTCAGCGATCACGTGGTCAAGGAAGAATGCCGCCAATTCCTCTTGAATTCCTCGCATACGATCTGGTGCTAGGAGTTCATCCCGCTTCCGAAACATCTAATTTGAAGAAGGGGGTCAATACATATATATATGAATAAATGAAACTCAACACAAATGATGGTAATAAAATAAAATTGTGAATATTATTGCTTACGCACTTCATATTGTTCTTCAGTGTAGCCTCGCTCACAGGTCGTGTAGCGGATGGACTCGCAAACGTAGTATCCACAGTAATTATTCCCGGGTTCCTGCCACAACCACTTTACAAGAAATAGAGGTCAATCAAACTGATAAGCAAGCATGCTAAATGGTATTGATGAAACTAGCGCTTGAATCACTAGGAGATGCGCGAAACATGCTACTATAGTACTTACTTTCGGGTGTTTAAATTGCAGCTTCTTCGGCAGTCCCGGAGCTTTTGTGGTGAATTTTCTCCAAACCCTGCCAGACAAAGAAAACAATTACTTGATATCAGAAAATGAACAAAGTTGCTGATATGGTGGATAATGATCGATTTAACTTACTTCTCGAGCATTTGAGTCATGTTCGCATAGTCCTGGGGATCTTTTCGTCTCGAGTCTAAGACGGTTAGTACTCCCTGCTCAAGCTTAATCTCTAGGAGAATATAGTGGAAGCTGCGCATGCATGCATAAGTCATCAATTACATTACCATAACCTAGACTAATAAGGGAAACCGAATATGCACAAGATAGTAACACTCACTTGAAGTTGTAAGGAAAGAGTATTATATCTTTGTTTTGATTTAATACCAACGATTGTAGCAAGTTGGCCTCGGCTTCTTTGGGATGTTTTTCAACCGTATATGCATCTATGAGATTTGTGTTAATGAACCCAATATCACCGATTTGTCTTTTCTTCAATTCGGCGATCTTCAATCTGCATAATATAGTGAGGATAATTATAAATACATGCAATGAAAGAGTTGACCTATATAGAGAGACTTAATGACAGAAGTAGTACTACTTACAGACAGTAGCAAGTGATCGTTGTTTTATCGAGGGCCTTTTGATTGTAAAACTGGAAGAAATCCTCAAATGGAACATTCAGCAGTTCAATTCCAAAGAGGTCATGGTCCGGTTTAACTCTCAGCGTCAAAGTACTCGTCCCATCAGACTCTCTGCAGGTTTTCATGTACCAATCATGTAATCTTCGCATCATCGTTGTTAGAGATCTTTCATCTTTGACGAGAGGCTTCCCGTAATGATATTTGTGTTCGTCCACCTCCATGATTTCATAATGTACATCGTCGGGCAGGTAATCTCCAAGATTGCTATAACCGGGCACCATCCTCGGATCATTAGCGACGATGTCTTTTGACACCTTGAGCGGGGGGCACGATTGGTTCGCTTGTTCGCCGAGCTGGGCAATTTTTCCCAGCTCGTCGTTCATTTAACCTTTGATCACTGACAGTACTTCCCGACCGCTCCTCTTCGGCATATGTCTTTGCAAGAATGCGCTCATAGTTGCCTCTCGGCGGAGACTTTGGTGGTTTTGTCAGGGCAGCCAGAGTGCGCTTTGCTTTCACCGGATCTACCTTCTCCTCCGGAGGTGGATGTTTCTTTGCTTTCACCCCTTCAAAGAAGTTTGTTACTTCGGCTCGCACGATCTTCCTGGTTTCCTCCTCGGTCCTCTCGTATGGTAACTTCTCTGGAGTCTTCAGAGAAGGATCGAATCTGTATTGCCTCCCGCCTCTGGCAGCTGTACTGCTAGACGCCGGCAGAGCAGACGGAGCGGCTGCGGCTATCTTCTTTCCTTGCTTACGAGGCGGAGGAGAATGACTACGACGCGCCGGAGTAGCCGCAGCGACGGCGGGTCTCTTCCGCCCTTGCTGACGAGGCGGAGAAGGAGGAGGCTGGCTGCTCTGGCGCGCCGGCGCAGGCGGAGAAGGAGGCGGACTGCCGCCACGCGCCGGAGAAGGAGGCTCAGTGCCCTGATCACTCGCCGGAGGAGGAGGCGGAGGAGGAGGCGGAGTGCCGCCACGCGCCGGAGAAGGAGGCTGAGTGCCCTGATCACTCGCCGGAGGAGGAGGCGGAGGAGGAGGCGGACTGCCCTTACTCGCCGGAGCCGTCCAGTTCGGAAGGTTGATGAGCTCCTTCCGCCATAGGCACGGAGTCTTCAGAGCTAAACCCAGCTGAGTCTCCCCTTCACCGGTAGGGTGGTCAAGCTGGAGGTCCTCAAATCCCTCCGTTATTTCATCCACCATCACCCTAGCATATCCTTCTGGAATCGGCTGGCAATGGTAGGTTGCGCCGGGTTCGGGAGGTAAAACAGAGCCAACAGCCGCCTTGACTTTGAAGTTCTGCCATTGCGCCATAAGGTGGCAATGTTGAAACTCCGTGATAGCATCCACGGGGTAGCTAGCAGGAGCCGTCAAGACATGCTCCAGCTGAAGCAGCTCGGTGGAAGCCACGCTGCTTCTCCGCTGAGATGGCAGGGTAGCTTCGGGGGTAGTTTCGGCATGTCGATTGCTGTCTCGTTCCTCTAGCGCTTGAACCCTTTCGTGCAGCTTCTGAATTTGGGTCTGCTCCATTTTTTTCCTCCTCTCCTGGCTTTTGTAACCGCCTGCGTCCGGAAAACCAGCCTTCCACGGAACGGAGCCTGGCGTGCCTCGTGTCCGTCCAGGGTGCTCAGGATTCCCGAGGGCCATTGCGAGCTCGTCGTTCTCTCTGTCTGGAACGAACGTTCCTTCCTGCGCTGCATCGATATATTGCTGAATCTTCTTGACTGGTATTCTCAAAAGCTCGTTCGTCCAAACGCACCTCCCTGATACAGGGTCCAAGGTTCCGCCAGCCCCGAAGAACCAAGTCCGGCAACGGTCTGTCCAGTTCATTGTCTGTGGTTCGATCCCTTTTTCAAGCAGATCATTCTCAGCCTTGGCCCACTTAGGCCGGGCTTTGAGGTAGCCACCTGACCCCGTGCGATGGTGAAGCTTCTTCTTCGCAGCAATCTTCTTGTTTGTCGCTGACATCTTCTTACTCTTTTCCGATGTCTTGTGGGCCACAAATGCGGGCCAGTGATCTCTGATCTTCTCATACCGGCCGATGAATTCGGGTGTCTCTTCTTTGTCGACAAACGTTTTCAGCTCATTCTTCCACCTCCTGAATAGGTCTGCCATCTTCTTAAGAGCATGAGACTTGATTAATTGCTCTTTAACTGGCTTCTCCGGATCCTCCTCTGGCGGTAGGGTGAAATTTGCCTTCAGCTCAGTCCAAAGATCATCTTTCTGCATATCATTGACATAATACACCTCAGGGTCTTCCTTCTTAGGCTTATACCATTGGTGGATGCTGATCGGGATCTTGTCCCTAACTAGAACCCCGCACTGAGCAGCAAATGCATCATTTGTCCGGATGGGTTCAATCGGTTGGCCGTCGCGCGCGATTGCTGTGATCTCAAACCTTTCATCTGAGAGCAACTTTCTCTTCGGGCCTCGTCTCTTTACCGAAGTTGTGCTCGATCCGGAGGGCTAGAAAAAAGAAGAAAGACGAGTGTTAATTAATATGTGTACATACCAAAACAATGAATGCATCAATTAGCTAGTCAGCAAAGGCTTAACTAATATATTTACCTGGCCGGACTCTGTTCGGTCACCGGAGCCATCACCACGGGCTCCTTCTTGCACCAGCATTGGGTCACCGGAGCCATCATAATCATGTCTTTCCTCCTCCACTCTTCGATCACCGTAGCCTGCTTCTTCACCCTGTTCTTCCAGACCATCATTGTCGTTAAGATATGACAAGATATCACCTCCGGCTAAGATTATGTCCCCCAACACCTCTTCTGCTTGCTCGTCTCGTCCGTGCTCCATTGTTTCTGCAAATATTACAACATGGCAATTATTACACAAACATGACAGCAGGTGGTTAGTGCAAACGTAGACCTAGCTTATTCCGGGTTTGGGGTGGCCTCAGCAACGCTTCAAGGGTAGGGGCGCGGCGGGAGGGGGTAGGAGACCGACATCGTTTTTTTCTACGGTTTGGGTGTGATCGAGAGTTTTGGTCGAGCGAGAGGGCCGGGGGGTGCTCCCGTGGTATAAGTTATCACGGTCGAGAGGGGGTATAAATATCGACCGTCCATCATGTCGAAGTTATCTGGGAGGGAGTTATATATATCGACAACGACGACATACATACATGGGAAAATAATGTTATCGGGGAGGGGGTATATCGACCCCCCCCCCACGTGTTGAAGTTATCGGTAGGGGGTTATATCGACAACGACAATGAACGTACATGGGAAAATAATATTATCGGGGAGGGGGTATATCGACCCCCCCTCGTGTTGAAGTTATCGGGAGAGGGGTATATCGACGACGACAGACCCGATAAAACATAAGAAAACGAAGAAGAAACAAAAAGAAGAGAAGAAGAAAAGGGATAGAGGAGAAGATCGAAGAAAAAAAGAAGAAAAAAAAGAGGAGAAGAAGAAAGGAATAGAGGAGAGAAGAAGAAAAAATAGAATTTTTTCTATTTTTTCTTCTTCTCTTCTATTCCTTTCTTCTTCTCCTCTTCTTTTTCTTCTTTTTTCCTCTTCTTATTTATTTCTCCTCTTCTTCCTCTCCTCTTCTTCTCCTTTCTTCCTCTTCTTATTTTCCTTTTTCCTCTCATTCATAAAAAAATGTTCAAATAGAAAATTTCGAAAAAAGTAAAGGTTTTGCCTAATGCATTGTTCATATGAATATACAAACATTTGCATATTCTACAATAATTAATATCACCAAAAAAATCTATGAACAGAAAAAAATCCTAACTTTTCTAAAAATCTATCTTTTGCATATATACATGAACATATATATACACAGAGAACATATATACATACATATACACAGAGAAAATGCAAAAACAAATCTAAAAAAAGGACATATAAACAGATATACACACATACATATACTCATACATATACATATAATTAAGCATATAAATGTGCAGAAAAAATGGAGGAATTAGGGGGCAGTGCCGGCCCTGACCAAGGCGACGGCGGCGCTTCGGGGCAGGGGCAGAGGCGATGGCGGCGTGGTCAGGGCAGGGCAGAGGCGTCGGCGGCGAAGGGCGGGGCAGGGCGACGACGGGGACGGGCCGGGGCGGCGCGCGTCGGGGCAGGGGCGCGGCTGACGGCGAGGGCGCGGGCAACAGCGACGGCGACGACGGGCACGGGCGACGGCGACGGCGACGGCGGGGGCGGCGGGCGGCGTCGGGGCAGCCTGGCGGCGTCGGGGCGGCGGGCGGCGTCGGGGCAGGCGGGCGGCGTCGGGGCAGCCTGGCGGCGTCGGCGTCGTCGGGGCGGCAACTGCTAGGTAACTCTGAAAATTTCCTAAGTGTGAACTTATATAGCAAAGCCTTTAGTCCCGGTTCGTGGCACCAACCGGGACTAAAGGTAGGCATTAGTCCCGGTTGGTGCCACCAACCGGGACCAAGGCCGGCACCAACCGGGACTAAAGGGGGGCATTGGTCCCGGTTGGTGCCACGAACCGGTACCAATGCACCCCTTTAGTTCCGGTTGGTGGCACCAACCGGGACCAAAGGCCTCTTGCTGCCCGCGTCGCAGCCAAAAGTTTAGTCCCATCTCGCTAGTTGAGAAGGGCTCGGAGTGGTTTATAAGCCCCGCTGTGGCTGCTGTATCGAACTCCTCTCTATAGCAGGCTTCTGGGCCTAACTTTGGCGCGCTGCCCGTTGAGCCCTCTAGCCCTTCTGGGCCTGTATTTGCAAACCCGAGGGTTGGAGGGCCCAGCGGACAGCGCCCCAACAATTTTTTTTGCTGTTTTTATTTTTTTGTTTTCTTTTTTGCTTTATATATTTTGTTTTGTTTCTACTTACAACAAAAAACTTATTTATTTTATTTTATTTTGTTTCTAATTACTTATTTATTATACTTTATGATAATTCTTTTTGCTATTAAAGTTTCTATCAAAAAAAGTTCTTTATGAAAATTCTTTTTGCTGTATTTAGTTTTTTTGTTTTCTTTTTTGCTTTATTTATTTTGTTTTGTTTCTACTTACAACAAAAAACTTATTTATTTTATTTTATTTTGTTTCTAATTATTTATTTATTTTACTTTATGATAATTTTTTTGCTATTAAAGTTTCTATCAAAAAAAGCTCTTTATGCAAATTCTTTTTGCTGTATTTAGTTTTTTTGTTTTCTTTTTTTCTTTATTTATTTTGTTTTGTTTCTACTTACAACAAAAAACTTATTTATTTTATTTTATTTTGTTTCTAATTACTTATTTATTTTACTTTATGATAATTCTTTTTGCTATTAATGTTTCTATCAAAAAAAGTTCTTTATGAAAATTCTTTTTGCTTTTAATGATTTTGAACAGAAAATACTTCGATAATTTTAGTTGCATCAATTTTATATGATTTTAGTTTCAATAATAATAGAGGTTTCTTATAATGTTTTGAACAGAAAATACTTTGTTAATTTTAGTTTCATAAATTTTATTAAAGTTTATTTTATTTTGTCGGAACACAAGAAGTCCGGAGTTGTAATAAGTTATTAAAAATAAAAAAGAGGCGCAATGCTCGTTGATTTGCTTCAAGCCTTTCGGAATAGTGTAGACTGCACTGCACATAGCTCCATGCAGTCTACCTTATTCCTCAAGGCTTGAAGCTAAGCAACGTGAGCATTGCGCCTCTTCTTCATCGTCTCTGCACTCAGGGCTTATAAACCGCTCCTAGTGCCTCTCAGCTAGTGAGGTGTGACTAAAAAACTGCTTAGTAAGAAACTCTAGTACCGGTTCGTGCCACGAACCGGTACTAAAGGTGCTCGTGGGGCCACAGCCTCATTACTAGATGCACTTCGTGTACAAAACGGACAATGGTATCATACTCGTCTGTTACAAAGTTGGCATGGTATCATCATAATAGTTGCGGGAGAAAGTCTTCACTTTTTCTTCGCTTGTGTCATTTGCTTATTGCGCCGTAACCATGGATAATCTTCATCGTTTATCAGGATGCTTGGGTCAGCCTTGACTTTGAAGGGAGGAATTTCATGAAACTTTTCATAATCTTCAGACATGTCTGTCTTGCCCTCCACTCCCACAATGTCCCTTTTTCCTGAAAGAACTATGTGGCGCTTTGGCTCATCGTATGATGTATTCGCTTCCTTATCTTTTCTTTTCCTCGGTCTGGTAGACATGTCCTTCACATAGATAACCTGTGCCCCATCATTGGCTAGGACGAACGGTTCGTCAGTGTACCCAAGATTGTTCAGATCCACTGTTGTCATTCCGTACTGTGGGTCTACCTGTACCCCGCCTCCTGACAGATTGACCCATTTGCACTTAAACAAAGGGACCTTAAAATCATGTCCGTAGTCAAGTTCCCATATGTCCATTATGTAACCATAATATGTGTCCTTTCCCCTCTCGGTTGCCGCATCAAAGCGGACACCGCTGTTTTGGTTGGTGCTCTTTTGATCTTGGGCGATCGTGTAAAATGTATTCCCATTTATCTCGTATCCTTTGTAAGTCAATACAGTCAAAGATGGTCCCCTGGACAACGAGTACAGCTCATCACAAACAGTGTTGTCACCTCTGAGACGTGTTTCCAACCAACTGCTGGAAGTCCTGATGTGTTCACATGTAATCCAGTCGTCGCACTGTTCCGGGTGTTTGGAGCGCAGACTGTTCTTGCGTTCATCAACATACGGGGTCACCAAGATAGAGTTCTGTAGAACTGTGTAGTGTGCTTGAGACCAAGAATGCCCGTCCCTGCATATTATTGAGTCCGCTCCTAGCGTGCCTTTTTCAGTCAGTCTCCCCTCATACCGCGATTTACGGAGACCTATCTTCTTAAGGCCAGGAATGAAGTCAACACAAAACCCAATGACATCCTCAGTTTGATGGCCCATGGAGATGCTTCCTTCTGGCCTAGCGCGGTTACGGACATATTTCTTTAGGACTCCCATGAACCTCTCAAAGGGGAACATATTGTGTAGAAATACGGGCCCCAGAATGACAATCTCGTCGACTAGATGAACTAGGACGTGTGTCATGATATTGAAGAAGGATGGTGGGAACACCAGCTCGAAACTGACAAGACATTGCGCCACATCACTCCTTAGCCTTGGTATGATTTCTGGATCGATCACCTTCTGAGAGATTGCATTGAGGAATGCACATAGCTTCATAATGGCTAATCGGACGTTTTTCGGTAGAAGCCCCCTCAATGCAACCGGAAGCAGTTGCGTCATAATCACGTGGCAGTCATGAGACTTTAGGTTCTGGAACTTTTTCTCTGGCATATTTATTATTCCCTTTATATTCGACGAGAAGCCAGTCGGGACCTTCATACTGAGCAGGCATTCAAAGAAGATTTCTTTCTCTTCTTTCGTAAGAGCGTAGCTGGCACGACCTTCATACTGCTTCGGAGGCATGCCGTCTTTTTCGTGCAAACGTTGCAGGTCCTCCCGTGCCTCAGGTGTATCTTTTGTCTTCCCATACACGCCCAAGAAGCCTAGCAGGTTCACGCAAAGGTTCTTCGTCACGTGCATCACGTCGATTGAAGAGCGGACCCCTAGCTCTTTCCAGTAGGGTAGGTCCCAAAATATAGATTTCTTCTTCCACATGGGTGTGTGTCCCTCAGCATCATTCGGAACAGCTAGTCCGCCGGGACCCTTTCCAAAGATTACGTGTAAATCATTGACCATAGCAAGTACGTGATCACCGGTAGGCATGGCGGGCTTCTTCCGGTGATCTGCCTCGCCTTTGAAATGCTTGCCTTTCTTTTGACATTGATGGTTGGTCGGAAGAAATTGACGATGGCCCAGGTACACATTCTTCCTGCATTTTTCCAAGTATATACTTTCAGTGTCATCTAAACAGTGCGTGCATGCGTGGTATCCCTTGTTTGTCTGTCCTGAAAGGTTACTGAGAGCGGGCCAATCGTTGATGGTTACAAACAGCAACGCGTGCAGGTTAAATTCCTCCTATTTGTGCTCATCCCACGTACGTACACCGTTTCCATTCCACAGCTGTAAAAGTTCTTCAACTAATGGCCTTAGGTACACATCAATGTCGTTGCCGGGTTGCTTAGGGCCTTGGATGAGAACTGGCATCATAATGAACTTCCGCTTCATGCACATCCATGGAGGAAGGTTATACATACATAGAGTCACGGGCCAGGTGCTGTGATTGCTGCTCTGCTCCCCGAAAGGATTAATGCCATCCGCGCTTAAACCAAAGCATACGTTCCTTGGGCCAGCTGCAAACTCAGCCCAGTACTTTCTCTCGATTTTTCTCCACTGCGACCCGTCAGCGGGTGCTCTCAACTTCCCGTCTTTCTTACGGTCCTCACTGTGCCATCGCATCAACTTGGCATGCTCTTCGTTTCTGAACAGACGTTTCAATCGTGGTATTATAGGAGCATACCACATCACCTTCGCAGGAACCCTCTTCCTGGGGGGCTCGCCGTCAACATCACCAAGGTCATCTCGTCTGATCTTATACCGCAATGCACCGCATACCGGGCATGCGTTCAGATCCTTGTACGCACCGCGGTAGAGGATGCAGTCATTAGGGCATGCATGTATCTTCTGCACCTCCAATCCTAGAGGGCATACGACCTTCTTTGCTGCGTATGTACTGTCGGGCAATTCGTTATCCTTTGGAAGCTTCTTCTTCAATATTTTCAATAGCTTCTCAAATCCTTTGTCAGGCACAGCATTCTCTGCCTTCCACTACAGCAATTCCAGTACGGTACCGAGCTTTGTGTTGCCATCTTCGGAATTGGGGTACAACCCTTTTTTGTGATCCTCTAACATGCGATCGAACTTCAGCTTCTCCTTTTGACTTTCGCATTGCGTCCTTGCATCGACTATGACCCGGCGGAGATCATCATCATCGGGCACTGGTTCCTCTTCATCTTCAGCAGCTTCCCCCCTTGCAGCATCATTGGGCACATCGTCTGGTTCCTCTTGATCTTCAGCAGCTTCCCCCGTTGCAGCATCACCGTATTCAGGGGGCACATAGTGGTCATCGTCCTCTTCTTCTTCGCCGTCTTCCATCATAACCCCTATTTCTCCGTGCCTCGTCCAAACATTATAGTGTGGCATGAAACCCTTGTAAAGCAGGTGGGTGTGAAGGATTTTCCGGTCAGAGTAAGACTTCGTATTCCCACATATAGGGCATGGACAACACATAAAACCATTCTGCTTGTTTGCCTCAGCCACTTCGAGAAAATCATGCACGCCCTTAATGTACTCGGAGGTGTGTCTGTCACCGTACATCCATTGCCGGTTCATCTGCGTGCATTATATAATTAAGTGTGTCAAAAACCATTACAGAACATCATGAATAGATAATTAAGTGACCAAATTAATAGAAGTTCATCATCACATTGAAACCAAAGTACATACATAGTTCTCATCTAACAACATATATATAGCTCTCCAGAGCATCTAATTAATTAAACCATACATTGAAACTATGTAAAACATTTCAATGCGAAAACAAATGCGATCATAGTCGCAACCAAGGTAACAATTGATCCAACGGCATAATGATACCAAGCCTCGGTATGAATGGCATATTTTCTAATGTTTCTAATCTTCAAGCGCATTGCATCCATCTTGATCTTGTGATCATCAACGACATCCGCAACATGCAACTCCAATATCATCTTCTCCTCCTCAATTTTTTTTATTTTTTCCTTCAAATAATTGTTTTCTTCTTCAACTAAATTTAACCTCTCGACAATAGGGTCGGTTAGAATTTCCGGTTCAACCACCTCCTAGATAAATAAAATCTATGTCACGTTGGTCGGTATACTTGTCATAAACAATAAATGAACCAAATAGTTATAAAAAGATAATATATACCACATCCGAATCATAGACAGGACGAGGGCCGACGGGGGCGGATACCAAAACCATCGCACTATGTAATAAGAAGGAATAATAAAAGTAACAAAATTAGACAAGTAACTATCTAAAGTAAGAATTTTTTCCTTTCAGAAAGAAGATAAGAACAAGAGGCTCAACACGGTGGTGCTGGCGACGAGATCTGCGCAGGCGATCGACGACGGCGAAGACGGGGACGGGACGTGACGGACCGCTAAACCTAGACAAATCTCGGGGAAAATGGAGCTCGGAGGTCGAGTTTCGAGAGGAGAAAGATTAACTAGTGTGGCTCAGACATTTCATCGAACACCTCATGTGCATAGGAGGTGAGCTAGAGCACCCAAATGCCCTCCCCTCGCCGGCCAAAAAAAGCAGAGCACTGTGGAGTGCTCTGCTGTGGCGATGGGGTATATATAGGTAACTCTTTGGTCCCGGTTCGTGGCACCAACCGGGACTAAAGGCCTTTGGTCCCGGTTGGTGCCACGAACCGGGACAAATGCCCCCTTTCGTCCCGGTTGGTGGCACCAACCGGGACGAAAGGCCTTGTGCTGCCCCGCGTCAAAAGTTTAGTCCCACCTCGCTAGTTGAGAGGGCTCGAGAGTGGTTTATAAGCGCTGTTGCGCCCACCCTCTCGAGCTCCTCTCAACTGCAGGCTTTCGGGCCTAACCGTTCTCTTTGCCTATGGGGCCTACTGGGCCTTCTGCGGCCCTGAATCCTGGCCCACAGATGGGTTTCAAGTCGTATTCAGGCCGTGGTGGCCCAGTAGGTGGCATAAATTTTTTTCTCTGTTTTTTGTTTTCTCTTTTGCTTTATTTGTTTTGTTTTGTTTCTACTTACAACAAAAAACTTATTTATTTTATTTCAAATTACTTATGTATTTTACTTTAATTATTTTATTTTTATTTATTTTACTGCTGCTATTTTTATTTATTTTACTGCTGCTATTTTTATTTAATTTATTAAGGTTTATTTATTTTAGTTACTATAGTTTATTTTATTAAGGTTTATTTATTTTTATTTATTTTATTTACTATTAAAAAATGAACATAGATGCGCTTATAGAGGAAATTCAACCTAAATTCATAATAAATTTCTATGAAATTTACTGTGAATTTAGGTCAAATTCCCTGTATAAGGGCATCTATTTTCACTTTAAGAGGAGCTCAACAAGGCATAGAGGGACGGGCTTATAAACTGGTGTGAGGGCCCTTCGGTTGGCGAGGTGGGACTAAACACTGGCCGCAACTAGGACCAGCCCTTTAGTCCCGGTTTGTGGTATGAACCGGGACTAAAGGGTGGTGGGCCAGGAGCGTGGCCCATTGGTGCCGGTTTGTCCCACCAACCGGGACCAAAGGGTCCGAACGAACCGGGATGAATGCCCCCACAAGGCCCGGCAGGCCCCTGGCCGCACGAACCGGGACCAATGCTCACATTAGTCCCGGTTCGTGACTGAACCGGGACTAATGTGAGTATTGCCCTGTGACCAAAGCCCAGTTTTCTACTAGTTGATAGACCCGAGCACGAGATCCGCGGCGGTGAGATATGCAGAGAGTTGTCAGAGGATGGCAGATTTGGAACAGAGGATTCTGGCGAGGATGATCTACGACGAGGCCACGGCGGAGGAAAGGGCAAGGATGCCCGCCTTCCCGCACTCCCCACGGCCGTGTTTATGCTGTGGGCGAGGGCGTAGGCAAAACCAGAGGATCCCCGGAGGGCGCTGCGGTGGGAGTGCTTGCTGGGGGTGATACCGTCGGGTGCACCCCTTCATCTCTCGTCCTCGCCGGCGGCGACCAGTCGAGTTTGAGCTCATCTCCTCACATGGAGATGAGAGCTCTGGCGGAGGAGGAGCGGATCCTGCATAAGAGCGGAATTCTAGAGAGATCCACGCCGCCGAGCTCGCCAAATCAGTTTGCAGCTCGGAGGAGAGGGATACCGCAGGCTACACGGATGGTGTCCTCGCCGGCCAGTAGGCGGGCCTCGCCGCCGCCGTTGGTGATGACTTCACCTATTAGAAGAGTCAACGGCAAAGCCAGGAGGGCCCTACTGCTAGGGGTGGTGACAATGGATGGGGCGAGAAGGAGCCACGTGGCGCAGTGTCGGCCGTTGGTTCTGAGGTGATGGCGAAGGAGGTGCCTAGTGGAAATACGCCTCCCAGCGGCAGGTCTCGGGAGGCAGATAAATTCCCCAATGCTAGGGTTCGCCGCAAGAGTGCCTCTCACCAAAATCCGGTCTGGATTAGGAAAGATTTGGTGGAGAAGGGTGAGTTCTCTGCTGAAGATTGCCACCCAATAGGGAGATCAGATCAGCTGCCACAACCTAAGCAATTCAATTTTTCGAGGGATCTGTGGTCAAGGAAGGCTGGGAGGACCCCATTTTCTGCGGTGGTGAAGAAGATGGCTGGTGGAGGCGGCCGGGAGATCTCGAGGGGTGGAGGGAGATATGCTACAGGAAGGGGGAGGAACGAGACGGGGAGACCTACAGCTTCGATCACCGTCCTCGCTGTTCCTCCGGCTAGGCCCCCTGCGCAAAATACAGGTCCCCCCATGTCTATCTACTCTAGGCCACCGATTGCGCCTCTGATGCCTGGATCAAATTTGGTTCCTCCGGGCCACATGTTTTCTGGATATCTTGGAGGTGGCTGGGGTAACCAGTACAGTCAGGTGCCGCAGTGGCCTCAGCAGATGCAGTTCCCATACCAGTATTTCCCGCCGCCGGCTGGTCCACCCATCAATTATCAGCAGCAGCCTGCGGGGAGCAGCAGCGGGCAGACTGGGGGAAGCAGTCAATCTGTGCAACTGGGGCAACCAGGGACTAGTAAGTCAAAAAAAGAAGCAGAAGGCCAAGAACCAGAAAAACTCAGAAGCTGGTGCTGGGATAAGTCAAGCCACTAAGTTTGATGAAGCAGGTAGCTACCATGTGGATCCTAAGTTCATTGGTGCAATCTGCTACAATTGTGCGGTCCCAAGGCACTTTGTAGGGATGTTCCCTGTCCCCAAGGTATGTTTCATGTGTAAAACCCCTGGACATCACATGGATGCCTGTCCTACATTGTACAAGACCTACCCTGATGCTCAATACTGGGGAAGTGCCAATACAGGATTGGGTTTCTTTCATGTGGAGACAGGAGGAGCAAATTACAATGAATGGTTGAATATTCGTAATGTGGGTTTGGTGATTGTTGAAGAGGGAGTCATCACTGCTGAAGAGCTGGGACAATGTTTTGCAGATATGTGGAAAACTAACTGGCCATGGCAGATAAGACCATTCGACAAAAGCAAGTTCCTGGTGAGATTTCCTCCACACACAAAAAATTCTGAGCTGGTGGAATATGACTCAATTAACCTGAAAAAGAAAGGTGTTACAATCTCCTTTGAAAACTGGCTGGGAGATGTATCTTCATATGATTCCTTGACAGAGACCTCGGTGGTGATGGAGGGGCTACCTCCAAAATGGTACAGCTGGAACACTTTTGTTCAAATAGCCACCATACTGGGGATTCTAGTTAATGTGGACTGGCACCTGATATTTAGAAGCTTTTATGAAAAAGTGAGGATACAGGTGGCTGTAAGAGATCCAAAGAAAATTCCTGCTGATAGAGTGATGGAATTAAACCATGAATTATACTTGCTAAAATTTACTGTGGAGGAGGAAGGAGTGGCTGGGCATAGTTCTAATGATCCATTTAATCCAAAGAAGGGAGACTGATCAGGGTGGAAATGATGAATTTGAAGATGATGATCTCCTGGGGGAAGAAATGGATACTGGGCATGATAACAATACCAGCAAAACAAATCATACCCCATGACTTCTGCTACCCCCAAACACAAGAGCAAGAGCAGTACTATGTGCACTAATGAAGTAAAAACAAGTCTAGAGAAATCAGTGTTCAACAAACTGCAAGGGGCACCTATGCCAAAGAGTTATGTGGAGATAGTTAAGAATAAACCTGGTGAAAACATTGGTGCCCACCTCTTGCCTCAGTTTGATGCTACTGGGGGAAACGGTGATGCTAATGGGCAAGGTAATGCTGCTGCTACAAATGCTAAGAAGGAAAAAATGGGGTCCTGTAGTAGCTACCAGAATGAGTGACAGGGTGAAAAGAGATGGCCTAGCCCTACAAAAAGCTCAAGAATTAAAGAAGAGGGTGGACTTGGAAATCCCCAGATACAAACAGGATAAAGGTATGGACAAGTCTTTTGCTTGCTTGGCTAATGAGCATTTAATTGATATTGCTAATGGATCTGGCATTGATTTGGGAAATACTTCTTCTGCCTCTAATAATGTAGCTATCATTAAAGAGGTGGAGAGAGAGAGGTTAAGTATTTTCCATGAAAACAATCCAGATATGTTCCATCCTCCTGATATTGATATCACTGGAGAGGAGTTTAATTTGTGTCCTCGAAGGTCTGAGCGTAGATCAGGTGAATCATCTGGTACATAGATAAATGTGGACCAGGACCTTGATCACTCGTGGACTGAGGTGGTTAATAGCAGAAACAGTAGACGTAGGAGAAGAATTGAATTTATTATTAAATGATAGTCATTTTTTGGAATGTCAGAGGCTTAAATAACCATGGAAAAATTCTGAGAGTGCAAGAGTTGATTAGAACTCAATGCCCAGATATTATTTGCTTTTCTGAAACTAAGAAAGAAACTTTCACTACTTTGCAATTGGAATCCATTGATAATAGATGTGGTTTCTTATGGAAGTGGCTTCCTGCTGATAATACAGCAGGGGGGCTCCTTATAGGAGTGAAAGAAGACCCTCTTGATATTAGCACATGTAATATTCATGCTTTTTGTATCCCTATGTCTTTGAAGAATAAGCAAGATCAAAAAGAATGGAGGCTGGTATCTGTATATGGTTCTACATATGATGCGTTGAAATGGGAGTTTATTAATGAATTGCACAATATCCTAGCTGGATGGGATGGTCCTACCATTATAGGAGGGGATTTTAATCTCATTAGAGAAGCCAAGGAGAAGAGTACATGCCAAATAAACCATCATTGGGCTGATATGTTTAATGATTGGGTGAATAAATTTGGTCTGATTGAGCTTAAAAACTCTGGCAGGAAATATACCTGGGGTAATAACCAAGACAATATGATCATGGCAACCCTAGACAGAGTTTTTATGACTGTAGGCTGGGATGCTATGTATCATGCTACTCAATTAAAAACTTTGCCTAGAGTGGGTAGTGACCACACCCCCATGGTGGTTGACACTAAAGCTATCCCTGTTCCAAAAATTAAAATGTTTAGGTTTGAAAAGTGGTGCTTAGAAGTGGAAGGTTTCGGAGATATGGTCTGTAAAGCCTGGAACACTAAATGTAATGCCACTAAAGCCATTGATATTTGGCAATTTAAAATTAGGGTTATTCGAAATGCTATCAAAGGGTGGATGCTCGATTATGAGGCTGCCCAAAATAGGCAGAAGCAAGCCTTGGTGGCAGAGTATAACTGTTTAGACATCTTTGCAGAATCTAACCCTCTCTCTCCTAGATCTAAACTGAGGATAAAATGCACTTCAGGTAAATTGAATGAAATTTGGAGGAGGGAAGAGATCAAATCCAGACAAAGATCCAGCGATAGGGACATCCTGGAAGGAGAGCAAAACACACAGTATTTTCAGGCGGTGGCTGATCAAAAAAGAAGGAAGAAGCAGATACTGATGCTGGAAAGTGAAGATGGAATTGTCACTGACACCCCAAGTATTTTGAAAACTGCTGTGGATTTTTATGGCACGCTTTTTGGTTTCCAGAATAAACTAGATATTAATCTAAGTGAGGACTTCTGCGACCATAGTAGTAAAGTTACGGATGTTCATAATGCTAGGCATGATGCTCCCTTCTCTGAACAAGAGATTAAGGAGGCTGTTTTTGGCTCATATGTTGAAGGTGCTCCGGGTCCAGATGGGTTCCCTTTTTTGTTTTATCAACAATTCTGGGAGGTCACCAAAAAAGATCTTTTCTCTTTGTTTAGAGACTGGGAGAAGGGGGAATTAGATCTGTATAGATTAAATTTCTCCCTTCTTACTTTGGTTCCTAAAGAAAATGAGGCTATGAAGCTGGAAAAATTTAGACCTTTGGCTATGACTAACTGTAGCTTCAAAAAAAATTCTAAATGCACCAGTAACAGATTTGGTCCTGTGTGTGATGATATTATTTCCCAGAACCAAACTGCTTTTATTAAAAAGGCAGTTTTATTACTGAAAGCATAGTAGCTGCACATGAAATTATACATTCAGCTCCTAAGAACAATAAGCCAGGCTTTGTTTTTAAATTAGACTATGAGAAAGCTTATGATAAAATTAATAGAGAATTCTTGCTTGATGTTATGCATAAAAGGGGTTTTAGCTCTAAGTGGATGTGCAAGATTAAGTCTCTGTTAATAAAAGGATCTGTTGGGGTCAGGATAATTGACACCAATAGTGATTTCTTTTTGGTTGGTAAAGGGGTTAGACAAGGCGATCCAGCCTCCCCTTTATTGTTTAATATAGTTGCAGATGTCTTCACTAGAATACTAGTTAAAGCGGGTGGTAATAACTATATTTCGGGTATGTTTTCTCCTAACACACCTGCTAGAGTGATCAGTATGCAATATGCAGATGAGACACTTTTGTTCTTGGATGATAAACTGGAGAATGCTAAACATCTCAAGTGGTTATTATCCTGCTTTGAGCAGATGTCAGGCATGAGGATTAATTTTCATAAATGTGACTTAGTTCCTATTAATATAGAACATGATGAGGTTGTTAAATTTGCCCAGTGCTTTGGCCGTAAAATTGGAGCCTTCCTAATTAAGTATTTAGGAGCCCCCCTGCACCACTCTAAGATTAGGAGGGAGGACTTGCAGCCTGTGATTGATAAGATAGTTAAAAGAGGGGCTGGGTGGAGAGGGAGACTTCTATCGTATGGCAAAAGCCTTATTCTAGTTCAATCCTGCCTAGCCGGTATCCCCTCCTACCTTATGGGGATAATTAAACTCCCTAAATGGGCTCTAAATATGGTTAACTCCCAACTTTCCCATTGCTTTTGGGATTACTATGAGGGACACCACAAGTACCACTTGGCTGCTTGGGGGACTGTTACTCTTAGAAGGGAGTATAGTGGTTTGGGTATAACTAACCTAGCTGATTTAATCTTTGTATGCTAGCCTCCTGGGTTAAAAGATATGCCTTGGGGGATGGTAAAATCTAGAAGCAAATTATTGATGATAAATATGATACCCACAATCCCAACATTTTCAGTTGCACCTCGGATGGTGCTTCCCCCTTCTGGAAAAATGTCATGTGGGCTGCTAGAGCAGCCAATATTGGATACTTCTGGAAGGTGGGTAATGGAGAATCTATTAGGTTCTGGGAGGGTAAGTGGTGTGGACAAGTTAGCCTGGCCACCCAGTTCTGGGATCTGTACAATATTGCTACTGAACACAATGTGGCTGTTGCAAATGTGTGGGATGGAACTAGCCTGAAAGTAAATTTCAGGAGGTGTTTTTCTCAGGACATGATGCAGTCCTGGAATGCGTTGTTTGGGTGCATTAAAAATGTTCGTCTTTCGAGTGCTGCTGATACATTAGTTTGGAACTATGAGGCTAATGGTACCTACTCAGTTAAATCTTTATATAAAATTATAAATTTTAGAGGGGTTATTCCCGGGAATGGTCCTAAAATGTGGGAAGTTAAAATCCCACCTAGGGTACAGATTTTCATCTGGCTAGCTTTTAATAATAAGCTGCTTACTAGAGACAATCTCAGTAAGAGACAACATGTAGATGATCTCTCCTGTCTGTTTTGTACTGAGCATGAAACTGGGAGGCATTTGTTATTTGAGTGTGTGGTTGCGAAGGAGATTTGGAGAAATATTAATGAACTAGCTGATACTGCTAATATTACTGATATTGCCTCCACGCTAGACTGGTGGAATAGTAATTCGAATATTTCTCTTAAAATATACCAGGCAGCAGCTATGTGGGCCTTATGGAATCTTCACAATGACATGTATTTTGGCCGTGCTATGTGGTCTGATATGCAGGAGGTGTGGAGAAAGATGGCAGCTATGCTGTCAGCGTGGGAAATCCTGTACTCAGGCCCTGTCAAGGACAAAGTGAGGTGGCTGGTGGCAAGACTGGAACAAAAGATCAGAGAGCCTCCTCTGCTTATGTGGACACACCCTGGCTAGGACAGAGATGCTGCCGTATGCTGATCCCTGAGCCTGTTGGGCAAGATGAGCGCGAAGGGCATCCTCTTCTTATGCTGGTGGCCCACGTTGCATGCCCTGTGAGACTGGGTGAAATGATGTAACACCGGGTGTGGTGTCTTTCTGTGTATTGTCAAGCGAACAGATGTGTAGCCGTGGGTGTGCGTCCCTTTGGACCTTTTATTCCTGTTTTAGTTATGTTTTAGAGGCGTAGTATGAAGAGGTTACCTCTTAGCTGCTGCCTGCTCGAGACTTTGGAGTGTTGTAAAACTGATGTTGGTTTCATTGATTAATGCAATGGAGCCGGGGCTCTCGAGCCCTTTTCCTCTAAAAATAGGACACGACACCGGAGTGCCGCCACCGCCCGATCTACGGATGAAGGTTTCCCCCAGAGCAACAAGGAGGACGAAGAGGAACCGCAATGATGCCTTCAAGAAGGAGACGACTCCCATAGGTGCCACCGCCATTGGCCTGGCAGGGCTAGAGACGGTTTTCACCCCGGCAAGCCCTCTTCGCCTCCCGGGCGAAATACAATAGGCCACAAGGACGCCCGCTGCACCACCCTCGGCCGTCGCACACTGGTCACCATGCCGCCCACATGCCTATGGCAATCAGCCACCACCCGAGCGGCGAGCCCCGCCCACGGGCACCGCCGCTCCCACCACCAAGGCCGCCGCCTCAATATCCATGCCCCCAACTCCATCCCCGTCCCATGCTTGAACAACGACGACTGAGGGAGTCCTAGATTAGGGGGTCCCCGGGCGTCCGGGCTGTGTGACATGGGCCGGACTGGTGGGTCGTGAATATACAAGATATAAGGTTTCCCCCGTGTCCGGATGGGACTCTCCTTTGCGTGGATGGCAAGCTTCGCGTTCGAATATGAAGATTCCTTTCTATGTAAACCGACTCTGTATAACCCTAGGCCCCTCCGGTGTCTATATAAACCGGAGGGTTTAGTCCGTAGAGGCAATCACAATCATACATGCTAGACATCTAGGGTTTAGCCATTACGATCTCGAGGTAGATCAACTCTTGTAACCCATATACTCATCAAAGTCAATCAAGCAGGAAGTAGGTATTACCTCCATTAAGAGGGCCCGAACCTGGGTAAACATCGTGTCCCCTGCCTCCTGTTACCTTCTATCCTCAGACGCACAATTCGGGACCCCCTACCCGAGATCGGTTGGTCTTGACACTGACATTGGAGCTTTCATTGAGAGTTCCTCTGTGCTGTCGACACAAGGTTCGATGGCTAGCTCGATCACCTACAATGATGTCGTTTCAGAGGAGACTTTCCTCCCCGGCCAAATCTTCATATTCGGCGGCTTCGTACTGCGTGCCAACTCGTTTGGCCACCTTGAGCAGATCGACAGCTACGCCCCTGGTCATCAGATCAGTTTTGGGAACCTAAACTATGTCGCCAATATCCGAGGAGACTTGATCTTCGAAGGATTCGCGGCCCCGACCGCCGCTCCGGCCTTGGATCCAGAGTGGACCACCGGGTCCAAAGACGGGAATTTAGAGCCCACCGGACTCCCTGCAAATTATGGAACTCGCTGCCGGAGATCCGGAGGGGACGGCGTCATCAGCAAACTCAAAGACGAACCGAACTCCCCTTGTCACTAAAGCGCCGGACTCTCCCTTGGACTCTAAATTCAAACTCTCGAGGTCCGCAACAAGCGGGCGCGGCCAGGAGGACCTCACCCTGGTCGGCCTGACGAACTCTCGCTTCTGTGTCCAAACCTCGCTCCTAAACGAGACTCTGGACTTAATGCGATCCCTCGCTATTACAGAGGAATCGCTTCCGAAATACGCCCAGCCCGGACCAGGGGCTGAGAGCGGGGAATTTTACGTCCCACCCACCACCCACTTCATAGCCATTGTCGAATATCTAACCGACATGCTGGACTATGCCTCCGAAGACATCGATGGTATGGACAACGATGCCGGAGACGATCAAGGCCAAAACCCTCCGTTTACCGGACATTGGACGACCACCTCTACATACGACGTATACATGGTGGATACACCCAAAGAAGATGACGACGACGGCAAGAAGGATCCGGTTGAGGACAAGCCTGCCGAAGCACCACCAAAGCGTCGACATCAGCGGCACCGCTCAAAATCGCGTCGGGAAAAAGATAGCAATACCGGCACCGAAGACAATAACACTCCGGAGAATGTCGAAGACCCCGAAACCCCTGTCGAGCCAACATCCGAACAGGATGATTGGGAGGATGGGCAAGTTAACCCTGATGATCCAATCGGGAACGAAGACTCGGAGGATAGTAACTACCTACTGATCTCCGAAGAGGATGTGAGCCTCGACGATGAAGACTTCATCGTGCCGGAGGAGCCCCTCGAGCAAGAGCGCTTTAAGCGCAGGCTAATCGCCACGGCGAGAAGCCTGAAAAAGAAGCAGCACCAGCTTCAAGCTGAACAGGATATACTCAATGACAGATGGACTAATGTCCTGGTAGCCGAGGAATACGACCTCGAACGCTCAACCAAGAGTTACCCGAAGCGTAAGCTATTACCTCAATTTGACAACGAGGCCCTTGAGCCAATACCACCAAAGCATAAAACTGCCGACGAACCCGACCGACCACCACGCGGACGGGACAGACCGGCTACCAACCCCGAATACCAGCCCGCGCCACCCCACCGTCGAGGCCGGGAGGCAGCGGCCCCGGACTATACCTATGACTTACGCAAGGACCTGGACAGTAGAGCCGGTCAGACAAGATCAATCTATGGGTCAAGGGGGCGTGCTCCGACACGAGAGGACGGCCATGAGGCCTGGCATGACAGGCACAACCTCACTCGAGCCGAGAACCGCATTCGGACTTCATCCGAACTGCGCCGCAACATTGCTCGATACAGAGGCGCCGCACACCCCGTATGCTTCACTGATGAGGTTATGGAGCACCAGTTCCCCGAAGGATTTAAACCCGTGAACATTGAATAATACGATGGCACCACGGATCCCGCAGTATGGATCGAAGATTTTCTTCTCCACATTCACATGGCTCGCGGCGACGACCTCCACGCCATCAAGTACCTGCCCCTAAAACTCAAGGGTCCAGCACGACACTGGCTGAATAGCCTCCCAGAAAACCCTATTGGAAGCTGGGAAGACTTGGTGGACGCATTAAGAGACAACTTCCAAGGTACCTATGTTCGGCCTCTAGATGCCGACGACCTTAGTCACATAGTCCAGCAGCCCGGAGAATCAGCCCAGAAACTTTGGACCAGGTTCTTGATAAAAAAGAACCAAATTGTGGATTGTCCTGACGTCGAAGCACTCGCGGCCTTTAAACACAGTGTCCGAGATGAGTGGCTCGCCCGACACCTCGGCCAAGAAAAGCCGAAGTCCATGGCAGCCCTCACTGCACTTATGACCCGCGTTTGCGCGGGAGAAGGTAGCTGGCTAGCTCGTAGAAGCAATAGCACCAACGACCCTGGCACCTCTGAAGCCAGGGATGGCAATGGCATGCCACGACGCAACAAGCACAAGCGTCGAAGCAACAACCAAGATACCGAAGACACGGCGGTTAACGCCAGATTCAGTGGTTCTAAAGCCGGTCAGCGGAAGAAGCCATTCAAAGGAAATGGAGATGGTCCATCTAGTTTGGACAAAATACTCGAGCGGCCTTGCCAGATTCATGGCACCCCCGATAAGCCTGCCAATCATACCAACAGAAACTGTTGGGTCTTTAAACAGGCCGGCAAGGTCAACACCGAACATAAGGGGAAAGGCCTTCTTAGCGAGGACGACGAAGAAGAGCCTCGCCCACAGAACACAGGGGGACAGAAGAAATTTCCCCCCGAGGTCAAAACAGTGAACATGTTCTATGTCACTCATATCCCCAAACTGGAGTGCAAGCGCGCGTTAAGGGACGTCTAAGCCTTAGAGCCAGTCGCCCCAAAATTTAATCCGTGGTCAGCCTGTCCGATCACCTTCGATCGCAGAGACCACCCGACCAGTATCCGTCATGGGGGTTCGGCTACTTTGGTCCTCGATCCAATTATTGACGGATTCCACCTCACGCGAGTCCTTATGGACGCCGGCAGCAGTCTTAATCTGCTCAATCAGGACACCGTCCGTAAAATGGGCATTGACCCATCAAGAATCATACCCACTAAAACCACCTTTAAAGGGATTATACCCGGCGTAGAGGCCTGTTGCATAGGATCCATAACGTTGGAAGTCGTCTTCGGTTCACCGGATATCTTCCGGAGCGAAGACCTGATCTTCGACATTGTCCCGTTCCGAAGTGGCTATCACACACTACTCGGACGAACCGCTTTCGCCCGTTTCAATGCAGTCCCGCACTACGCTTATCTCAAGCTTAAGATGCCTGGACCACGTGGCGTTATAACAGTCAATGGAAACATGGAGCGCTCCCTCCATACAGAGGAGCATACCGCGGCCCTCGCGGCCGAGGTGCAGGGTGGCCTCGATAGGCTGAAAACCGCACTGGCAGTCAAGCCTTCGGACACTGTTAAACAAGTCCGGTCTACCCTGCAGAATGACAGTCCGGCTCATCTAGAGCTAGATTAGCAATTCGGCCTCCGCCAATGCCCCACCCTAATCAGCATACGTACCGCGCGTACATAACTACGCGTTAAAAATTCCATGGGCAAGGACGGAGGCATGCTAAACATAGGGTCCACAATAGGCTTGACCCTATCCGGACCTACATATTGCTCCACCTTTTTTCTTGTTTTTATTTTTTCAGGTTCTTTACAGCCCGCATCAATTTCTGGAGCTAATAAGGGCCCCCTTCTAGGCCCCTTATACATATTCGATTGTTGATCCTCTCAAAGGATCCTACACCAAGTTGAAAAGTGGCGCAGACGTGCGGCAGAATGTCCAAAGGATCTTCTAGATCATCTTTTCAAATTTAGGACCTGTATACAACTTTCCCTTGTTCTCGGCATGTAAAATAGCCGTGGTGTTTATTCCATCTTCTATAAAAATACGTTTTGACGTACCAATCAGATTATAATGGAAACAGTTTCGCCCAGCCTTGTTTGGTATTGGCCTTTTTTCTGTTTTCCCACTTTACGTTCAAATTGGCATATACACCTTGGTACGACTTAAATCGCCAGGGGCTCTATCCAAGCCATATACATATCTTCAACAATAGAAAGTCCGAACACTCTCAGAGTACACTTCGGCGTCCCGAATACTGCATTATATGCATCGGCTCCGAATCACGTCTTTGGTCAATAGTTGGGTTGCCCGGCTCCTATGCTTACCACCTTACATTTCGTTTTTCGGCTAAGGTAGTAAAGGGAGAACTACTTGATTGTGTTTCCGGCTAGCCCGGTCAAGCACCTCGGTAGATAAAGCCGAAAACTGACTGTTGTGATGCGGCGTGATTCGTATCCAACGTATCTACTTTTTCTCATGCTTTACCTCTTGTTTTGGACTCTAATTTGCATGATTTGAATGAAACTAACCCCGGACTAACGCCATTTTCAGCAGAACTACCATGGAGTTGTTTTTGTGCAGAAATAAAAGTTCTCGGAATGGAACGAAACTTTGCGAGGATTTTTATACCAATAATAAGAATTTCTGGAGCCAAGACCCACCAGCGAGGGGCCCCTGGTTGGGCACAACCCACCAGGGCGCGCCCCCCTCTCCTGGCGCGCCCAGGTGGGTTGTACCCACCTGGTGGCCCCACTGACGACCCCCTGATACTATAAAATCACATATTTCTAGAAAAAAAATCAGGGAGAAAGAATTATCGTGATCCACGAGACGGAGCCGCCGCCATGCCCTGTTCTTCCTCGGGAGGACAGATCTGGAGTTCGTTTGGGGCTCCGGAGAGGGGGATCTTCGTTCTTCATCATCACCAACCCATCTGCATCGCCAATTCCATGATGCTCCCCACTGGGAGAGAACAATTCCTTTGTAGGCTCGCTGGTCGGTGAGGAGTTGGATGAGATTCATCATGTAATCGAGTTAGTTTTGTTAGGGCATGATCCCTAGTATCCACCATGTTCTTAGATTGATGTTGCTATGACTTTGCCATGATTAATGCTTGTCACTTTGGGCCCGGGTGCCATGATTTCAAATCTAGACCGTTTATGTTATCATCATTATATCCATGATCTAGATCCGATCTTGCAAGTTATAGTCACCTACTACGGTTATGATCCGACAACCCCGGAGTGACAACAACCGGGCCCACTCTCGGTGATGACCGTAGTTTGAGGAGTTCATGTATTCACTATGTGTTAATGCTTTGTTCCGGTTCTCTATTAAAAGGAGGCCTTAATATCCCTTATTTTCCAATATGGACCCCGCTGCCACGAGAGGGTAGGACAAAATGTGTCATGCAAGTTCTTTTAATAAAGCACGTATGACTATTTACGGAATACATGCCTATATTATATCGATGAACTGGAGCTAGTGCCGTATCGCCCTAGGTTATAACTGTCACATGATAAATATCATCCAACAAGTCACTGATCCAATGCCTACGAATTTATCTTATATTGTTTCTACTAAGTTACTACTGCTATTATCACTGTTACACTTGCTACGAAATTACTGCTATCACTGTTACTGTTACCGTTGCTGCTGTCACTACTATCAAAACTATCAAACTACTTTGCTACTGATCACTTTGCTGCAGATAATTAATCTCCAGGTGCGTTTGAATTGACAACTCATCTGCTAATACCTTCAAATATTCTTTGGCTCCCCTTGTGTCGAATCTATAAATTTGGGTTGAATACTCTACCCTTGAAAACTGTTGCAATCCCCTATACTTGTGGGTTATCAAGACCTTTTTTTGGCGCCGTTGCCGGGGAGCATAGATATATTTGTTGAGTCACTTGGGATTATTATCATATTATCACTATGAAGAATCTGAAGGATCCAAAGACTAAGATATTTCCCTCAAAGACGAGGGGAGGTAAGGGACTGCCATGTAGTTCTGCTTTAGATTCACCTTATGTTATGAGTAAAGTTGCAACACCACCACATGCTATTAATTCTGATATGCCGCAAGTTATTGATGATACTACTTCTACTATTAATGATGCTAGTACCTTGCTTGATAATGATGATGTGCCACTTGGTGAATTTCTTGATGCACAAATTGCTAGAGTTATACAACATGATGTTGTTGAATCTAATGGTGAGCTTGAAACTGAAATTCCCGAAACACCTGCTAGAACTAGCCTACCTAGATATGAATTGCCTAAGGTACTGGAAGGTTATGTTATGAGTGAAGAGACAACTAGAGATATTCTTGCTTGCAGACATAGAGATGATCTAGAGAAATTATTACACAAGTATAAAGAAAAATCTCTGAATGCTAGAATGAAATGTGATCCTAAGTTTGCCACTTCACCTATCATTATTGATGATAAGGATTATGAATTCTCTGTCGACCCAGAGTTAATTACTTTGGTTGAATCTGATCCTTTCGATGGTTATGAAACTGAAACTGTTGTGGCACATCTTACTAAGTTGAATGATATAGCCACCCTTTTTACTCATGATGAGAAAACTCGCTATTGTTTTATTCTCAAATTATTTCCTTTCTCATTAAAGGGTGATGCTAAATCTTGGTACAATACTCTTGCTCCTGGTTGTGTGCGTAGTCCCCAGGATATGATTTATTACTTCTCTGAAAAATATTTTCCTGCTCATATGAAACAAGCTGCCTTACAGGAAATATTTAACTTTGTGCAAACTAAAGAAGAGAGTCTCCCACAAGCTTGGGGGAGGCTTTGCCAGGTACTTAATGCTTTGCCTGATCATCCTCTTAAGAAAAATGAAATACTTGACATCTTCTATAATGGACTAACCGATGCTTCTAGGGACTTCCTAGATAGTTGTGCTGGTTGTGTTTCCAGGGAATGAACTATTGCTCAAGCTGAAGAATTATTGAATAACATATTGAAGAATTATGATGATTGGACTATTCCTGAACCACCGCATAAACCCACTCCGAAGAAGAGGGGTATATTAGATCTCAGTCCTGAAGATATGCAAGAGGCAAAGAAAACTATGAAGGAAAAAGGTATTAAAGCTGAGGATGTTAAAAATTTACCTCCTATTGAAGAAATACATGGGCTTAATACACCACCACTGCCTAAGGTGGTAGAGGTAAACTCTCTTATGAAGTTTAATGATAATGATAATCCTCACAATATGCATCCTAGTCAATGCCTTTATGAGTTTGAAAACTACATTAGAAAACAAGATCACTTCAATGCTGATATGATTGCTCGCTTGAGTGACTTGTTATTTAGAATTTAAAATGATGTGAGAGGTGTTGGAAAACATGCTTCTATGGTTCAAACTCAACTAGAACAAGTTGATAAATCACAAAGAGAATTAATTGATGAAATGAATCATAATATGCATGACTTTGCTGTTAGAGTTGCAACTAGAGGAGGTAAAATGACTCAGGAACCACTTTATCCTGAGGGACACCCAAAAAGAATTTAACAGGATTCACAAAGAGCCAACACTAATGCACCTAGTCCTTCTAAAAAGAAAAATGATAGGACTTTGCACACTTCTAGTGAACCTGAAATAGAGAAACCTCCTGATAATGCAAATGAAACTTCTATCTATGATGCTGAAACTCAATCTAGTAATGAACACTCACCTAGTGATAATGAAAAATATAATGATGTGGTTCATGAATACACTCAACCAAATAATGATAAAGAAACAGATAATAATGTGGAAATAGAACCATGTTGATCTTGATAACCCACAACCTAAGAATAAAAGATACGATAAAAGAGAATTTGTGGCTAGGAAACACGGTAAAGAAAGAGAACCGTGGGTTCAAAAACCTATGCCTTTTCCACCAAAGTCAACTAAAAATAATGATGATGAAGAATTTGAACGCTTTGTGGAAATGCTGAGGCCAGTCTTTTTGCGTACTCGCTTGACTGGTATCTTGAAAATGCCTCCTTATGCAAAGTATATGAAAGACATCATCACAAACAAGAGAAAAATACCGGAAGCTGAAATCTCCACTATGCTTGCTAATTATACTTTCAAAGACGGAGTACCTAAAAAACTTGGAGATCCGGGAATACATACTATACCTTGCTCTATCAAAAAGAATGATGTGAAAACTGGTTTGTGTGATTTAGGAGCTGGTGTTAGTGTTATGCCTTTCTCTTTATATAAAAGACTTGACTTGAATAAACTCACACCTACTAAAATATCTTTGAAATGGCTGACAAATCAACTTCCATACCTATCGGTATCTGTGAGGATGTGCCCATTGTTGTTGCTAATGTTACTATTTTGACTGACTTTGTTATACTTGAGATGCCCGAGGACGACAACATGTCGATAATCCTTGGTAGACCCTTCTTGAACACTGCAGGGGCTGTTATTGACTGCAATAAAAGCAAGGTCACTTTTCATATTAATGGTAATGAGCATACGGTGCACTTTCCAAAGAAACAATTCCAAGTGAATGGTATTAATGTTATTGAAAAATATCCGATAATCACTATTGGAAGTATTCAAATACCTCTACCTACTATCAAAAAGAAATATGAAATGCTTATTCTTGGGGACATTCATGTCCCCATTGAGGTAACTTAGTGATTTACAAAAGTTCTTCGGTTTCATGCTAATCAAAAGTGGTTGTTAATAAGACCTGATCAACCTTATTAATGAATCATTTTTTAGCAGTATGAAGTTGATGAATTTAGTAAGAACTACTTTCTGTCCCTACTTTTTATTCTCTGTTTTTATTAGTTAAATAAAATAAAATGCCATGTTTTGTCTGTTTTCTGAATTTCTCGTGCAATAAAAATGACCCAAAATAAAAGTTCTCAGAATGTCGTGAAAATTTTATATGATTGTTTTCTGAATATTTATGAATTTTTGGTGCAAATAATACCAGAGGGAGGTGTGCCAGGTGGGCACAACCCACCTGGGCGCACCAGCACCCCCAGACGCGCCCTGGTGGGTTGTGGTCCCCATGTGGACCCCCTCACTTATCTCTTCATACCACATCATCACTCACCACCAGAAAAAAAAAATCCCCATTGCTCTCTCCCGTGTTCTTGAGCTCAAACCCGCGGATTTTGATCTCTTTGCTCGAAGCTCCGTTTCCGAAACTGTTTCGGGGGATTCTTGCTTGGTATGTGACTCCACCATTTGTCCAATTAGTTTTTGTTTTAGTGGACTATACCAGAGGGAGGTGCGCCAGGTGGGAACAACCCACAAGTATAGGGGATCGCAACAGTTTTCGAGGGTAGAGTATTCAACCCAAATTTATTGATTCGACACAAGGGGAGCCAAAGAATATTATCAAGTATTAGCAGTTGAGTTGTCAATTCAGCCACACCTGGATAACTTAGTATCTGCAGCAAAGTATTTAGTAGCAAAGTAATATGGAAATAACGGTAACGGTAGCAAAGGTAATATTTTTGGGTTTGTAGTGATTGTAACAGTAGAAACGGAAAAGTAAATAAGCGGAGAACAATATATGAAAAGCTCGTAGGCATTGGATCGGTGATGGAGAATTATGCCGGATGCGGTTCATCATGTAACAATCATAACATAGGGTGACACAGTATTAGCTCCAATTAATCAATGTAATGTAGGCATGTATTCCGAATATAGTCATACGTGCTTATGGAAAAGAACTTGCATGACATCTTTTGTCCTACCCTCCCGTGGCAGCGGGGTCCTAATGGAAACTAAGGGATATTAAGGCCTCCTTTTAATAGAGTACCGGACCAAAGCGTTAACACATAGTGAATACATGAACTCCTCAAACTATGGTCATCACCGGGAGTGGTCCCGATTATTGTCGCTTCGGGGTTGCCGGATCATAACACATAGTAGGTGACTATAGACTTGCAAGATAGGATCAAGAACTCACATATATTCATGAAAACATAATAGGTTCGGATCTGAAATCATGGCATTCGGGCCCTAGTAACAAGGATTAAGCATAGCAAAGTCATAGCAACATCAATCTCAGAACATAGTGGATACTAGGGATCAAAACCTAACAAATCTAACTCGATTACATGATAAATCTCATCCAACCCGTCACCGTCCAGCAAGCCTACGATGGAATTACTCACGCATGGCGGTGAGTATCATGAAATTGGTGATGGAGGATGGTTGATGATGACGACGACGACGGACCCCCCTCTCCGGAGCCCCGAACGGACTCCAGATCAGCCCTCCCGAGAGAGTTTAGGGCTTGGCGGCGGCTCCGTATCGTAAAATGCGATGAATCTTTCTCTCTGATTTTTTTCTCCCCGAACACGAATATATGGAGTTGGAGTTGAGTTCGGTGGAGCAACAGGGGGCCCACGAGGCAGGGGGGCGCGCCCAGGGGGGCAGGCGCGCCCCCACCCTCGTGGACAGGTGGTGGGCCCCCTGGCCTTGATTCTTTCACCAATATTTTTATTATTTTCCAAAAATAAGTTCCGTGGAGTTTCAGGTCATTCCGAGAACTTTTGTTTCTGCACATAAATAACACCATGGCAATTCTGCTGAAAACAGCGTCAGTCCGGGTTAGTTCCATTCAAATCATGCAAGTTAGAGTCCAAAACAAGGGCAAAAGTGTTTGGAGAAGTAGATACGACGGAGACGTATCACACCCCGTTCCTGCAAGAGGCTAGAATCCATGAGGAGTTCATGCAATATATTGCCAATGCCGGCCTCACTGACTTCATCGCAGATGAGTGTGACCAGCACCAAATCCTCACAAACATCTTTGTTCAGGGCTTTACTTTCTTGCCTAGAAATAATCCTCCTTATGTGAGCTTTGATTTATATGCTGAAAACCATCAGATACCACTTACTGAGTTTTGTGACATATGCATGATCTCGTCTGATGGGAGCTTGGCCGAGCCTAGGCCAGCTGAGTTTGAGGACTTTTGTTGCACTTTGACATTGGGTGATGAGAGAAGGGTGTCGGCGATCACTGCCGCTGGCTTGCATTTTCCTGTTGTTCGTTACTTTGCACTTTTTATTACCAAATGCTTGCTTTCTAGGGAGAAGGTGGGTGCACTTAGTTCACCAGACCTTGCTGTCTTACATCATGCACTTGAAGGCGACAACACGTATAGCTTGGGAGCTATCGTGGCTCGTCGCCTGCACCTTAATAAATCCCAGGGTAAAATACATGGTGGGATTTTTGCTACTCGTTTGGCGGCTCACTTCGAGGTTGAGATACGCCCTCATGATTACCCTTTGACCAAGGTTTACCTAGATCGAGCAGCCATGGATCACCATCACTTTCTTGCACATGATTGTCCTGATATTGCCATTCCATATAACCTGGTCTATAGCGTTACAACCTGTGATGTTATCCCCTTGCCTGCACCTGCTTTGTTTGATTCTGTTGCCAAGGGCGGATATAGGATTATGCCTGCAGACATCATCGCCTATTGGAACGCTCACGCTGCTGCAGAGGCTGCACAGGTACCTCAGCAATGGGATGAGTGGATGCCCGCTCCTCAGGATCCCTACTACCCTCCAAGCTACTGATTGATTACAAACTTAGGCCAAAAGCCTAAGCTTGGGGGAGTACTCACCGACATTACATTCATGTCTACATATCATTCTATTTGTCGGTGTTCACACTTTTTCATTGTATCATCCATGCTTAGATTCATTTTTCTTGTTTTCTTCTTGTGTGTTTGAAAAACTTAAAAAAACCAAAAAAAATTAGTTGTAGTAATTTACTTTCTATGCATGCTTAGTAGCAGTACTAAAAAGAAAATCCAAAAAGATTTCCTTGTTCTTCTTTTGCTTGTTGGGAGCTTTCCCGTGTAAATAGTTTTTCTCATTTTTGTTTTTGCCTTTTATTTGCTTGTTCAAGAAAACCAAAAACTTCAAAAATATTTTAGTGTGTTTCTCTGAATTTCTTTTCTTTGTATTCGAGTCTTACCGAGGAGAAGACCACGATGAAAATGTTGAGTGGCTCTCATATGAATAACTGTTGAACTAATAAAGAGCCCATTTTACCTTGTCTTCTCCTGTTGAATAAAATGTTTGCAGATTCCAGCTTAGTCCACGGCACTCTTGAACTATTATTATTTTCATATCGTTCGGTCGTGCAAGTGAAAGGCAATAATGATGATATTCAATGAACTGGCCGTGGCAAAGAGAAACTGGTATGAACTCGACTTGTTATGTTTGTGTAAATATGTTTAACCTAGTGCCCATGATTCAGCCCATTATGATTAAACATGTTTGCAATGACAATTAGATATTATAGTTTCTCATGCCATGCAGAAGTAGCTGGGAGTTGATATTGATTTATCTTGGATATCAACATAGCGTTAAAATGATTGTGATGCAGTATGATGATATGGTATCCTCCTCTGAATGTTCTTGTGGCTTGACTTGGTACATGTTCATGCATGTAGTTGAATCAAAAACAACATAGCCTCTATGATATTTACGTTCATGGTGTTCATATCCTACTCATGCTAGTGTCCAATGTTACTTATGCATAATGCATGGTTATGATCGTTGTTGCTCTCTAGCTGGCCGCTTCTCAATCTTAATTGCTAGCCTTCGCCTGTACTAAGTGGGATTTCTGCTTGTACATCGAAAACCTTGAACCCAAAGTTATTCCAGATGAGTCCACCATACCTACCTATATGCGGTATTACCCTGCCATCCTAAGTAAATTTGCATGTGCCACCTCTAAAAAACTTCTAAAAATTATCCTTTTGTGTGCCTGGATCGCTCATGGAAAGACAGGAGGTGGTCGGTATCTCCCATGCTAAGCGGGTTATTCTCAGGTCGAGTGTTTATTCACTCACCATCGCACGAGAAAATGGGCGGTAATAGGGATTCGCAGTCCCGAACTAAAAAATGCAAATAATTAAACAAAACTCCCCCGGGACTGATGTTGGTATGGATGTCACCCGTTGTTTCGGACAAGCCGTGGAGTGTGATTGATAGTGGAGGGGAGTAAACCTTTACTTTTATCGCTTGGGAACAGCCACTAGCATGCTTAGCATGGAAGATGTTGATAACTGATGGTCGTGAAGTGAATAAGAAGGGTGCATGTCTCAAAATTTCATTTATCTCTGTTTTAAAATTTGAGCTCTGGCACCTCTGCAAATCACTGCTTCCCTCTGTGAAGGGACTTTCTATTTACTTTTATGTTATGTCATCACCTTCTAAAAACAAGCGCCATAAACTGAGTAGAGCACAGCTGTCGTGATTTATGCATTGTGTGTAGCTAATGTTGGGTGCATCATGACTGGATCTTTTCTACCATGAATTACAATGTTTAGTCGCTGCTTGAACTTTGGAGGTGCTCTGCATTTATGTTTTGCGGTCTCAGAAAGGGCTAGCGAGATACCACTATTGTCATATTATATCATGGTTGTTTTGACAACATGTTGCCGTTTGAGATATCTTATTATTGCTCACTAGCTGATTATGTCATTGGTATGAGTTATTATAATCTTTAAGAGTCATTGTAGACATGGTTAGTTATAATGAGGGATGAAAACCTAGGTGTTGTTTAAGCTTATTTATGCAAACAAGAGCAAAAGAGTTCGTAAAAGTTATTCTTTCTCACTTTCAGTTTATCAACTGAATTGCTTGAGGACAAGCAAAGGTTTAAGCTTGGGGGAGTTGATACGTCTCCAACGTATCTAATTTTTCTCACGCTTTTCCTCTTGTTTTGGACTCTAATTTGCATGATTTGAATGAAACTAACCCCGGACTGACGCTATTTTCAGCAGAACTACCATGGTGTTGTTTTTGTGCAGAAATAAAAGTTCTCGGAATGGAACAAAACTTTGCGAGGATTTTTTATACCAATAATAAGAATTTCTGGAGCCAATAACCACCAGAGAGGGGCCCCTGGTTGGGCACAACCCACCAGGGCGCGACCCCTCTCCTGGCGCGCCAAGGTGGGTTGTACCCACCTGGTGGCCCCGCTGACGACCCCCCTGATACTATAAAATCACATATTTCCAGAAGAAATTCAGGGAGAAAGAATTATCACGATCCACGAGACGGAGCCGCCGCCAAGCCCTGTTCTTCCTCAGGAGGGCAGATATGGAGTCCGTTTGGGCTCCAGAGAGGGGGATCTTCGTTCTTCGTCATCACCAACCCATCTCCATAGCCAATTCCATGATGATCCCCACCGGGAGTGAGTAATTCCTTCGTGGCTCGCTGGTTGGTGAGGAGTTGGATGAGATTCATCATGTAATCGAGTTAGTCTTGTTAGGGCCTGATCCCTAGTATCCACTATGTTCTTAGATTGATGTTGCTATGACTTTGCCATGCTTAATGCTTGTCACTTTGGGCCCGGGTGCCAGGATTTCAGATCTGAACCGTTTATGTTATCACCATTATATCCATGTTCTAGATCCGATCTTGCAAGTTATAGTCACCTACTACGTGTTATGATCCGGCAAACCCGGAGTGGCAATAGTCGGGACCACTCACGGTGATGACCGTAGTTTGAGGAGTTCATGTATTCACCGTGTGTTAATGCTTTGTTCCGGTTCTCTATAAAAAGGAGGCCTTAATATTCCTTAGTTTCCAAATGGACCCCGCTACCACGGGAGGGTAGGACAAAAGATGTCATGCAAGTTCTTTCCATAAGCACGTATGACTATTTACGGAATACATGCCTACATTATATCGATGAACTGGAGCTAGTGCTGTATCACCCCAGGTTATAACTGTCACATGATGAATATCATCCAACAAGTCACCGATCCAATGCCTACGAATTTATCTTATATTGTTTCTGCTAAGTTACTACTTCTATCATCACTGTTACACTTGCTACGAAATTACTGCTATCGCTGTTACTGTTACCGTTGCTGCTATCACTACTATCAAAACTATCAAACTACTTTGCTATTGATCACTTTGCTGCAGATAATTAACCTCTAGGTGTGGTTGAATTGACAACTCAGCTGCTAATACCTTCAAATATTCTTTGGCTCCCCTTGTGTCGAATCTATAAATTTGGGTTGAATACCCTACCCTCGAAAACTGTTGCGATCCCCTATACTTGTGGGTTATCACAGCGAGAGTTGGTCAGCAATTCGATGACTTATTAAATCTCTAACGATTTCTTCCGTATTACACGAAGGTCTGGCTTTGCTCAAACACACGTCTAAAGGCATCTAAGTTCGATAGCTGTGATGACCCACAAGTATAGGGGATCTATCATAGTCCTTTCGATAAGTAAGAGTGTCGAACCCAACGAGGAGCAGAAGGAAATGATAAGCGGTTTTAAGCAAGGTGTTCTCTGCAAGCACTGAAATAATAGGTAACAGATAGTTTTGTGATAGGATAATTTATAATGAGCAACAAGTAACAAAAGTAAATAAAGTGCAGCAAGGTGGCCCAATCCCTTTTGTAGCAAAGGACAAGCCTGGACAAACTCTTATATAAAGGAAAACGCTCCCGAGGACACATGGGAATTATCGTCAAGCTAGTTTTCATCATGTTCACATGATTCGCGTTCGGTACTTTGATAATTTGATATGTGGGTGGACCGGTGCTTGGGTGCTGTCCTTACTTGGACAAGCATCCCACTTATGATTAACCTCTATTGCAAGCATCCGCAACTACAACAAAAGTATTAAGGTAAACCTAACCATAGCATGAAACATATGGATCCAAATCAGCCCCTTACGAAGCAACGCATAAACTAGGGTTTAAGCTTCTGTCACTCTAGCAACCCATCATCTACTTATTACTTCCCAATGCCTTCCTCTAGGCCCAAATAATGGTGAAGTGTTATGTAGTCGACGTTCACATAACACCACTAGAGGATAGACAACATACATGTCATCAAGATATCGAACGAATACCAAGTTCACATGACTACTAATAGCAAGACTTCTCCCATGTCCTCAGGAACAAACGTAACTACTCACAAAGCATATTCATGTTCATAATCAGAGGATTATTAATATGCATATAGGATCTGAACATATGATCTTCCACCAAATAAACCAACTAGCATCAACTACAAGGAGTAATCAACACTACTAGCAACCTACAGGTACCAATCCCGAACATGGAGACAAGAATTGGATACAAGAGATGAACTAGGGTTTGAGAGGAGATGGTGCTGGTGAAGATGTTGGTGGAGATTGCCCTCTCCCGATGAGAGGTGCGTTGGTGATGACGATGGCGATGATTTCCCCCTCCCGGAGGGAAGTGTCCCCGGCAGAACAGCTCTGCCGGAGCCCTAGATTGGTTCCGCCAAGGTTCCGCCTTGTGGCGGCGGAGTCTCGTCCCAAAAGCTTGCTTATGATTTTTCTTCGGACGAAAGACTTCATATAGCAGAAGATGGGCACCGGAGGGCCAACAGGGGGCCCACGAGGTAGGGGGGTGCGCCCAGGGGGGTAGGGCGCGCCCCCACCCTCGTGGCCAGGTGGGGGCCCCCTGACGTACTTCTTCCGCTCAATATTTTTTATTATTTCCAAAAATAACTGTCGTGGAGTTTCAGGACTTTTGGAGTTGTGCATAATAGGTCTCTAATATTTGCTTCTTTTCCAGCCCAGAATTCCAGCTGCCGACATTCTCCCTCCTTATGTGAACCTTGTAAAATAAGAGAGAATAGGCATAAGAATTGTGAGATAATGTGTAATAACAGCCCATAATGCAATAAATATCGATATAAAAGCATGATGCAAAATGAACGTATCAACTCCCTCAAGCTTAGACCTCCCTTGTCCTCAAGCGAAAGCCGATAACGATAAATATGTCCACATGTTTAGAAGTAGAAGTGTCGATAAAATAAAATACGGACATGAGGGCATCATGATTATTCTCATAACAGCAACATATATGGATATTGTCATATGATTTCTTATGCTCAAGTAATAATCTATTCACAATGCAAAGTATGAATCAGAAACTTTATTGAGAACCAACAAACTATAATCTCAGTCATTGAAGCAATTGCAATTTATCATAACATCAGAAAGAGTCTATGTCAGAGCTTTCTAGCAAGTCCACATACTCAACTATCATTTAGTCTTTCATAATTGCTAACACTCACGCAATACTTGTGGTTACGGAGTTTTAACCGGAGACGGAGAAAGATAGGGGCTTATAGTTTCGCCTCCCAACCTTTTACCTCAAGGGTAATGTCAACAATAATAGTTCATGCTAACCTACATCCAATTAGATATATCTATCAGGATCTTTCCAACACCCTGTGCTTGCCAAAGGATAAAATGTAAAAAGGAAAGGTGAAGATCACCATGACTCTTGCATAAGGTAGAAGATAATAATAAAAGATAGGCCCTTCGCAGAGGGAAGCAGAGGTTGCCATGCGCTTTCAGGGTTGGATGCACAAAATCTTAATGCGAAAGAACGTCACTTTATATTGCCACTTGTGATATGAACCTTTATTATGCAGTCCGTCGCTTTTATTTCTTCCACATCACAAGATCGTATAAATCTTATTACCTCCACACCAATCAATCATACATATTTAGAGAGCAATTTTTATTGCTTGCACTGATGACAACGTACTTGAAGGATCTTACTCAATCCATAGGTAGATATGGTGGACTCTCATGGCAAAACTGGTTTAAGGGTTTTTGGAAGCACAAGTAGTATCTCTACTTGGTGCAAAGAATTTGGCTAGCATGAGGGGGAAAGGCAAGCTGAACATGTTGGATGATCCATGACAATATACTTTATCTCAGATATAAGAAAACATAACCCATTACGTTGTCTTCCTTGTCCAACATCAACTCTTTAGCATGTCATATTTTAATGAGTGCTCCCAATCATAAAGGATGTCCAAGATAGTATATTTATATGTGAAACCTCTCTTTCTTTATTACTTCCTATTAATTGC
The DNA here is from genome assembly GCF_002575655.3 of Aegilops tauschii subsp. strangulata. NCBI lineage: Eukaryota > Viridiplantae > Streptophyta > Magnoliopsida > Poales > Poaceae > Aegilops > Aegilops tauschii. The sequence continues at coordinate 577,149,026 of NC_053036.3, forward strand.
AATGATGACTAAGGCTATGTTTATCAACTCTCAACAACTTTTAATCATCATACTCTTTCTATGTGAAGTCATTACTCTCAATAAGATCAATATGATCTCTTTGTTTCTTTTTATTCTTTTCTTCACTTTTCTTTTATTCACTCAAGATCGTAGTAAGATAATCAAGCCCTTGACTCAACACTAATCTTTATTATATAGCTCACGGACTTGATTACAAAGACTAGATCATACCAAAAATTTATTCTACTAAATCAAGATACTACTCAATAGGATCGAACTAAGAAAAACGGTAAAGATAGGAGATGTGGTTGTGATACGATACCGGGGCATCTCCCCCAAGCTTGGTAGTTGCCAAGGGGAGTGCCCATACCCATGTGATTATGTCTCCTTTGCTGGTGAAGAAGGTGGAGTTGTTGATGACGGGTAATCGCACATCGAGCGTAAGAGATCCTCCAACTTGCGGATGATGCCCTTGAGTGCGACAATATGCTCCTTCAACAAAATATTTTCACGGATGAGATACTTGTTTTGAATACGAGCTAACTCAATCATCTTGAAAGCTTCGATCTCAGTTGGTGTAAGAAGATTGTGATCAAGTTGAAGGTTGTCTTCAGGAGCTTGGTCCTCTGTGGCCTTCTTGATTCCTTCATCCTTGTTGATCTCTATGGGTTCTTCCCTCTTCAGCTCTATCTTCATTAGCCAAGCATCGTTGTCACCATTGTTGGAGGAGGGGGACGACATGATGCCTGGCCTTGACAACCCTGACAGAAAACAACTCGAAACAAGAACAGAGGATATTTGCGTGATACAGGAGTCAAAACCTTCGGGAGATTATATAATGAATTTTTACCGACCAAAATACGTATCGTGCAAGAAAACGGAGTCCGGAGAGCACATGAGGTGCCCACGAGGTAGGGGGCGCGCCCTCCACCCTCGTGGAGGCCTCGTGTCCTTCCCAGACTGCTTCTTATTTTTCTATTTTTCTAAATATTCCAAAACGGAGAAAAATTGCCATTAGAACTGTTTTGGAGTCGGTTTACTTACCGTACTACATACCTATTCCTTTTCGGAGTCTGAAACGTTCCGGAAAGTGTCCCTTATGTATTCCTCCGGGGTTACGGTTTCAATAACATTGGTTTCAACATTTATGGGATTACCTGAGATATAATGTTTAACTCTTTGACCGTTCACCACCTTCGGATTTGTGCCTTCGAAGTTGTTGATTTTTATGGCACCGGAACGATAGACCTCCTCGATAACGTAAGGACCTTCCCATTTAGAGAGAAGTTTTACTGCAAAAAATCTTAAACGAGAGTTGTATAGCAATACATAATCACCTACATTAAACTCACGCTTTTGTATCCTTTTGTCATGCCATCTTTTAACTTTTTCTTTAAACAATTTGGCATTTTCATAGGCTTGGGTTCTCCATTCATCAAGTGAGCTAATGTCAAATAACCTCTTCTCACCGGCAAGTTTGAAATCATAGTTGAGCTCTTTAATAGCCCAATATGCCTTATGTTCTAGTTCGAGAGGTAAGTGACATGCTTTTCCATAAACCATTTTATACGGAGACATACCCATAGGATTTTTATATGCAGTTCTATAGGCCCATAATGCATCATCAAGTTTCTTGGACCAATTCTTTCTAGATCTATTGAGAGTCTTTTGCAAAATTAATTTGAGCTCTCTATTACTCAATTCTACTTGACCACTAGACTGTGGGTGATAAGGAGATGCAATTCTATGATTAACATCATACTTAGCGAGCATTTTACGGAAAGCACCATGAATAAAATGTGAACCACCATCAGTCATTAAATATCTAGGGACTCCAAACCTCGGAAAAATAACTTCTTTAAGCATCTTAATAGAAGTGTTATGATCAACACTACTAGTTGGAATAGCTTCTACCCACTTAGTAACGTAATCAACAGCAACTAAAATATGTGTATGTCCATTAGAGGCAGGAAAAGGTCCCATATAATCAAAGCCCCAAACATCAAATGGTTCAATAACAAGTGAATAATTCATAGGCATTTCTTGACGTCTACTAATATTACCAATTCTTTGACATTCATCTCAAGATAAAACAAACTTACGGGCATCCTTGAAGAGAGTAGGCCAATAAAAACCGGATAGCAATACCTTATGTGCAGTTCTGTCTCCAGCGTGGTGTCCTCCATAAGCCTCAGAGTGACACTTGCGTAGGATCTGTTCTTGTTCATGCTCAGGTACACAACGTCTAATAACACCATCTACTCCATCTTTATAAAGAAGTGGGTCATCCCAAAAGTAATGTCTCAAATCATAGAAAAACTTTTTCTTTTGCTGGTATGTGAAACTAGGTGGTATAAATTTAACAATGATGTAATCAGCATAATCAGCATACCATGGAGTAGTATGAGAAGCATTTATGACATTTAATTGTTCATCAGGAAAGCTATCATCAATAGGTAGTGGGTCATCAAGAACATTTTCTAACCTAGACAAGTTGTCTGCAACGGGGTTCTCAGCTCCCTTTCTATCAACAATATGCAAATCAAATTCTTGTAGCAAGAGAACCCATCTAATAAGTCTAGGTTTAGCATCTTTCTTTTCCATAAGATATTTAATAGCAGCATGATCAGTGTGAATAGTTACTTTAGAATCAACAATATAAGGTCTGAACTTATCACAAGCAAATACGACTGCTAAGAATTCTTTTTCAGTAGTAGCATAATTTCTCTCAGCATTGTCTAGTGTTTTACTAGCATATTGAATACCATTTAATTTCTTATCAACTCTTTGCCCTAGAACAGCACCTACAGCATAATCACTAGCATCACACATGGTTTCAAAAGGTAAATTCCAATCAGGTGGCTGAACAATAGGTGCAGAAATCAATGTTTTCTTAAGTATTTCAAATGCTTTTACACAATCATCATAAAAAACAAATGGTATATCTTTTTGTAATAAATTAGTCAGAGGCCGAGAAATTTTTGAGAAGTCCTTAATGAACCTCCTATAAAAACCGGCGTGACCAAGGAAACTTCTTATACCTTTGATGTCCTTGGGACATGGCATCTTTTCAATAGCATCAACCTTGGTTTTATCAACTTCAATACCTCTTTCAGAAACTTTATGCCCCAAGACAATACCTTCATTAACCATAAAGTGGCACTTTTCCCAATTCAAGACAAGATTAGTTTCTTCACACGTCTGCAAAACTCGGTCAAGGTTGCTTAAGCAATCATCAAAAGAGGATCCATAGACGGAGAAGTCGTCCATGAAAACCTCACAAATCTTTTCACAAAAGTCAGAGAATATAGCCATCATGCATCTTTGAAAGGTAGCAGGTGCATTACATAAACCAACAGGCATACGTCTATAAGCAAAAGTACCAAAAGGGCAAGTAAAAGTAATCTTGGATTGATCATTGGCTGACACAGGTATTTGAGAGAAACCAGAATAACCATCTAGAAAGCAAAATTGTGTATGTTTGGATAGTCTTTCTAGCATTTGATCGATAAAAGGTAAGGGGTAATGATCTTTTTTAGTAGCCTTATTTAATTTGCGGAAATCAATTACCATCCTATAACCTGTAATAATTCTTTGCGGGATCAACTCATCTTTATCATTAGGAACGACGGTAATACCTCCCTTCTTAGGGACACAATGGACAGGACTTACCCACTGACTATCAGCAACGGGATAAATTATACCTGCCTCAAGGAGCTTTTGTATTTCTTTTCTTACCACTTCCTTCATCGTAGGGTTCAGCCGTCGTTGATGATCACGAACTGGTTTGGCATCTTCCTCCAAATTTATTTTATGTTGACATAGAGTGGGACTGATGCCCTTAAGATCATCAAGAGTATATCCAATAGCAGCACGGTGCTTCTTCAGAGTTCTCAATAATCTCTCTTCTTCATGCTTTGAAAGGTTAGCACTAATAATAATAGGATATATCTTTTTCTCATCAAGATAAGCATATTTAAGAGTATCAGGTAATGGTTTGAGCTCAAACATGGGATCACCCTTGGGTGGAGGAGGATCCCCTAGGATTTCAACAGGCAAATTGTCTTTCAAGATGGGTTCCTGTTTAAAGAATACTTCATCTATTTCCCTTCTTTCATTCATAAACATATCATTTTCATGGTCTAGCAAATATTGTTCTAAAGGATCACTAGGAGGTACGGAAATAGAAGCAAGACCAATTATTTCATCCTTACTAGGCAATTCCTCTTCACAGTGTTGTCTACTAAATTTAGAGAAATTAAACTCATGAGACATATCACCCAAACCAATAGTAATGACATCCTTTTCACAGTCTATCCTAGCATTAACGGTGTTCAAGAAGGGTCTACCAAATATAATGGGAGAAAAGCTATCTTGTGGGGAGCCAAGAACAAGAAAATCAGCAGGATATTTAGTTTTCCCACACAAGACTTCAACATCTCTAACAATTCCCATTGGTGAAATAGTATCTCTATTGGCAAGTTTAATTATGACATCAATATCTTCTATCTCAGCAGGTGCAATATCATGCATAATTTCTTTGTATAAATCAAAAGGTATTGCACTAGCACTAGCACCCATATCACATAATCGATGATAACAATGATCTCCTATTTTAACAGAAATAACAGGCATGCCTACCACAGGTCTATGTTTATCTTTAGCACAAGGTTTGGCAATTCTAGCAGTTTCATCACAGAAATAAATAACATGCCCATCGATATTATCAGACAAGAGATCTTTAACAATAGCAATATTAGGTTCAACTTTAATTTGCTCAGGAGGTGTATACGTTCTAATATTGCTTTTACGGACCAAAGTTGAAGCTTTAGCTTGATCCTTTATCCTAACAGGGAAAGGTGGTTTCTCAACATAAGAAGTAGGAACAATAGGATCATTATAAGTGATAGTCTTTTCTTCAACTTTAATAGGTGCAGCTACTTTTACTTCTATGGGAGGATGATATTTAAACCACTTCTCCTTAGGGAGATCAGCATAAGCAGCAAAAGATTCACAGAAAGAAGCTACTATCTCAGAGTCAAGTCCATATTTAGTGCTAAATTTACGGAAAACATCGGTATCCATAAAAGATTTAACACAATCAAACTTAGGTGTCATACTTGACTCCTTACCTTCGTTGAGATCCCAATCTTCAGAGTTGCGTTTAATTCTATCCAATAAATCCCATTTGAATTCAATGGTCTTCATCATAAAAGAGCCAGCACAAGAAGTATCGAGCATGGTGCGATTGTTATCAGAAAGCCGAGCATAAAAACTTTGAATAATTATTTCTCTTGGAAGCTCATGATTGGGGCATGAATATAACATTGATTTAAGCCTCCCCCAAGCTTGAGTGATGCTTTCTCCTTCACGAGGCCGAAAATTATATATATAATTGTGATCACGATGAACAAGATGCATAGGATAAAATTTCTGATGAAATTCCAATTTCAATCGTTTGTAGTTCCATGATCCCGTATCATCACATAGCCAATAGCATGTCGATGCATCTCCCTTCAAATATAAAGGGAAGACCTTCTTCTTAATAAAATCACCGGGTATACCTGCAAGCTTAAATAATCCACAAACTTCATCCACATATATTAGGTGCTCATCAGGATGCTTTGTTCCATCTCCTGCAAAAGGATTAGCTAGCAGTTTTTCTAACATACCCGAAGGAATATCAAACTGGACATTTACATCTTCAGTAGGTTCAGTAGGTTGAGGAGCAACTCTTTGCTCTACTGGTCGGGGTGAAGATACCCCGAACAAGCCCCTCAGAGGATTACTTTCCATAGTAACAAGTGACAGTAAATTTCAGCACACTATATAAATTGTTCCTTCCCAAATTCCACCTACCAAAGGCGCTTCACTCCCTGGCAACGGCGCCAGAAAAGAGTCTTGATGACCCACAAGTATAGGGGATATATCGTAGTCCTTTCGATAAGTAAGAGTGTCAAACCCAACGAGGCGCAAAAGGAAATGATAAGCGGTTTTCAGCAAGGTGTTCTCTGCAAGCACTGAAATAATAGGTAACAGATAGTTTCGTGATAGGATAATTTGTAATGAGCAACAAGTAAGAAAAGTAAATAAAGTACAGCAAGGTGGCCCAATCCCTTTTGTAGCAAAGGACAAGCCTGGACAAACTCTTATATAAAGGAAAACGCTCCCGAGGACACATGGGAATTATCGTCAAGCTAGTTTTCATCACGTTCACATGATTCGCGTTCGGTACTTTGTTAATTTGATATGTGGGCGGACCGGTGCTTGGGTGCTGTCCTTACTTGGACAAGCATCCCACTTATGATTAACCTCTATTGCAAGCATCCGCAACTACAACAAAAGTATTAAGGTAAACCTAACCATAGCATGAAACATATGGATCCAAATCAGCCCCTTACGAAGCAACGCATAAACTAGGGTTTAAGCTTCTGTCACTCTAGCAACCCATCATCTACTTATTACTTCCCAATGCCTTCCTCTAGGCCCAAATAATGGTGAAGTGTTATGTAGTCGACGTTCACATAACACCACTAGAGGATAGACAACATACATCTCATCAAAATATTGAATGAATACCAAGTTCACATGACTACTAATAGCAAGACTTCTCCCATGTCCTCAGGAACAAACGTAACTACTCACAAAGCATATTCATGTTCATAATCAGAGGATTATTAATATGCATATAGGATCTGAACATATGATCTTCCACCAAATAAACCAACTAGCATCAACTACGAGTAATCAACACTACTAGCAACCTACAGGTACCAATCCCGGACTTGGAGACAAGAATTGGATCCAAGAGATGAACTAGGGTTTGAGAGGAGATGGTGCTGGTGAAGATGTTGATGGAGATTGCCCTCTCCCGATGAGAGGAGCGTTGGTGATGACGATGGCGATGATTTCCCCCTCCCGGAGGGAAGTGTCCCCGACAGAACAGCTCTGCCGGAGCCTTAGATTGGTTCCGCCAAGGTTCCGCCTCGTGGCGGCGGAGTCTCGTCCCGAAAGCTTGCTTATGATTTTTCTTCGGATGAAAGACTGCATATAGCAGAAGATGGGCACCGGAGGGCCAACAGGGGCCCCACGAGGCAGGGGGGCGCGCCCAGGGGGTAGGGCGCGCCCCCACCCTCCTGGCCAGGTGGGGCCCCCCTGATGTACTTCTACCGCTCAAGATTTTTTATTATTTCCAAAAATAACTTTCGTGGAGTTTCAGGACTTTTGGAGTTGTGCAGAATAGGTCTCTAATATTTGCTCCTTTTCCAGCCCAGAATTCCAGCTGCCAGCATTCTCCCTCCTTATGTAAACCTTGTAAAATAAGAGAGAATAGGCAGAAGTATTGTGACATAATGTGTAATAACAGCCCATAATGCAATAAATATCGATATAAAAGCATGATGCAAAATGGTCGTATCAAGCTGCATACGCACCAGGGGCTATCTTACAACCCCATTGTCAAACTCCTATGGCTAAGTGAGAGTGGTAAAGCCGCATAGTCCGACTGCCTCGCTCGCCGCACTAAACCTCCTTTACGGACCAAGACGTTGGGTCAAGAGTGATTATGTGCTATCCCGGACACCCCCGTACTATTTACGTGGGGGTTGAAGCCGACGACTGGCAAACTCTCAAAGATACAAATGACCGCACAGGAGGAGAAGTAATTCAAGATAACATGCACAAATATATTACAAAAGCCTCGGTTTATGATAAAACGCCTAGGTAGCTCGGATACATTTATTCGAACATAATATCCTTCGAGCATTGATTCTCTATCAAACGGGCACCCTCAAGGACATCGTCGAAGTAGCTTCAACGCCCACGCTGGCGGCCTTCATCTTCGCCCAGTGCATCTTGACACGGGCAAAGGCCATCCGCGCACCCTCAATGCATGCCGAGTGCTTTACTGCCTCTATTCGGGGCAAGGCATCATCGAGTCGCTTGATCAGGCCAAAGTAGCTGCTCGGAACGGGTCCGGCTGGCCACAGCCGGACTATGATGTCCTCCATGGTCAAGCCGAACATCCTGTGCAGCTCCGCCAGCTACATCATCTAATTGTTGAGTAACGCTGGTCACTCCGGCGCCAAATGCTGCGACCAGAAGAGCTTCTCCATCGCGTTCCCGTCTTGGACCCAGAAATATTGGGCGGCATCAGCAGCACTCCTCGGGAGATCTGTAAAAGCGTCTGGAGCACTCCACAGTCGATTTAGCAAAGCATATCTTCGACCGCCAAATATACTCTGTAAAAGAAAAGGCTTACCAGCCGCTATCTGTCCGGCCAGCTTGATCTCCTCGTGAGCAGCCCGGGACTCGGACCGCGCCTCCTTCGCAGCTCCAAGAGCCTTGGTGAGTTCGGCCGCTTGGGCCTTGTTACTCTCCTCCAAGAACTCACACTTGGTGGCGGCCTCTGGGAGCGCTTGCTCTACTTCTATCACCCTCGCCTCATACTTTAGGCGGGCGGCCTTTTCGGCCTCCACATTCGCGGTTGCCTTCTCTGCGGCTGCTTTGCTTACCCTCGCCTCCTCCTTGGCTTCGGCAAGGGCACTCTTGAGGGCCTCAACCTCGGTCGCGTTGCCTACAATCATTAATAGTGGCGCATGAGCTTAAATCTCTAAGTTTGCATTATAATTCAGGCTTGGAAGGGGTCTTTTAAAAGCATACATTGGGCCTCATTGAACCGCTTGTTAATACGGTCCATCTCATCATCAGCCAGCTTCAGTTTCCGCTGGAGTTCAGAAAATTCCGCGTTCTTGGCTGAAGTTGCTAGCAGCGAAGCCTGTTCACCAAAATAGACAAGCATGTTACCTCTGGAATATTCGACCCTCTGTCCGGCGCTTTCTTCAAAAAGCCGAACAGGGTCTCAGGGGCTACTATCTATACACAGGTGTATTATTATATAGGCAAAAGTGACCACAGATATTACATCACATACCTCAAAACCTATTAGCAGTCTAGTGAATGCTTCGTTCAGTCCGCTTTTGGCGAACTGAACCTTCTCAACCACCGTACCCATCAGGGCACGATGTTCATCCATGATGGAAGCACAGTGAAGTGCTTCCCTCAATTTATCCAGCGCCTCCGGATTGATGGAGGTCGTTGGTGGAGTCGACACTCCCCCCTCTTTCGAAGGGGCTGCTGTAACATCCCAAAATTCTAAATTTTGGAATGTTATAATAAACAGATAGATCGGATTGATTGTTTGATTGATTGACTGAAAGTGAGTGAAATTCGAAATCTTTTGAAAGTTAAATGAGAGGGAATAAAAGGACTTTCCCAAACTTTCATTTTGCTTTTATGATCTCCATGAATTCAAATTCTTTTCACCACAAGACCCTGGAGAGAAGATGACATGACTTCTTCCATTTATTTAAATGACAAGGGGTGTTGAAAATATTTGAATTTCATTTGAAAATATTTCCCATTTCTGAAACTTTATGCAACTCAATGATTTTCACGAGAGAAGATAAAATGACTTCTTCAAAACATATGAAATATGAGTTGGGAGTTTCAAAGGATTAAATTCAAAGTCCCATTGAAATTATTTTTCAATATTGGAGTTATTTGAGTTTTATTCAAATTATTTTTCTCCAAAAATAAAATATACAGAAATTAGGGTAAAATGATTCCCTACATCAAAAAATTGGAGAAAAATAAATTTGAAATTATTTTGGTATTTTTAAAATGATTTTTATTGGATTTTATTAAGGCAGTAGCACTGTTTGATTTATTTGAATTTTTGTGGTCTTTATTTGACTTTACAAAATTGTTCATATTGTAGAAAATCTTTTTCTGAAAATTTTGATAGATAATATGCCTATATAAAATTTTAATTTATTTTATTTATCCGGTTTTCCTTCTGTTTCAATTTAAAACAAAAACTGTACATGCGGCCCATAGTTATTTACCGCCCACACGCGTAGCATAGTGGCAGCGGGCGCCTCATTTGTTTTTCCCTCTCCTAAATGGGCCAGGCCCAGCCATCTTTTTTATTTTTTTTACTTAGTCCAATTTTTGTTAAAAAAAAAACTGCAGTGTACGCGTGCGCGCGCAGCCGGCCCGTGGTGCTTTTAGCCCATGTGTTCCCCGTTTATTTTATTTGTTCGTCTACGTTTAGTCCCACATTGCCTAGCCTTTAACCCCTAAACCTCTTTTCCACCTATAAATATAGACCCATAAAGATTTCAAAAAATATCCATTACGGGTTAAATCAATATTTTGGTTTGACTAGCTAAAAATATATTTCTCCTCTCCGGCGGGACTTTTGGAAGTTGTCTCCACACTCCGAAGTCGTCTTTTCTATACCTTATAAAGGTATATTTATTCGTTCTCTGTATTTATACGTTAGATCTAAATTCTTTTATCCGTAGCTATTTTTTTCTTCTGTAAAACAGCTTGGCCCTGATTTTTCAAATAGCCATAACTTTTTACTCGTTCATCCAAATTAGATAAACCAGCGTCTATAGTTTCGTCTTGTTTTCACCTATCCAGTGAACCTGTCACATCAATTTTTTTTTAATTTTCAAATTTCGAAATTTGTTTCATAGTCAAATTTCTTTTGATCATATCTTTTTATCCGTACCTCCGTTTTCGATGAAACCAACGCCCACTTTTTCGTTTATCCGTACCTCCGTTTAAAATTTGATTTCAAACAGATTTGTATTTGAACTTCTTTTGTTCATAACTTAAGTTCCGTAACTCCGTTTGAGTTGATTCTTTTTGGAAAGCGAAGCTCTTGACCTAAACTTTCTGATAAGGCCAAATTCACATAATTTTGGTACTGTTAGAAATTGTTTTATGTTACAAGAGTTATTTGCTTGGTTTTGATGTTTTCCGAAGTGTCTTCTTCGTTCTTCTCGATCTTTTGGGTGATTGCTTATGTGTGGTTACTATTGCTTGCTTACGATAGATTGACCGGAGTGTGACGAGTAGATCTATCAAGAGTTTTGAGTGCGAATCATCTTCATCAACATTGCAGGCAAGTAACACTTTGATCATACCCTTTCATACCCAGTTTTTATGCATTAGATTCATCCCTCAAACATTGCATGATTAGGATCTAATTAAATTGTGGGTATTGGGAAGTAGTTGAGGTAGAACATATTACCTGTTTTCTTATCAAACCCTTGGGAGTTACTTCTACGTTGCTATTATTATTGCCATGCTATGCTCGTAGACGTGGATTGGGTTTGAGTGAAATTCATGACAGATGTGAGATTGTTAATAATGGTTTACTTAAGGTGGCAACTAAAACTCACATCTGGGTGGATTGAGGTACCTGGGTATTCCAGGATTGCTTGTTTTTCTTTTGGACCGCCACCCAGGTTCAAAGGGATCATGAGATTATTCATGCTAGAAACTTCCGTGTGCAGCCGCAAGCTATTATGGGCTCTAGCATAGTGATTATGTTGTGTGAACTCTTACAGTGGTAGACTAGCAGATGTAGGGGAAAGTAGGTGTAATGGTCTACCCATACGTAAGGTGCGAACACTTCTGAAAGACTGTGTCTCGGTCATCCGTTAATCAAACATCATGTAGTGCGAGTAATCCAACGGAGGAGATCGAGTCTTGTGGGGAAAAGTGCACAAACCTCTGCAGAGTGTATAAACTAATCATGATTAGCCGTGTCCCCGGTTATGGACATCTTGAGTATCTAGTTCTTGGATTATCCCGTTGATCTCATCATGTTACTTTAATTAATCTTGTTGGGTTAATGACGATACTTAATTGGGATTGAGATGCTGTCAACCATCTCAATGTTTCACAACCACCATGATAGTTAAATAAAATTTATTCCTTTCCAGTAGGGAAAAATTGGCTTTTCGCAAAAACATTATAACCATAGAGCTTTTCCACCAGCCATATATGCATGTAGTGATAGCCTTTGTTCATCATTTCTCTATGGTGTGAATTTGCCAGCATATTCCATGTGCTGACCGGTTTTCGGGCTGCAACGTTTCATGTTGCAGGATATCTTACGACGAGTAAGTGATACGTTAGGGTTACGATTTCTACACTCAACTTTGCCGTTGGTGTTGATGGGAACCCACAACCTTGTTACTTCCGCTATTTGGATTGAGGTAATAGTATTTACGTTACTTTATACATGTGATTTACCTCTGTTATTAAATCCTCGAGTACTATGTGTGTCAGCATACCAATCCAGGGATGACACTTAAGCACAGAGACTTGATCCATTCGGGTCGGGTCGCTACAAGATGGTATCAGAGCACATGTTGACTGTAGGACGTGACCCTAGAAACTGGCAAGCCCATAGGAAGGATTTTTCTCTACAACTTTCTTTTCAAAAAGGTCTTTTACCTCTCTTCTCTTCTGAGCTTATTCAAATATTCCGTTTATTGAGACCATACCCCTTTTCCCTTTTGACCACTCGAAGATTCGACTGATGAGACCACTTCAAGAAGGACAAGGTATCGGACAACCAAGACCACTTCGGAATGAAGAGTATTTTATCGAGCATTGTTATAATTGGAACTACAACAATTAAGGACTCTGAAGACTAGGAGAAATTGAAGGCTCTGAAGAATTTCTAAATTGGTATAGGAAGGCTACCCTTATGGAACTTGGCAGACTATGGAAGCTGTCAATACTCGAGAGCAAGGTGTATCGGAGAAAGACCGAAACATGGAGAGTTAGAAACTCAAAGTTTTGTCAAGGAAACCCTAAGGCAGGAGATATCAACTATGGAATGATAGCTCATGGTAATGACAAGAGCAGAAACACGGATATCCATGGTGTTATTACCCGTTTATGCTATTGTCACCGTGCCGAGTTAAGCATGCATATGCATGGAAGGATTGGATGGTAGAAGGCTGATGGAGCGCCTATCAGCAAGATGAAGTTTTAACTTTAGACCGGTGTATCACCAGGATCTGGAGTATTACATCAAGAAGTTAAGATGGACCTGCAGGAAATAGTATTTGCTAAGGAAGTGTTTCGTGAAGAACTCAGGACGCAGAAACTGAAAGTAGCCAAGCTAGAGGAGCAAAACCTTGAGACATCAAAGATTTGTCAGGAACTGAAGGACAGTAGGATCATGGTTCATGTCAAGGATGTTGAGACCTAGAAGTTGGAGCGCAACTCCAGAAATATAAAGGACGTCACGAGAGACTTCGCATCAACAGAGATGATTTGGCAAAAGAACTTGAGAAGGACAAGCATGTTTGGAAGAAGCCATCGGAGACATGACCAAGATTTCAAGAGTTTGTCGACTTTGAAGATTTTTGACCTCTAGAAGACCCAACCCCTGTTATATGCCTACGTTAGATGCGACGTTTGTGAGCTGGCATTTGTTTGTTGTTTTTCCGACAGCGACGATAAAAATTTGTCTTTTCAAAATTTTGTTTGTATTGTGTGCATCCCTCTCGACCTCTCTTATCTCACCCCAAACCATGGACCCAATAGAGGATGAATGGAGATGAGCTTGTATTTTCTGGACCGATGAGTCAATTGGAGACGGACCGATGGATTCAGAACATGGAGGATCACATGAAGAATAACCCTATAGTCGGAAAGGATATGACCCGGCATGCTCTTCAATGTTTTGAAAGAGGTGCTGCTACTTGGTGGAGGATGTACCAAACCATCAATGGATGGCAAGGAGTAACCACTTGGAAAGAATTTAAGTGGACTCTACAAAGATCTCGTCTTGTGTCCCAGAAATTGAAGCCTTATGGAAAGGATATGAAGAAACCTTGTGCATACAAGCCTTGTGGAGAAATAGGACACAACCATAAGGAACACAAGGATGAATGCCCTAATTGTGAAGGAAGTCACCCAGCTGAAGAATGGCCAACTAGGCAGATCACTTGTTTCTTGTGTGAAGGGACTACCCACTACCCTGCTCAGTGTCACATCTACCCCATGGTACAAAGGACCGTCCAGCAGAAGAAAGAAGCAATGAAAAGAGCCCTCATGGAAATTTTAGAGGAATCTGTGATGAAGGAAGAGGTGGAGGACACACCCAAAGAAGAACCAATTAAAACCTGCACCAAGTCATGCTATTCATGTGGAGAAGAAGGACACATCTCCCAAAATTGTCTGAATGGGGATTAAGTAGAATTTCCGACAGAGGAAGTAGAGTATGACCCATAGGAAATAGAAGCCCTGATTGGAACGGAAAAGTCCAGGAAGAGAAGTAGATTGGATGCCAGGAACAACCCAATTTCTACAAAGAAAGACCTGAGTCATATCACATGTTACAGGTGCAAAAATTCAGGACACTACCACAGTGATTGCCCAAAAGGGAAGATGAGGACCCCAGGAGGCTATATAATCACAAGGAAACCCCGAGATATGTCAGAAGTAATATGTTTCCGTTGTGATGAAGCAGGGCACTTTGCCAGAGAATGCCCCAAGGAGACGGAGACTTGTGATAAATAGTTGAGTGCAACGAGAAAAATAGTAGTAGTAGTGGGGACATTTCTTTTATTAGTGAGGTGTCAGATTGAGGCATGTAATGGAATGCAGGAGATTGTAATAATTTGAGAATCAATAAAGTTAGCATCATTGGTATTGATTTGGATTTTATGAGTTGTTACTCTATGAAGAAAGATTTTGACCATTTTCGAGGATATGAGAAATATGGTCTATGGAAGATTGTGCATTTTAAAGGTGGTAGTACCCTGTGAGGAAACTTGACCCTTGGAAAAAGGTAATGATATTCCACGAAGTGGATTTCGAACAAAATACGTATGAGTTTTATCTCGGTATGTTGGATACCCCAAGAATATGAGGGTATGGAGTATTATTGGATGTAAAGGAAGTAGTCTATGAAATTGGAGACGGAGCATGTCTTTGTGTGTTCCCTCTGCGAGGAGTTAAACTATTTGGAGTTAAGGGAAAGTTAGCCCCGAGATATGTAGGACCATACCGAGTTTTGAAGCATATGGGAGAAGTGGCCAACAAGTTGGAGTCACCCGAAGGACTGTCAGGAGTTCATGATGTGTTTCACGTTTTCCCAGTTGAAGAAGTGCCATGCAGAGATGGCCAATATTCCCCTGTAAGGACGCTTCACCCTGGAAAGGATAATGATGTTCCACGAAGTGGAGTATGGACTTCATAAGTATAAGTTTTTTTATCTCGGTATGTGGGATATCCCCCGAGGATGAGGAGATGAATTACTATTGGATATAAAGAAGGTATGATGTTGGAAATATGGATCAATGGAATTCCATGATGAGTCTGAGTAATCATGTCCTAGTTTGGTGCCAATAGAAGGAAGGAAGACAGTACAATTGGATGGATTTAAGAATACTAGGAAGTTGGATGTTGGATTAAGGATCCGTTTTCCCCAATGATGAGTTCAAGGTTTACCAGTGATGAGATGGGCCATAACCCACAGGCCCCAGGACCTGCCAAGAAACAAGCACATTCTTGCTGAAGGAAAAACCCTGGAAGAAGTTACGATTTTATCGACAAACGATCTTATAGGAGTTACGCAAAACCTGAGGGTTGGGAAGGAACGATAGAGGTTTGTTTGGCTTGCAGAATCAATGGATTTATCCGAACCTAGTTCGTCGACAAGAGAAATTCTGCAATGCTTGCGAGGATGACCGAGTGTTAGAATGCGAGATTCGCTAAACCATGTACAAGGTAATGATTTGGGTGCGGGATGGATTGATCACCATACCGACTTACTCTTATTGTTCGCCTTGCTATACGGGATGGTAAATCTGAGTGACTTGCCTATAGTAGAGTGACGACGATTTAAACCTTAGAATGGTGTAAGTATTTTTTCCCCTTGTACAAGGCAGCTCTTGCCAATCGTAGGTTATACGGTGAGGATCAACCAGACCCATTTCCTGCAGGAGAAACCATAAATTGTTGACCACCAGGAGATGTCGATAGTTGTTTAGTTTTGGCGCCAGACCCGTCAGCTACGAAGACCGAGTCATGGAAGAACCTTACCAAGATGAAAGGACAAAAGAATTGAGGAAAAGTTTATGCCACCACCGGAACAGCCTAGAGAAGGAATTATACTGAAGATCTGAGAAGACCGACACTGTCAAGAATAATGGATGGAGTATATGAGTTTGGATGGAACCGTAACCATGCTTCTAAGGGTGGTAGCACCCCAGACCCCCTGTGATGATCAATGGATTTTGAGAAGACCCCAAACCCTAACCTATTTCTTTCTAGCCTCTCCGAATCTCGAGGACGAGATTCATTTTAAGGGTGGTAGGTTTGTAACATCCCAAAATTCTAAATTTTGGAATGTTATAATAAACAGATAGATTGGATTGATTGTTTGATTGATTGACTGAAAGTGAGTGGAAATTCGAAATCTTTTGAAAGTTAAATGAGAGGGAATAAAAGGACTTTCCCAAACTTTCATTTTGCTTTTATGATCTCCATGAATTCAAATTCTTTTCACCACAAAACCCTGGAGAGAAGATGACATGACTTCTTCCATTTATTTAAATGACAAGGGGTGTTGAAAATATTTGAATTTCATTTGAAAATATTTCCCATTTCTGAAACTTTATGCAACTCAATGATTTTCATGAGAGAAGATAAAATGACTTCTTCAAAACATATGAAATATGAGTTGGGAGTTTCAAAGGATTAAATTCAAAGTCCCATTGAAATTATTTTTCAATATTGGAGTTATTTGAGTTTTATTCAAATTATTTTTCTCCAAAAATAAAATATACAGAAATTAGGGTAAAATGATTCCCTACATCAGAAAATTGGAGAAAAATAAATTTTAAATTATTTTGGTATTTTTAAAATGATTTTTATTGGATTTTATTAAGGCAGTAGCACTGTTTGATTTATTTGAATTTTTGTGGTCTTTATTTGACTTTACAAAAATGTGTATATTGTAGAAAATCTTTTTATGAAAAGTTTGATAGATAATATGCCTATATAAAATTTTAATTTATTTTCTTTATCCGGTTTTCCTTCTGTTTCAATTTAAAAAAAAACTGTACATGCGGCCCATAGTTATTTACCGCCCACACGCGTAGCATAGTGGCAGCAGGCGCCTCATTTGTTTTTCCCTCTCCTAAATGGGCCAGGCCCAGCCATCCTTTTTATTTTTTTTACTTAGGCCGATTTTTGTTAAAAAAAAAACTGCAGTGTACGCGTGCGCGCGCAGCCGGCCCGTGGTGCTTTTAGCCCATGCATTCCCTGTTTATTTTATTTGTTCGTCTACGTTTAGTCCCACATTGCCTAGCCTTTAACCCCTAAACCTCTTTTCCACCTATAAATATAGACTCATAGAGCCTCCAAAAATTATCCATTGCGGATTAAATCAATATTTTGGTTTGACTAGCTAAAAATATATTTCTCCTCTTCGGCGGGACTTTTGGAAGTTGTCTCCACACTCCGAAGTCGTCTTTTCTATACCTTATAAAGGTATATTTATTCGTTCTCTGTATTTATACGTTAGATCTAGAATTCTTTTATCCGTAGCTATTTTTTCTTCTTCTGTAAAACAGCTTGGCCTTGATTTTTCAAATAGAACTTTTTACTCGTTCATCCAAATTAGATGAAACCAGCGTCTATAGTTTCGTCTTGTTTTCACCTATCCAGTGAACCTGTCACATCAATTTTTTTTAATTTCAAATTTCGAAATTTGTTTCATAGTCAAATTTCTTTTGATCATATCTTTTTATCCGTACCTCCGTTTTCGATGAAACCAACGCCCACTTTTTCGGTACGATCCCCTCTATCCAGTTAAATAACTTAAACATGTTTTTGAAAGTTTTAAAATTTGATTTCAAACAGATTTGTATTTGAACTTCTTTTGTTCATAACTTAAGTTCCGTAACTCCGTTTGAGTTGATTCTTTTTGGAAAGCGAAGCTCTTGACCTAAACTTTCTGATAAGGCCAAATTCACATAATTTTGGTACTGTTAGAAATTGTTTTATGTTACAAGAGTTATTTGCTTGGTTTTGATGTTTTCCGAAGTGTCTTCTTCGTTCTTCTCGATCTTTTGGGTGATTGCTTATGTGTGGTTACTATTGCTTGCTTACGATAGATTGACCGGAGTGTGACGAGTAGATCTATCAAGAGTTTTGAGTGCGAATCATCTTCATCAACATTGCAGGCAAGTAACACTTTGATCATACCCTTTCATACCCAGTTTTTATGCATTAGATTCATCCCTCAAACATTGCATGATTAGGATCTAATTAAATTGTGGGTATTGGGAAGTAGTTGAGGTAGAACATATTACCTGTTTTCTTATCAAACCCTTGGGAGTTACTTCTACGTTGCTATTATTATTGCCATGCTATGCTCGTAGACGTGGATTGGGTTTGAGTGAAATTCATGACAGATGTGAGATTGTTAATAATGGTTTACTTAAGGTGGCAACTAAAACTCACATCTGGGTGGATTGAGGTACCTGGGTATTCCAGGATTGCCTGTTTTTCTTTTGGACCGCCACCCAGGTTCAAAGGGATCATGAGATTATTCATGCTAGAAACTTCCGTGTGCAGCCGCAAGCTATTATGGGCTCTAGCATAGTGATTAAGTTGTGTGAACTCTTACAGTGGTAGACTAGCAGATGTAGGGGAAAGTAGGTGTAACGGTGTACCCATACGTAAGGTGCGAACACTTCTGAAAGACTGTGTCTCGGTCATCCGTTACTCAAACATCATGTAGTGCGAGTAATCCAACGGAGGAGATCGAGTCTTGTGGGGAAAAGTGCACAAACCTCTGCAGAGTGTATAAACTAATCATGATTAGCTGTGTCCCCGGTTATGGACATCTTGAGTATCTAGTTCTTGGATTATCCCGTTGATCTCATCATGTTACTTTAATTAATCTTGTTGGGTTAATGATGATACTTAATTGGGATTGAGATGCTGTCAACCATCTCAATGTTTCACAACCACCATGATAGTTAAATAAAATTTATTCCTTTCCAGTAGGGAAAAATTGGCTTTTCGCAAAAACATTATAACCATAGAGATTTTTCACCAGCCATATATGCATGTAGTGATAGCCTTTGTTCATCATTTCTCTATGGTGTGAATTTGCCAGCATATTCCATGTGCTGACCCGTTTTCGGGCTGCAACATTTCATGTTGCAGGATATCTTACGACGAGTAAGTGATACGTTAGGGTTATGATTTCTACACTCAACTTTGCCGTTGGTGTTGATGGGAATCCACAACCTTGTTACTTCCGCTATTTGGATTGAGGTAATAGTATTTACGTTACTTTATACATGTGATTTACCTCTGTTATAAATCCTCGAGTACTGTGTGTGTGTCAGCATACCGATCCAGGGATGACACTTAAGCACAGAGACTTGATCCATTCGGGTCGGGTCGCTACAGCTGCTCGCTCGGTTCCGGAGCCGTGTGGGACTCCGGAGCAGTATTTGGCTGGGGGCCGGATTGGTCAGGGCCCCCGCCGTCAATTTCCATGGGGATTATGCCCCTCATGTTTCCGGCCGCCGAGGCGTTGCCCTCTGGCGCTGTTTCAGCGGCCTTCCGCACCTCTCCATGGCCCGGAGAGGTCCTTTGGGATAACACCTCGGTGTCATCCGTGGCACATGGCGGGGAGGCTTGTGGAGGCGACTCGCTCTCCATCATCTCCGGCGCCAATGAATTCCCCGAAGACAATGATTGTTGGGGGAGGTCACGGGCCGGATTGAAAAACATAGATGATATGTCATCCTACATTTCATAAAAAGGCGGATATATGCATTATCTTTGAATACTTCCGATTCAGCCAGGGCTTCGGCCTGGGCTTCCATTGGGGGACGGCTTCGATGTCTGATTCCAAATCGTCTGAAAGAGAGAGCTTCCCCTTCTTGGACGCCTCCGCCTCTAGGTCCGTGGAGGCCCCCCTTTTCTTCCTTTCTCCCTTAAGGGGAGAATTGCTGTCCTCCTCTTCGTCTTCGTTTCCCTTGTGGGAGAAGGGAGCTTCGGTATCTTCGGAGGTTATGTCCGAAGTACCTTTTTGGCGAAGGCCACTTCTGGCCTCCTTGCCCTTCTTCTTGGCCTTCTTCTCCGGCGCCTGGTACGGCGCCAGAACCAGCATCTTCGTCAGAAGAGGAATAGCTGGGTCTTCGGGCAGTGGAGCCAGACACCGGATCCGCTCCGCCTTCTGGGTCCAGCCCTGAAGAATAAGGGGAAGGCTTAGTATGCTCCTTGGATCTACAAGATTGAGGATATGTTTGGAAATCTGAAAAACTTACTGGAGTAGCCGGATGAGCCCGGTCAATGCCGAGGGCTTCGGTCGTTTTCGTCCACGACTTCTGGGCCTTGAAGGACAGCTTCCATATATCTTCGTGCGTTGTGCCGAAGAACCGCTGCAAGGTCCGGGACTGGCCGGATCAAACTCCCACATATGGAGAGTCCGGCGCTGGCAGGGGAGAGTCCGGCGAAAAAGCATCACCTGGATCACGTTGGCCAGACTGTTGTTCTTCTCTATCATGCTCATGATGCGCTTCTGCACTGTCATCACCTCGTCGGATGACGCCTAATCCAGGCCCTTATTAATCCAAGATGTGAGCCGCATTGGAGGACCGGATTTGAACTCAGGAGTGGCGGCCCATGTGGCGTCACGGGGTTCCATGACGTAGAACCACTCCTGTTGCCATCCCTTCATGGTCTCTACGAAGGTCCCCTTTGGCCAGGTGACGTTAGGGACCTTGCTCACCATGGCGCCGCGACACTCCGTGTTGGGGAACGTAGTAATTTCAAAAAAAATCCTACGCACACGCAAGATCATGGTGATGCATAGCAACGAGAGGGGAGAGTGTTGTCCACGTACCCTCGTAGACCGAAAGCGGAAGCGTTAGCACAACGCAGTTGATGTAGTCGTACGTCTTCACGATCCGACTGATCAAGTACCGAACGCACGGCACCTCCGAGTTCAGCACACGTTCAGCCGGATGACGTCCCTCGAACTCCGATCCAGCCGAGTGTTGAGGGAGAGTTTCATCAGCACGACGGCATGGTGACGATGATGATGTTCTACCGACGCAAGGCTTCGCCTAAGCACCGCTATAGTATTATCGAGGTGGACTATGGTGGAGGGGGCACCGCACACGGCTAAAAGATCAACAGATCAATTGTTGTGTCTTTGGGGTGCCGCCCTGCCCCCGTATATAAAGGAGCAAGGGGGAGAGGCGGCCGGCCAGAAGAGGGGCGCGCCAGGAGGAGTCCTACTCCCACCGGGAGTAGGACTCCCTCCCTTCCTTGTTGGATTAGGAGAAGGGGGAATGAGGAGGAGGAGAAGAAGGAAAGGGGGGCGCCGACCCCCCCCTCCTTGTCCAATTCGGACTAGAGGGGGAGGGGGCGCGCGGCCTGCCCTGGCCGCCCCTCCTCTTTTCCACTAAGGCCCATATAGGCCCATTAATCCCCCGGGGGGGTTCCGGTAACCCCCCGATACTCCGGTATATATCCGATAACCCCCGGAACCATTCCGGTGTCCGAATATAGTCATCAAATATATCAATCTTCATGTCTCGACCATTTAGAGATTCCTCGTTATGTCCGTGATCACATCCAGGACTCCGAACAACCTTCAGTACATCAAAACATATAAAATCATAATATAACTGTCATCAAAACTTTAAGCGTGTGGACCCTACGGGTTCGAGAACTATGTAGACATGACCGAGACACGTCTCCGGTCAATAACCAATAGCGGAACCTAGATGCTCATATTGGCTCCCACATATTCTACGAAGATCTTTATCGGTCAGACCGCATAACAACATACGTTGTTCCCTTTGTCATCAGTATGTCACTTGCCCGAGATTCGATCGTCGGTATCTAAATACCTAGTTGAATCTCATTACCGGCTAGACTCTTTACTCGTTCTATAATACATCATCCCGCAACTAACTTATTAGTTGCAATGCTTGCAAGGCTTAAGTGATGTGCAATACCGAGTGGGCCCAGAGATACCTCTCCGACAATCGGAGTGACAAATCCTAATCTCGAAGTACGCCAACCCAACAAGTACCTTCGGAGACACCTGTAGAGCACCTTTATAATCACCCAGTTACGTTGTGACGTTTGGTAGCACACAAAGTGTTCCTCTGGTAAACGGGAGTTGCATAATCTCATAGTCATAGGAACATGTATAAGTCATGAAGAAAGCAATAGCGGAATACTAAACGATTGTGTGCTAAGCTAACGGAATGGGTCAAGTCAATCACATCATTCTCCTAATGATGTGATCCCGTTAATCAAATGACAACTCATGTCAATGGCTAGGAAACATAACCATCTTTGATCAACGAGCTAGTCAAGTAGAGGCATACTAGTGACACTCTGTTTGTCTACGTATTCACACAAGTATTATGTTTCCGGTTAACACAATTCTAGCATGAATAATAAACATTTATCATGATATAAGGAAATAAATATTAACTTTATTATTGCCTCTAGGGCATATTTCCTTCAGTCTCCCACTTGCACTCGAGTCAATAATCTAGATTACACTGTAATGATTCTAACACCCATGGAGCCTTGGTGTTGATCATGTTTTGTTCGTGGAAGAGGCTTAGTCAATGGGTCTGCGACATTCAGATCCGTATGTATCTTGCAAGTTTCTATGTCTCCCACCTGGACTAAATCCCGGATGGAATTGAAGCGTCTCTTGATGTGCTTGGTTCTCTTGTGAAATCTGGATTCCTTCGCCAAGGCAATTGCACCAGTATCATCACAAAAGATTTTCATTGGACCCGATGCACTAGGTATGACACCTAGATCCGATATGAACTCCTTCATCCAGACTCCTTCATTTGCTGCTTCCGATGCAGCTATGTACTCCGCTTCACACGTAGATCCCGCCACGACGCTTTGTTTAGAACTGCACCAACTGACAGCTCCACCGTTCAATGTAAACACGTATCCGGTTTGCGATTTAGAATCGTCCGGATCAGTGTCAAAGCTTGCATCAACATAACCATTTACGATGAGCTCTTTGTCACCTCCATAAACGAGCAACATATCCTTAGTCCTTTTCAGGTATTTCAGGATGTTCTTGACCGCTGTCCAGTGATCCACTCCTGGATTACTTTGGTACCTCCCTGCTAAACTTATAGCAAGGCACACATCAGGTCTGGTACACAGCATTGCATACATGATAGAGCCTATGGCTGAAGCATAGGGAACATCTTTCATCTTCTCTCTATCTTCTGCAGTGGTCGGGCATTGAGTCTTACTCAACTTCACACCTTTTAACACAGGCAAGAACCCTTTCTTTGCTTGATCCATTTTGAACTTCTTCAAAACTTTGTCAAGGTATGTGCTTTGTGAAAATCTAATTAAGCGTCTTGATCTATCTCTATAGATCTTGATGCCCAATATATAAGCAGCTTCACCGAGGTCTTTCATCGAAAAACTCATATTCAAGTATCCCTTTATGCTATCCAGAAATTCTATATCATTTCCAATCAGCAATATGTCATCCACATATAATATCAGAAATGCTACAGAGCTCCCACTCACTTTCTTGAAAATAGAGGCTTCTCCAAAAGTCTGTATAAAACCAAATGCTTTGATCACACTATCAAAACGTTTATTCCAACTCCGAGAGGCTTGCACCTGTCCATAAATGGATCACTGGAGCTTGCACACTTTTTTAGCTCCCTTTGGATCGACAAAACCTTCCGGTTGCATCATATACAACTCTTCTTCCAGAAATCCATTCAGGAATGCAGTTTTGACATCCATTTGCCAAATTTCATAATCATAAAATGCGGCAATTGCTAACATGATTCGGACAGACATAAGCATCGCTACGGGTGAGAAGGCCTCATCGTAGTCAATCCCTTGAACTTGTCGAAAACCTTTCGCAACAAGTCGAGCTTTATAGACAGTAACATTACCGTCAGCGTCAGTCTTCTTCTTGAAGATCCATTTATTCTCAATGGCTTGCCGATCATAGGGCAAGTCAACCAAAGTCCACACTTTGTTCTCATACATGGATCCCATCTTAGATTTCATGGCCTCAAGCCATTTTGCGGAATCTGGGCTCACCATCGCTTCTTCATAGTTCGTAGGTTCGTCATGGTCTAGCAACATAACTTCCAGAACAGGATTACCGTACCACTCTGGTGCGGATCTTACTCTGGTTGACCTACGAGGTTCTAACAACTTGATCTGAAGTTTCATGATCATCATCATTAACTTCCTCACTAATTGGTGTAGGTGTCGCAGAAACCGGTTTCTGTGATGAACTACTTTCCAATAAGGGAGCAGGTACAGTTATCTCATCAAGTTCTATTTTCCTCCCACTCACTTCTTTCGAGAGAAACTCCTTCTCTAGAAAGGTTCCAAATTTAGCAACAAAAGTCTTGCCTTCGGATCTGTGATAGAAGGTGTACCCAACAGTCTCTTTTGGGTAACCTATGAAGACACATTTTTCCGTTTGGGTTCGAGCTTATCAGGTTGAAGCTTTTTCACATAAGCATCGCAGCCCAAAACTTTAAGAAACGACAACTTTGGTTTCTTGCCAAACCACAGTTCATAAGGCGTTGTCTCAACGAATTTCGATGGTGTCCTATTTATCGTGAATGCAGCCGTCTCGAAAGCATAACCCCAAAATGATAGCGGTAAATCAGTAAGAGACATCATAGATCGCACCATATCAAGTAAAGTACGATTACGACGTTCGGACACACCATTACGCTGTGGTGTTCCGGGTGGCGTGAGTTGCGAAACTATTCCGCATTTTTTCAAATGAAGACCAAACTCGTAACTCAAATATTCTCCTCCACGATCAGATCGTAGAAACTTTATTTTCTTGTTACGATGATTTTCAACTTCACTCTGAAATTCTTTGAACTTTTCAAATGTTTCAGACTTATGTTTCATTAAGTAGATATACCCATATCTGCTCAAATCATCTGTGAAGGTGAGAAAATAACGATATCCGCCACGAGCCTCAATATTCATCGGACCACATACATCTGTATGTATGATTTCCAACAAATCTGTTGCTCGCTCCATAGTTCCGGAGAACGACAATTTAGTCATCTTGCCCATGAGGCACGGTTCGCAAGTACCAAGTGATTCATAATCAAGTGGTTCCAAAAGTCCATCAGTATGGAGTTTCTTCATGCGCTTTACACCGATATGACCTAAACGGCAGTGCCACAAATAAGTTGCACTATCATTATCAACTCTGCATCTTTTGGCTTCAATATTATGAATATGTGTATCACTACTATCGAGATTCAACAAAAATAGACCACTCTTCAAGGGTGCATGACCATAAAATATATTACTCATATAAATTGAACAACCATTATTCTCTGATTTAAATGAATAAGCGTCTCGCATCAAACAAGATCCAGATATAATGTTCACGCTCAACGCTGGCACCAAATAACAATTATTCAGGCCTAAAACTAATCCCGAAGGTAGATGTAGAGGTAGCGTGCCGACCGCGATCACATCGACTTTGGAACCATTTCCCACGCGCATCGTCACCTCGTCCTTGGCCAATCTTCGCTTAATCCTATGTCCCTGTTTCGAGTTGCAAATATTAGCAACAGAACCAGTATCAAATACCCAGGTGCTACTGCGAGCATTAGTAAGGTACACATCAGTAACATGTATATCACATATACCTTTGTTCACCTTGCCATCCTTCTTATCCGCCAAATACTTGGGGCAGTTCTGCTTCCAGTGACCAGTCTGCTTGCAGTAGAAGCACTCAGTCTCAGGCTTAGGTCCAGACTTGGGTTTCTTCTCCTGAGCAGCAACTTGCTTGCTGTTCTTCTTGAAGTTCCCCTTCTTCTTCCCTTTACCCTTTTTCTTGAAACTGGTGGTCTTATTGACCATCAACACTTGATGCTCCTTTTTGATTTCTACCTCCGCAGCCTTTAGCATTGCGAAGAGCTCGGGAATCATCTTATCCATCCCTTGCATGTTATAGTTCATCACGAAGCTCTTGTAGCTTGGTGGCAGTGATTGAAGAATTCTGTCAATGACGCTATCATCCGGAAGATTACCTCCCAGTTGAATCAAGTGATTGTTATACCCAGACATTTTGAGTATATGCTCACTGACAGAACTATTCTCCTCCATCTTGTAGCTGCAGAACTTATTGGAGACTTCATATCTCTCAATCCGGGCATTTGCTTGAAATATTAACTTCAACTCCTGGAACATCTCATATGCTCCATGACGTTCAAAACGTCGTTGAAGACCCGGTTCTAAGCCGTAAAGCATGGCACACTGAACTATCGAGTAGTCATCAGCTTTGCTTTGCCAGACGTTCATAACATCTGGTGTTGCTCCTGCAGCAGGTCTGGCACCCAGCAGTGCTTCCAAGACGTAATTCTTCTGTCCAGCAATGAGGATAATCCTCAAGTTACGGACCCAGTCCGTGTAATTGCTACCATCATCTTTCAACTTTGCTTTCTCAAGGAACGCACTAAAATTCAATGTAACAACAGCACGGGCCATCTATCTACAATCAACATAGACAAGCAAGATACTATCAGGTACTAAGTTCATGATAAATTTAAGTTCAATTAATCATATTACTTAAGAACTCCCACTTAGATAGACATCCCTCTAATCCTCTAAGTAATCACGTGATCCAAATCAACTAAACCATGTCCGATCATCACGTGAGATGGAGTAGTTTCAATGGTGAACATCACTATGTTGATCATATCTACTATATGATTCACGCTCGACCTTTCGGTCTCCGTGTTCCGAGGCCATATCTGTTATATGCTAGGCTCGTCAAGTTTAACCTGAGTATTCCGCGTGTACAACTATTTTGCACCCGTTATATTTGAACGTAGAGCCTATCACACCCGATCATCACGTGGTGTCTTAGCACGAAGAACTTTCGCAATGGTGCATACTCAGGGAGAACACTTATACTTTGATAATTTAGTGAGAGATCATCTTAAAATGCTACCATCAATCAAAGCAAGATAAGATGCATAAAAGATAAACATCACATGCAATCAATATAAGTGATATGATATGGCCATCATCATCTTGTGCTTGCGATCTCCATCTCCGAAGCACCGTCATGATCACCATCGTCACCGACGCGACACCTTGATCTCCAATGTAGCATCGTTGTCGTCTCGCCAATCTTATGCTTCTACGACTATCGCTACCGCTTAGTGATAATGTAAAGCATTACAGGGCGATTGCATTGCATACAATAAAGCAACAACCATATGGCTCCTGCCAGTTGCCGATAACTCGGTTACAAAACATGATCATCTCATACAATAAAATTTGGCATCATGTCTTGTTGTTGCAAATTTTACGTGGCTGCTACAGGCTTAGCAAGAACCGTTCTTACCTACGCATCAAAACCACAATGATAGTTTGTCAAGTTGGTGCTGTTTTAACCTTCGCAAGGACCGGGCGTAGCCACACTCAGTTCAACTGAAGTTGGAGAAACTGACACCCGCCAGCCACCCGTGTGCAAATCACGTCGGTAGAACCAGTCTCGCGTAAGCGTACGCGTAATGTCGGTCCGGTCCGCTTCATCCAACAATACCGCCGAACCAAAGTACGACATGCTGTTGGGGAACGTAGTAATTTCAAAAAAATTCCTACGCACACGGAAGATCATGGTAATGCATAGCAACGAGAGGGGAGAGTGTTGTCCACGTACCCTCATAGACCGAAAGCGGAAGCGTTAGCACAACGTGGTTGATGTAGTCGTACGTCTTCACGATCCGACCGATCAAGTATCGAACGCACGACACCTCCGAGTTCAGCAGATGTTTAGCCGGATGACGTCCCTCGAACTCCGATTCAGCCGAGTGTTGAGGGAGAGTTTCGTCAGCACGACGGCGTGGTGCTGATGATGATGTTCTACCGATGCAAGGCTTCGCCTAAGCACCGCTACAGTATTATCGAGGTGGACTATGGTGGAGGGGGGCACCGCACACGGCTAAAAGATCAAACGATCAATTGTTGTGTCTAGGGTGCCCCCCTGCCCCCGTATATAAAGGAGCAAGGAGGGAGGTGTGGCCGGCCAGGAGGAGGCGTGCCAGGAGGAGTCCTACTCCCACCGGGAGTAGGACTCCCTCCCTTCCTTGTTGGACTAGGAGAGGAGAGGGAAGGAGAGAGGGGGGAAGGAAAGGGGGGCGCCGCCCCCCTCTCCTTGTCCAATTCGGACTTGGGGGGGAGGGGCGCATGGCTGCCCCTTGGCCGCCTCTCCTCTTCCACCAATTGGGCCCATGAGGCCCAACAGCCTCCGGGGGGTTCTGGTAACCCCGGGTACTCCGGTATATATCTGATAACCCCCGGAACCAGTCTGGTGTCCGAATATAGTCATCCAATATATCAATCTTCATGTATCGACCATTTCGAGACTCCTCGTCATGTCCGTGATCACATCCGGGACTCCGAACAACCTTCGGTACATCAAAACATATAAACTCATAATATAACTGTCATCAAAACGTTAAGCGTGCGGACCCTACGGGTTCGAGAACTATGTAGACATGAACGAGACACGTCTCCGATCAATAACCAATAGCGGAACCTGGATGCTCAGATTGGCTCCCACATATTCTACGAAGATCTTTATCGGTCAGACCGCATAACAACATACGTTGTTCCTTTTGTCATCGGTATGTTACTTGCCCGAGAGTCGATCGTCGGTATCTCAATACCTAGTTCAATCTTGTTACCGGCAAGTATCTTTACTCGTTCCGTAATACATCATCCCACAACTAACTCATTAGTTGCAATGCTTGCAAGGCTTAGGTGATGTGCATTACTGAGAGGGCCCAGAGATACCTCTCCGACAATCGGAGTGACAAATCCTAATCTCGAAATACGCCAACCCAACAAGTACCTTTGGAGACACCTGTAGAGCACCTTTATAATCACCCAGTTACGTTGTGACGTTTGGTAGCACACAAAGTGTTCCTCCGGTAAACGGGAGTTGCATAATCTCATAGTCATAGGAACATGTATAAGTCATGAAGAAACAATAGCAACATACTAAACGATCGAGTGCTAAGCTAACGGAATGGGTCAAGTCAATCACATCATTCTCCTAATGATGTGATCCCGTTAATCAAATGACAACTCATGTCTATGGCTAGGAAACATAACCATCTTTGATCAACGAGCTAGTCAAGTAGAGGCATACTAGTGACACTCTGTTTGTCTATGTACTCACACAAGTATTATGTTTCCGGTTAATACAATTCTAGCATGAATAATAAACATTTATCATGATATAAGGAATTAAATAATAACTTTATTATTGCCTCTAGGCATATTTCCTTCAGTCTCCCACTTGCACTAGAGTCAACAATCTAGATTACACAGTAATGATTCTAACACCCATGGAGCCTTGGTGTTGATCATGTTTTGCTCGTCGAAGAGGCTTAGTCAACGGGTCTGCAACATTCAGATCCGTATGTATCTTGCAAATTCCTATATCTCCCATCTGGACTAAATCCCGGATGGAATTGAACCGTCTCTTGATGTGCTTGGTTCTCTTGTGAAATCTGGATTCCTTCGCCAAGGCAATTGCACCAGTATTGTCACAAAAGATTTTCATTGGACCCGATGCACTAGGTATGACACCTAGATCGGATATGAACTCCTTCATCCAGACTCCTTCATTTGCTGCTTTCGACGCAGCTATGTACTCCGCTTCACATGTAGATCCCACCATGATGCTTTGTTTAGAACTGCACCAACTGACAGCTCCACCGTTCAATGTAAACACGTATCCGGTTTGCGATTTAGAATCGTCCGGATCAGTGTCAAAGCTTGCATCAACGTAACCATTTACGATGAGCTCTTTGTCACCTCCATAAACGAGAAACATATCCTTAGTCCTTTTCAGGTATTTCAGGATGTTCTTGACCGCTGTCCAGTGATCCACTCCTGGATTACTTTGGTACCTCCCTGCTAAACTTATAGCAAGGCACACATCAGGTCTGGTACACAACATTACATACATGATAGAGCCTATGGCTGAAGCATAGGGAAGAGCTTTCATCTTCTCTCTATCTTCTGCAGTGGTCGGGCATTGAGTCTTACTCAACTTCACACCTTGTAGCACAGGCAAAAACCCTTTCTTTGCTTGATCCATTTTGAACTTCTTCAAAACTTTGTCAAGGTATGTGCTTTGTGAATGTCCAATTAAGCGTCTTGATCTATCTCTATATATCTTGATGCCCAATATATACGCAGCTTCACCGAGGTCTTTCATTGAAAAACTCTTATTCAAGTATCCCTTTATGCTATTCAGAAATTCTATATCATTTCCAATCAGCAATATGTCATCCACATATAATATTAGAAATGCTACAGAGCTCCCACTCACTTTCTTGTAAATACAGGCTTCTCCAAAAGTCTGTACGAAACCAAATGCTTTGATCACACTATCAAAGCGTTTATTCCAACTCCGAGAGGCTTGCAGCAGTCCATAAATGGATCGCTGGAGCTTGCACACTTTGTTAGCTCCCTTTGGATCGACAAAACCTTCCGGTTGCATCATATACAACTCTTCTTCCAGAAATCCATTCAGGAATGCAGTTTTGACATCCATTTGCCAAATTTCATAATCATAAAATGCGGCAATTGCTAACATGATTCGGACAGGCTTAAGCATCGCTACGGGTGAGAAGGTCTCATCGTAGTCAATCCCTTGAACTTGTCAAAAACCTTTTGCAACAAGTCAAGCTTTATAGACAGTAACATTACCGTCAACGTCAGTCTTCTTCTTGAAGATCCATTTATTCTCAATGGCTTGCCGATCATCGAGCAAGTCAACCAAAGTCCACACTTTGTTCACATACATGGATCCCATCTCAGATTTCATGGCCTCAAGCCATTTTGCGGAATCTGGGCTCACCATCGCTTCTTCATAGTTCGTAGGTTCGTCATGGTCTAGTAACATAACCTCCAGAATAGGATTACCGTACCACTCTGGTGCGGATCTTACTCTGGTTGACCTACGAGGTTTAGTAACAGCTTGATCTGAAGTTCCATGATCATCATCATTGACTTCCTCACTAATTGGTGTAGGCATCGCAGGAACCGGTTTCTGCGATGAACTACTTTCCAATAAGGGAGCAGGTACAATTACCTCATCAAGTTCTACTTTCCTCCCACTCACTTCTTTCGAGAGAAACTCCTCCAGAAAGATTCCGAATTTAGCAACAAAAGTCTTGCCTTCGGATCTGTGATAGAAGGTGTACCCAACAGTCTCCTTTGGGTATCCTATGAAGACACATTTCTCCGATTTGGGTTCGAGCTTATCAGGTTGAAGTTTTTTCACATAAGCATCGTAGCCCCAAATTTTAAGAAACGACAACTTTGGTTTCTTGCCAAACCACAGTTCATAAGGCGTCGTCTCAACGGATTTTGATGGTGCCCTATTTAACGTGAATGCGGCTGTCTCTAAAGCATAACCCCAAAATGATAGCGGTAAATCAGTAAGAGACATCATAGATCGCGCCATATCTAGTAGAGTACGATTACGACGTTCAGACACACCATTACGCTGTGGTGTTCCGGGTGGCGTGAGTTGCGAAACTATTCCGCATTGTTTCAAATGAAGACCAAACTCATAACTCAAATATTCTCCTCCACGATCAAATCGTAGAAACTTTATTTTCTTATTACAATGATTTTCAACTTCACTCTGAAATTCTTTGAACTTTTCAAATGTTTCAGACTTATGTTTCATTAAGTAGATATACCCATATTTGCTTAAATCATCTGTGAAGGTGAGAAAATAACGATATCCGCCACAAGCCCCAACATTCATTGGACCACATACATCTGTATGTATGATTTCCAACAAATCTGTTGCTCTCTCCATAGTTCCGGAGAACGGCGTTTTAGTCATCTTGCCCATGAGGCACGGTTCGCAAGTACCAAGTGATTCATAATCAAGTGGTTCCAAAAGTCCATCAGTATGGGGTTTCTTCATGCGCTTTACACCGATATGACCTAAACGGCAGTGCCACAAATAAGTTGCACTATCATTATCAACTCTGCATCTTTTGGCTTCAATACTATGAATATGTGTATCACTACTATCGAGATTCAACAAAAATAGACCACTCTTCAAGGGTGCATGACCATAAAAGATATTATTCATATAAATAGAACAACCATTATTCTCTGATTTAAATGAATAATCGTCTCGCATCAAACAAGATCCAGATATAATGTTCATGCTTAACGCTGGCACCAAATAAAAATTATTTAGGTCTAAAACTAATCCCGAAGGTAGATGTAGAGGTAGCGTGCCGACCGCGATTACATCGACTTTGGAACCATTTCCCACGCGCATCGTCACCTCGTCCTTAGCTAATCTTCGCTTAATCCGTAGCCCGTGTTTCGAGTTGCAAATATTAGCAACAGAACCAGTATCAAATACCCAGGTGCTACTGCGAGCATTAGTAAGGTACACATCAATAACATGTATATCACATATACCTTTGTTCACCTTGCCATCCTTCTTATCCACCAAATACTTGGGGCAGTTCTGCTTCCAGTGACCAGTCTGCTTGCAGTAGAAGTACTCAGTCTCAGGCTTAGGTCCAGACTTGGGTTTCTTCTCCTGAACAGCAACTTGCTTGATGTTCTTCTTGAAGTTCCCCTTCTTCTTCCCTTTGCCCTTTTTCTTGAAACTGGTGGTCTTATTGACCATCAATACTTGATGCTCCTTTTTTATTTCTACCTCCGCAGCCTTTAGCATTGCGAAGAGCTCGGGAATCGTCTTATCCATCCCTTGCATGTTATAGTTCATCACGAAGCTCTTGTAGCTTGATGGCAGTGATTGGAGAATTCTGTCAATGACGCTATCATCCGGAAGATTAACTCCCAGTTGAATCAAGTGATTATTATACCCAGACATTTTGAGTATATGCTCACTGACAGAACTATTCTCCTCCATCTTGCAGCTGTAGAACTTATTGGAGACTTCATATCTCTCAATTCGGGCATTTGCTTGAAGTATTAACTTCAACTCCTGGAACATCTCATATGCTCCATGACGTTCAAAACGTCATTGAAGTCCCAGTTCTAAGCCGTAAAGCATGGCACATTGAACTATCGAGTAGTCATCAGCTTTGCTCTGCCAGACGTTCTTAACATCGTCAGTTGCATCGGCAGCAGGCCTGGCACCCAGCGGTGCTTCCAGGACGTAATTCTTCTGTGCAGCAATGAGGATAATCCTCAAGTTACGGACCCAGTCCGTGTAATTGCTACCATCATCTTTCAACTTTGCTTTATCAAGGAACGCATTAAAATTCAACAGAACAACAGCACGGGCCATCTATCTACAATCAACATAGACAAGCAAGATACTATCAGGTACTAAATTCATGATAAATTTAAGTTCAGTTAATCATATTACTTAAGAACTCCCACTTAGATAGACATCCCTCTAATCCTCTAAGTGATCACGTGATCCATATCAACTAAACCATGTCCGATCATCACGTGAGATGGAGTAGTTTCAACTGTGAACATCACTATGTTGATCATATCTACTATATGATTCACGCTCGACCTTTCGGTCTCCGTGTTCCGAGGCCATATCTATTATATGCTAGGCTCATCAAGCTTAACCTGAGTATTCCGCGTGTGCAACTGTTTTGCACCCGTTGTATTTGAACGTAGAGCCTATCACACCCGACCATCACGTGGTGTCTCAGCACGAAGAACTTTCGCAACGGTGCATACTCAGGGAGAACACTTATACTTTGATAATTTAGTGAGGGATCATCTTATAATGCTACCATCAATCAAAGCAAGATAAGATGCATAAAATATAAACATCACATGCAATCAATATAAGTGATATGATATGGCCATCATCATCTTGTGCTTGTGATCTCCATCTCCGAAGCACCGTCATGATCACCATCGTCACCGACGCGACACCTTGATCTTCATCGTAGCATCGTTGTCGTCTCGCCAATCTTATGCTTCTACGACTATCGCTACCGCTTATTGATAAAGTAAAGCATTACAGGGTGATTGCATTGCATACAATAAAGCGACAACCATATGGCTCCTGCCAGTTGCTGATAACTCGGTTACAAAACATGATCATCTCATACAATAAAATTTAGCATCATGTCTTGACCATATCACATCACAACATGCCCTGCAAAAACAAGTTAGACGTCCTCTACTTTGTTGTTGCAAATTTTACGTGGCTGCTACGGGCTTAGCAAGAACCGTTCTTACCTACGCATGAAAACCACAACGATAGTTTGTCAAGTTGGTGATGTTTTAACCTTCGCAAGGACCGGGCGTAGCCACACTCGGTTCAACTAAAGTTGGAGAAACTGACACCCGCTAGCCACCTGTGTGCAAAGCACATCGGTAGAACCAGTCTCGCGTAAGCGTACACATAATGTCGGTCCGGGCCGCTTCATCCAACAATACCGCCGAACCAAAGTATGACATGCTGGTAAGTAGTATGACTTATATCGCCCACAACTCACTTGTGTTCTACTCGTGCATATAACATCAACGCATAAAACCAGGCTCTGATACCACTGTTGGGGAACGTAGTAATTTCAAAAAAATTCCTACGCACACGCAAGATCATGGTGATGCATAGCAACGAGAGGGGAGAGTGTTGTCCACGTACCCTCGTAGACCGAAAGCGGAAGCGTTAGCACAACGCGGTTGATGTAGTTGTACGTCTTCACGATCCAACCGATCAAGTACCGAACGCACGGCACCTCCGAGTTCAGCACACGTTCAGCCCGATGATGTCCCTCGAACTCCGATCCAGCCGAGTGTTGAGGGAGAGTTTCGTCAGCACGACAGCGTGGTGACGATGATGATGTTCTACCGACGCAGGGCTTCGCCTAAGCACCGCTATAGTATTATCGAGGTGGACTATGGTGGAGGGGGGCATCGCACACGGCTAAAAGATCAAACGATCAATTGTTGTGTCTAGGGTGCCCCCCTGCCCTCGTATATAAAAGAGCAAGGGGGGAGGTGCGGCCGGCCAGGAGGAGGCGCGCCAGGAGGAGTCCTACTCCCACAGGGAGTAGGACTCCCTCCCTTCCTTGTTGGACTAGGAGAGGAGAGGGAAGGAGAGAGGGGGAAAGGAAAAGGGGGGCGCCGCCCCCTCTCCTTGTTCAATTCGGACTTGGGGGGAGGGGTGCATGGCTGCCCCTTGGCCGCCTCTCCTCTTCCACCAATTGGGCCCATGAGGCCCAATAGCCTCCGGGGGGGGGGTTCCAGTAACCCCCCTGATACTCCGGTATATATCCGATAACCCCCGGAACCATTCCGGTGCCCGAATAAAGTCATCCAATATATCAATCTTCATGTCTCGACCATTTCGAGACTCCTCGTCATGTCTGTGATCACATCCGGGACTCCGAACAACCTTCGGTACATCAAAACATATAAACTCATAATATAACTGTCATCGAAACGTTAAGCGTGCGGACCCTACGGGTGCGAGAACTATGTAGACATGACTAAGACACGTCTCCGGTCAATAACCAATAGCGGAACCTGGATGCTCATATTGGCTCCCACATATTCTACGAAGATCTTTATCGGTCAGACCGCATAACAACATACGTTGTTCCCTTTGTCATCGGTATGTTACTTGCCCGAGATTCAATCGTCGGTATCTCAATACCTAGTTCAATCTCGTTACCGGAAAGTCTCTTTACTCATTCCGTAATACATCATCCCACAACTAACTCATTAGTTGCAATGCTTGCCAGGCTTAAGTGATGTGCATTACCGAGAGGGCCCAGAGATACCTTTCCGACAATCGGAGTGACAAATCCTAATCTCGAAATACGCCAACCCAACAAGTACCTTTGGAGACACCTGTAGAGCACCTTTATAATCACCCAGTTACGTTGTGACGTTTGGTAGCACAAAAAGTGTTCCTCTGGTAAACGGGAGTTGCATAATCTCATAGTCATAGGAACATGTATAAGTCATGAAGAAAGCAATAGCAACATACTAAACGATCGAGTGCTAAGCTAACGGAATGGGTCATGTCAATCACATCATTCTCCTAATGATGTGATCCCGTTAATCAAATGACAACTCATGTCTATGGCTAGGAAACATAACCATCTTTGATCAACGAGCTAGTCAAGTAGAGGCATACTAGTGACACTCTGTTTGTCTATGTATTCACACAAGTATTATGTTTCCGGTTAATACAATTCTAGCATGAATAATTGTCACGACCGGTTTTTCAATAAAATATTTATTGAGAGGCCAATCCCTTTTACGGACCAGTAAAGAAGAATTCCTTCTCACTGGTAGACAATATCTTGGTCACAGAAGAAAAATACCAGGAGTACGGAATATAATACAAGGTTGAGCGGAGACTGCTCAACAATTTATCACATGAACGCCGATAAAACATAACGGCGGATAGGGTGGCATGACTACTAACTCACGATAACAACGGTGGTGGAAATATCACCGCGAAGTGGGTGATATGACTCCTGAAAACTACAGCTCTTCGAGCGTCGGAGTGAGGCTCGAGGAGACTTATTGCGGGTGGCGGAAGCGTATATAATACAAGTGATCAATATCCAAGATCGCACAGGACTGACTGGGACTCCTCTATGAGTCGGACGCACTATCAAACTCTTCATCCAAGAGATCGCCTTCGTCAACATCTGGCCAAATCAACAAGCCAGGTGAGTACTATAAAAGTACTCGCAAGACAGTTCGGACATAAGATATAACAAATGTAAAAATGAAGCATATGAACATATTAACCAGTGCGTCCAGACATAGAGATAATAATGCATGGGAAAGAAATAGCAGAGAAGTCGGGCGGTAGTCCTCCCGAAATCCCAAAATAAATACTGGGTGCCAAACGAGGGTCTGAATGACTCCTCGAGAGGAAACTGCAAGAATAGTAATACCGGTGCCAAACGAGGGTCTGAATGACTCCTCGAGAGGAAACTGCAAGAATAATAATGCCGCAGTCGGGCGTCAGGGCGACACCACATAAAGGGCTTATAACAGAAATACAAGAGAAACATGCCACAGTCGAACGTCTGAGCGACATCACATAAAGGGCTTATATTGAAAGCAAAAGGCAAACATGCCACAGTCGGACGTCTGAGCGACATCACATAAAGGGCTTATATTGTAGCTCAGCAATTCAGTAGCTCGAGAACATAAATTATTACAAGTACGAGACAAATATAAGGTTAGTCCATCCGCAGGAATAACAATTAAACTGGGTTTACCACTAGAGCTTGTTCACCGGGGATAAAAATTCCACGAGGATAGATATGGATATACTGATCACCCTACTTGATCATGGATACGATGACTTGGAAGGATTTGACTCTGCAGAGTTTGTACTTAACCACAGCCAACGGATTTCAGTAGTCACGGGGACTAGTTCCGTTTACGGTGTTTTGGAAGAAACACGTCTAACCAGTACACACCCATTCAACATTCCGAAGCCAGGGATCACCCTCGGCAACGTTCAAGAAAAACCTTGAGACGGGGAGGCTACAACCTCGCGTAACATGGGATCAAATTTCTATACGCGCGCTCTAAGGGGGTGCTCCCCCTCTCGGTCCCAACTGGAAACACCCATGCCCCCTGACCGGATGACTGGCTTTAATCCAGGGCCATGGAACCATCATCCCGGCCCCTCTGTTTGGTGTGTACATGGAAAGAGGTTACCAACTTACTAAACCGCATCCTGGCAAAAGAAACATGTGGTAGCACGGAAGGGAAAAGAACGATAACGTGACTCCGTCCATGTTAACATCGGAATTAGTCGGATGACGCAAGGCTGGTATGCTACAACAGTACCACCTTGCTGCCCTTCATGTCACCACATGATTAGGTCATCTCTCACCAGAGATCATCGCAACTTCGGAACATACGGGTAGTTGCCTCACAAGCAACGAGGTACTCACCGACACTCATATGCCACGCACAAACTTACACGCAAACATGCAAAACACCTATAATATCAAAGGTTCAAACATGCTTGCCTGGTTCGGAGAAGTCGGAGTCTAGCTCGGCGAAGTTCGCGGCTCCGTCACCTCTTCCGGAACCTACGGCATAACGAAAATGCATACTAACGTGAAGACCAACGCGTGCATAAAAGTTGTTCCAAAATTGTTCCAAATAAATCCCATAAAAAATAGACAAAATTTTAAGACTGTCAGAAAAAGAATCACTCAAAAATCACTTTTTATTAAAAAGTTATAAAGGTTTCTGTCCAGGGACTCATCTGTAATGAAACAGAAAAGTTCCAGGGGCTTAACTGAGAAAACGGAAAACGCTTCGGAAAGAAACGCGCCAGCTCAAAGGGAAGACGTATTTGCCCGAAGGCACCAACAGAAAACGTTTCGAGGGAGAAAAGAATAGAGGCTGACAGGGGGGTCCACATGTCAGGTTTAAAAAGTTCGCCGGCGCCCGAAGACTGCGGTGGTCGCCGGCGTCGAACCACGGCGAGACAGGGAGATTGGAGTGTACCAAGAGCTTCAGCGTGTCCTTCCGCGTCGGTGGGTGGTGGACTCGACCGACGGAGAGCACCACGTCGACGGCGACACTTTCTCCGGCGGACGGCGGCTCGGGTGATGGTGGAGAACTCCGGTGGGTGCTGCAAACTCCGAATTGAAGCGCGGGTCAGGAGAGTGGATGCATAGGGAAGCTACTGGCAGGAGTTGGGGGTTAGAGGTGCACGCACGGGAGTGAATCGAGCTGGATCCCGTGGCGGGTCGCGGCGGCCGGAGCTGAGGAAGGAGACTTCCTCGGGGCGCTTCCAGTGGCTAGGCAGGGTCTTGGTGGAGTGCAGAGGTGGTGTGGGCTCGAGTTGAAGCTCGGGGCCTCTATTTATAGGCGGATCGAGGGGGTGGCCGTGAACGGGGTTGCTCCGGCGAGCAATTACGGCGAGGCAGTGTCTTGGCAGGGAGCTTAAGTGGCCAGGCAACATTAGTGAGATGTACTGGTGTCGTTCCCCTGCTAATCCTAGTCGGTCTTGGCGTAATGGCGTCGGTCCACGGTGGGGTGGCCGCACGGGCACGTCGGCGGCAGAGAGCGCGCTCCGCGCCCAGCGGTTCACGACGAGGGTGGCAGCGCGCACTGGGGAGTGGAAGACCATGCGGCGCTCTCCGGTGGCTTGGGCGGCGCTGGGTGGCGCCGTCTATGCTGCGCCTCTCTCTGGCGGCCGCAAAGCCGCCGCTGGCGTCGGTCACGGGGCGGCGCACCTCCTCCAGCACGTCGCCGACGCCCGCAAACATCCAGGCGTTCGTGCGGTGCAGGAACAAGGGGGAGGGGACGGGGAGGAAGGCGCCAACGCGGCATTGTCGAGATCGACAACAGGTTCTGAAGAAAACGACAGTAGCTCACTGAACTGCATTTCTGAATCTCTGAACTTGACATTGACAATGCTCTGCAGGTGTTCGACAGAATGATTTGGCATGAAGAAAACTTTTCCTGGGGCTGGGACTTGGTGAGGTGACCTCTCAATGCACCCAGAGGCTGCCTGATTTTCCTCAGAATTTTTGGAGAAGAAATTGAATGAATTTCATCAAATTTGTCAAATCTGGCCCAAACTTGCAGCAAGTATAGTTTGAAAATTTTGAACTGAAGACC
The DNA here is from genome assembly GCF_002575655.3 of Aegilops tauschii subsp. strangulata. NCBI lineage: Eukaryota > Viridiplantae > Streptophyta > Magnoliopsida > Poales > Poaceae > Aegilops > Aegilops tauschii. Next base: position 577,188,587 of record NC_053036.3, read on the forward strand.
AGTGGATCATCATGGATCTTGGTTGAGGGTTCAAAGGACTAGGAAGGGGAATTGGTTTGGGGGCAAAAACCACAACAGAAATGGTAGCTCCTTTGTAAATCACCAAGGGCTAGAATGGAAGGCAGAAATTGTTTTGATAAGATTTAAATGGAAAATAAACATATGGAGAGGTTCAACTTGCTGGAATTGATGCAAATCATGATCCAAAGATGAGGGAAGGTTTATGAGAGTGGATTTGCACTAAGGCCATGGCAAGAAAGATTTGTTGAAAGTGGTAAAGGATTATTCCAAAAGCTATAGAGTATTTTCAAAGAAATCTTCAAAAGACATTTTTCTCAAGTGAAAAGCATTTTGGTTTGAGTCCAAAATAAAAAGCAAAAACCTCCAAAACTAAAAACAAGTCTTGGGTGAATCCAAATAAAACTCTTGCCAAAAAAATATTTTGAAAGGGAGGGTTCTTTTGAAGAAAAATTTAAATCACCTCCCTCTAGTCAATTTTTTTTTTGAAAAATCCAATAAAATTTTGGGTGTCACAATACCTACCCCCTTAGGAAAAATCTCGTCCTCGAGATTTCTGCTGATCCTCAAATAGATATGGGTACTCTGCCTGAAGAAAATCTTCCCTTTCCCATGTAGCTTCATCCTCGGTGTGGTTGCTCCACTGAACTTTGAAATTTTTTGTTGTTTTCTGACGGGTCCTCCGTTCAGACACCTCCAATATCTTTACTGGCCGCTCTCTGTAGGTGAGATCTGGTTGTACATCAATGTCCTCATGAGATACATGCTTCTCCGGGTTACTCACACATTTTCTCAATTGGGAGACGTGGAATACGTCATGGACGTCTGACAGCTCCTTGGGTAAGTCTAGTTTGTAGGCCACTGTGCCTCTTCGTGCCTCTACACAAAATGGTTCGATAAATCTCGGGGCTAGCTTCCCCTTAATTTTGAACCGTTGCAGGCCCCTCATAGGAGACACTCGTAGGTATACAGAATCACCGGGTTCAAAGCTGTCCTCACGATGCTTTTGATCGTAGTAGCTCTTTTGTCGGCTTTGCGCTGTCTTGAGTCTGTCCCTGATCTGCTTAACTTTCTCCTCGGCCTCTTTAAGCATGTCTGGGCCGAAGATACGACTGTCACCTGTTTCTGACCAATTTAGTGGGGTACGACACCTCCATCCGTACAATGCTTCAAAGGGTGCCATTTGCAAGCTGGCTTGGTAACTGTTGTTGTAAGCAAACTCGGCATACGACAAACTCTCTTCCCAACTGGACCCATAGGTGAGCACACAGGCTCTCAGCATATCCTATAGGATTTGGTTCACACGTTCCGTTTGTCCATCAGTCTGAGGGTGGTACGCTGTACTGAAAGCTAGTTGCATGCCCAGAGCTTGTTGCAGGTGATCTCAAAATTTGGAGACAAACTGTGTGCCTCGGTCGGATATTATAGTCTTTGGGACTCCATGCAAACAAACTATACGGGAGAGATAAAGTTTGGCCAGTCTTTATGTGGAGTAGGTAGTCTTCACGGGAATGAAATGAGCAACCTTGGTTAGTCAGTGTGTGATGACCCATATGGCGTCATTTCCGCGTTGTGATCGGGGTAGTCCGACGATGAAGTCCATTCCTATTTCGTCCCATTTCCACTCCGGTATCCTGTTTGGCTGGAGTAGCCCTGCTGGCGTTTGATGCTCGGCCTTGATGCGCTGACATGAATCGCAACAAGCAATAAATGTGGCTATATCTCTTTTCATACCGTGCCACCAAAATCTTTCCTGAATGTCCTTGTACATTTTGGTTCCTCCAGGGTGGATCGAGTATGGAGCGGTGTGGCTTTCGGTTAAGATTTGTTGCTTGAGTTCCTCAATGTTAGGTACGCAAAGTCTGTCTCCGTACCATAATATTCCTTCACTGTCTGTGACGAACTCTGAAGCCTTACCAAGGTTCATTTTCTTCTTTATACCTTCAATGCTGGGATGTCCCTGTTGAGCCTTCTTAATTTGTTCCACTAGGGTGGGTTGTATCTCCAGATTCGATACGGTGCCCTCAGAGACTAACACCAGGTTGAGCCTAGCGAACTCTTGCTGAAACTCAGGCCTCAAGTTTTGCGGACCGTCGTTGTCCGGGCTGGGGTTTCGACTAAGGGCATTAGCCACTACATTTGCTTTCCCTGGATGGTAGTGAATGCCGACATCATAGTCCTTGACCAATTCCAACCAGCGTCGTTGGCGTAAATTTAGCTCTGGCTGTGTGAAAATATATTTGAGGCTCTTATGGTCCGTATATATTTCACAGCGATTTCCCAACAGAAAGTGCGTCCACTCCTTGAGTGCATGTATGACTGCTGCTAGCTCCAAGTCATGTGTTGGGTAATTCTCCTCATGTTTTCGCAGCTGCCTGGAGGCATACGTGACAACTTTGCCATCCTGCATTAGTACACATCCGATGCCTTTTCGGGACGCGTCACAATATACTTCAAAACTCTTGTGTATGTCGGGCACGGTTAAGACCGGTGCGGTCATTAGTTTCTTCTTGAGTTCTTGGAAGCTTTTCTCGCATGCTTCCGTCCATACAAATTTCTTGTCTTTCTTGAGCAACTGTGTTATTGGTTTTGCCACAGTAGAGAATCCTTCAATAAATCTTCCGTAATATCCGGCCATTCCCAGGAAACTCCGCACATCCGTCACGTTGGCCGGTGGCTTCTAGTCAAGTATGGCTTTGACTTTTTCTGGGTCTACGGCCACGCCTTCTTGGTTCAATATATGGCCTAGGAAACCAACTTGTCTTAGCCAAAATTCACACTTGCTAAATTTGGCATACAACCGATGTGTCCTCAATTCTCCCAAAACAATTCTGAGATGCTCAGCATGCTCTTCTGGTGTCCTTGAGTATACCAAAATATCGTCGATGAATACCACAACAAATTTGTCCATGAATTTCATGAACACTTTGTTCATGAGGTGGACGAAATATGCGGGGGCGTTCGTTAGTCCAAAAGGCATCACTGTGAATTCATATAATCCGTATCTGGGGGTGAATGCTGTTTTAGGGATATCTTCTGTCCGTACCTTCAATTGATGATATCCCGATCTCAAATCAATTTTTGAGAACACCTTGGCTTGTGCGAGCTGGTCAAACAAATCATTTATCCGTGGCATCGGATATTTGTTTTTGATGGTGACCATATTGAGAGCTCGATAGTCTATACATAGTCTCAGTGTCCCATCCTTTTTCTTGGCGAACAACACTGGCGAACCCCATGGTGAGGAGCTGGCTCGAATAAATCCTTTGTCCAATAATTCCTTTATCTGCTTCTTCAACTCCACCAATTCTGAGGGCGCCATTCTATAAGGTTTCTTATAGATGGGAGCGGTGCCAGGTGCTAGTTCGATGCTGAACTCTATCTCTCGGTCTGGTGGCATGCCTGGTAGTTCTTCAGGGAATACATCAGGAAACTCGCATACCACTGGAACCTTTCTCAGTTCTGAAATGTCTACTTTGCTCAGTTTTGGTTGCCGTGACTGTGGTCTTTCTTGAGCTGTAACCTTTATTGTTTTGCCATGATGGTGAGTGAGAATCACGGTCCGATTGAAACAGTCGAAATCCTTTGTTGGTGGTCAACCAGTCCATCCCTAAAATGACATCCAGTCCTTTATTCTCCAACACGATGAGATTTGCTTGGAACTGTAGTCCTTCGAACTCAATGACCACTCCTTGGCAGTAATGCTGAGCGATTTGCTTACTTCCGGGGGACTTGATGATCATAGATTTTTCCAAGGGGAGCATCGGAAAACCATGTTGCAAAACAAAACTCTTCGAAACGAATGAATGGGAAGCTCCAGAATCAAACAAAACCGTGGCAGGTACTGTGTTGACAGGGAACGTACCGAGCATGATGTCTGGGGCATTCTGCGCTTCTTCCCTGGTCACGTGGTTTAGGTTCCTGTGGTTGTTGCTGGGGTTGAAATTGTTGCGCTTCGGGGCTGGATTGTTCCCACCATTGTTTGGCTTGGGGGCCGCGTTCCTCGGCTTTGGGCATTGTTTAGCATAGTGCCCTTCTTCACCGCAAGCATAGCAGGTGACCCCTGGACGGTACGTGAACTCTTTGTCCCTGGCATGAAACTGTCTGACGGGCCTTGGATCAGTAGTCGTGGATCTCCTTGCTTCTGTCCTTGGAACCTCAGTCTTGCTTCGGTTGTTGCGAGCAAGAGTCGTCTTGTCCCTCTTTCGCTTACGGATATCTTCCAGACTACGGCGCTCATTCTCCAATGTAATGGCCTTGTCAACCAGAGTTTTAAAATCCGGGAAGGTGTGTACAATCAGTTGGCATCTTAGTGCTGGTGCCAGGCCGTCCAGGAATTTTTTCCATCTTCTTGTTCTCTGTCATGTGCTCGTCGTAGGCATAACGAGATAGCTGGGTAAACTGACCATTGTATTCTGTCACTGACATGCCTCTCTGCTTCAGGTCATCAAATTCTCTCTTCTTGATTTTTATGATGCTCCTGGGGATGTGTGCCCCACGAAAGCCTTCCTTGAACTCCTCCCAGGTGATGTTGTGTTCAGTGGGGTGCATGTGTAGGAAGTTTTCCCACCATGCTGCAGCTGCTCCAGTAAGGTAGTGTGGTGCATAAAGCACCTTCTCATGATCTGAGCACTGAGCAATAATCAGCTTCCTTTCAATGTCACGGAGCCAATCATCGGCTTCGAGCGGCCTATCGGTGTGAGCAAACGTTGAAGGGCGAGTCTTCTGTAACTCAGATAACTTGGAATGCGGTTGATAGGGTTCACGGTGGTTTTCCATATTGATGACGTGATTCATCATCTCTTGGTACTGTTGCTGGCTTTGTTCGAAGAGACGGCATACTTGAGACAGGGCTGCTTCGCTGTCCTGTTGACTGGACTGACCCTGAGTGAAATTGTTGCTAGTCTGTGTCTCATAAACTTCTTCTGGCTGATTGGGCATGGAGCAAGTCCACGAGCGAGACATTTTTCCAGTCTGGGGTATTATTTTGCAAAACCCATGAGAAGAACTGTGTGGCACAAGGAAAATCTTGCAAAGGCAACAATTTAAAAGACCTCAAGATTTTTCAAGAAAACATAAATGATTTTTGCACGGAGAAGAACTGCTTAGCACAAATCTTACACGCGAAAAACAAACACATGATACAGCACTCAGGATGTGCGTACACAATCCTGACATGTTATTTAGACTAGCGTACTCCTCCGAAAAGCAGGGAACACACTAATACAAACTAGCGTACAGAAAAAACACATCATACAAGCAGACATAACGCGCGGCTACTCGGTGCTCTCAGTCAGAGATGGTGACGATGTCCTTTCCCTTGCCGAGGGCAAGACTCAGCGGTGCAGGAGAATCAACCTCCACCTCCTCTCTAGCTGGCTCCTGGCGCGCAACACTGCGCTGTGGTGACGGTGCGGGGGCGACAGGTGGCAGAGCGGGTGCGGCAGGCGGTGCAGCTCTGACTGGAGTAGGGGCGATGACTCGATCGAACTCCTCAGTGGTAGGCAGACGGCGAGCAGTGGCCAAAATGGCCGGTGCATAAGAGGCTGAAGACGAGACGAATGTCAGAGGCGGTGCCGTGTGGAGAAGCTCCTTCCTGCAGGCAGGACCGCCCCGGACTAAGTCCATGCGGGCAGCCACAAGATCATCCACGAGGTTGTCGAAGGATTCCTCCAGAGCCTTGAGGTACTCCACAACCATCTCGATGGCTTCATCTCGCTCTCCCCGATGGCAGGCGAATGCATAGTGACAAGTGTATGGCACATGGCATGGGAGGTAGCGGTAGCGACGAGTCTTCATCATCGGAAGGATATCCCGGAGACGAGCTATCGCCTCACGGGCAGCCATCTGCATGGCATGCCTCTCCGTAGGCATGGCCCTTCCCACAAAACGGAAGTGGCGAGATGCAGAACGTCCTCCCTTGAATTGCACCACGGCTTGGTGCATAGACACGTCGTCGCTGAGCTTGTGCTGGTAAAGCGGTGAACTCCGGGCGAGTCGCTGGCCCGATCACGAGCTTGGTGATGGAAACGAGGAGTTTGACAAACCCCTCGGGCACGTTCGTGAACACTCGAGTCTCGCAGTTGCTGCCAGCCATCTACAAAAGTAGGCAAAAATTCTGAGTAGTCATGTCATAATTTTATGATGACCAATAGAAAATAGCTACATTTGCAAAAATGCTGAAAAAGCACAAAAGACGCTAATAACCGATTAGCGATCGCACCTAGTGGCTTCCTACAGTCAGCCTGGCTCTGATACCAAGCTTGTCACGACCGGTTTTTCAATAAAATATTTATTGAGAGACCAACCCCTTTTACGGACCAGTAAAGAAGAATTCCTTCTCACTAGTAGACAATATCTTGGTCACAGAAGAAAAATACCAGGAGTACCGAATATAATACAAGGTTGAGCGGAGACTGCTCAACAATTTATTACATGAACGCCGATAAAACATAACGGCGGATAGGGTGGCATGACTACTAACTCATGATAACAACGGTGGTGGAAATATCACCGCGAAGTGGGTGATATGACTCCTGAAAACTACAGCTCTTTGAGCGTCGGAGTGAGGCTCGAGGAGACTTATTGCGGGTGGCAGAAGCGTATATAATACAAGTGACCAATATCCAAGATCGCACAGGACTGACTAGGACTCCTCTAGGCGTCGGACGCACTATCAAACTCTTCATCCAAGAGATCGCCTTCGTCAACATCTGGCCAAATCAACAAGCCAGGTGAGTACTATGAAAGTACTCGCAAGACAGTTCGGACATAAGATATATCAAATGTAAACATGAAGCATATGAACATATTAACCAGTGAGTCCAGACATAGAGATAATAATGCATGGGAAAAAAATAGCAGAGAAGTCGGGCGGTAGTCCTCCCGAAATCCCAAAATAAATACTGGGTGCCAAACGAGGGTCTGAATGACTCCTCGAGAGGAAACTGCAAGAATAGTAATACCGGGCCAAACGAGGGTCTGAATGACTCCTCGAGAGGAAACTGCAAGAATAATAATGCCGCAGTCGGGCGTCAGGGCGACACCACATAAAGGGCTTATAACAGAAATACAAGAGAAACATGCCACAGTCGGACGTCTGAGCGACATCACATAAAGGGCTTATATTGAAAGCAAAAGGCAAACATGCCACAGTCGGACGTCTGAGCGACATCACATAAAGGGCTTATATTGTAGCTCAGCAATTCAGTAGCTCGAGAACATAAATTATTACAAGTACGAGACAAATATAAGGTTAGTCCATCCGCAGGAATAACAATTAAACTGGGTTTACTACTAGACCTTGTTCACCGGGGATAAAAATTCTACGAGGATAGATATGGATATACTGATCACCCTACTTGATCATGGATACGATGGCTTGGAAAGATTTGACTCTGCAGAGTTTGTACTTCACCACAGCCAACGGATTTCAGTAGTCACGGGGACTAGTTCCGTTTACGGTGTTTTGGAAGAAACACGTCTAACCAGTACACACCCATTCAACATTCCGAAGCCAGGGATCACCCTCGGCAACGTTCAAGAAAAACCTTGAGACGGGGAGGCTACAACATCGCGTAGCATGGGATCAAATTTCTATACGCGCGCTCTAAGGGGGTGCCCCCCCTCTCGGTCCCAACCGGAAACACCCATGCCCCCTGACCGGATGACTGGCTTTAATCCAGGGCCATGGAACCATCATCCCGGCCCCTCTGTTTGGTGTGTACACGGAAAGAGGTTACCAACTTACTAAACCGCATCCTGGCAAAAGAAACATGTGGTAGCACGGAAGGGAAAAGAACGATAACGTGACTCCGTCCACGTTAACGTCGGAATTAGTCGGATGACGCAAGGCTAGTATTCTACAACAGTACCACCTTGCTGCCCTTCATGTCACCACATGATTAGGTCATCTCTCACCAGAGATCATCGCAACTTCGGAACATACTGGTAGTTGCCTCACAAGCAACGAGGTACTCACCGACACTCATATGCCACGCACAAACTTACACGCAAACATGCAAAACACCTATCATATCAAAGTTTCAAACATGCTTGCCTAGTTCGGAGAAGTCGGAGTCTAGCTCGGCGAAGTTCGCGGCTTCGTCACCTCTTCCGGAACCTACGGCATAACGAAAATGCATACTAACGTGAAGACCAACGCGTGCATAAAAGTTGTTCCAAAAAATTGCCAAATAAATCCCATAAAAAACTAGACAAAATTTTAAGACTGCCAGAAAAAGAATCACTCAAAAATCATTTTTTATTAAAAAGTTATAAAGGTTTCTGTCCAGGGACTCATCTGTAATGAAACAGAAAAGTTCCAGGGGCTTAACTGAGAAAACAGAAAACGCTTCGGAAAGAAACGCGCCAGCTCAAAGGGAAGACGTATTTGCCCGAACGCGCCAACAGAAAACGTTTCGAGGGAGAAAAGAATAGAGGCTGACAGGGGGGGTCCACATGTCATGTTTAATAAGTTCGCCGGCGCCCGAAGACTGCGGTGGTCGCCGGCGTCGAACCACGGCGAGACAGGGAGATCGGAGTGTACCAAGAGCTTCAGCGTGTCCTTCCGCGTCGGTGGGTGGTGGACTCGACCGACGGAGAGCACCACGTCGACGGCGACACTTTCTCCGGCGGACGGCGGCTCGGGTGATGGTGGAGAACTCCGGTGGGTGCTGCAAACTCCGAATTGAAGCGCGTGTCAGGAGAGTGGATGCATAGGGAAGCTACTGGCAGGAGTTGGGGGTTAGAGGTGCACGCACGGGAGTGAATCGAGCTGGATCCCATGGCGGGTCGCGGCGGCCGGAGCTGAGGAAGGAGACTTCCTCGGGGCGCTTCCAGTGGCTAGGCAGGGTCTTGCTGGAGTGCAGAGGTGGTGTGGGCTCGAGTTGAAGCTCGGGGCCTCTATTTATAGGCGGATCGAGGGGGTGGCCGTGAACGGGGTTGCTCCGGCGAGCAATTACGGCGAGGCAGTGTCTTGGCAGGGAGCTTAAGTGGCCAGGCAGCATTAGTGAGATGTACTGGTGTCGTTCCCCTGCTAATCCTGGTCGGTCTTGGCGTAATGGCGTCGGTCCACGGTGGGGTGGCCGCACGGGCACGTCGGCGGCAGAGAGCGCGCTCCGCGCCCAGCGGTTCACGAGGAGGGTGGCAGCGCGCACTGGGGAGTGGAAGACCATGCGGTGCTCTCCGGTGGCTTGGGCGGCGCTGGGTGGCGCCGTCTACGCTGCGCCTCTCTCTGGCGGCCGCAAAGCCGCCGCTGGCGTCGGTCACGGGGCGGCGCACCTCCTCCAGCACGTCGCCGACGCCCGCAAACATCCAGGCGTTCGTGCGGTGCAGGAACAAGGGGGAGGGGACGGGGAGCAAGGCGCCAACGCGGCACTATCGAGATCGACAACAGGTTCTGAAGAAAATGACAGTAGCTCACTGAACTGCATTTCTGAATCTCTGAACTTGACATTGACAATGCTCTGCAGGTGTTCGACAGAATGATTTGGCATGAAGACAATTTTTCCTGGGGCTGGGACTTGGTGAGGTGACCTCTCAATGCACCCAGAGGCTGCCTGATTTTCCTCAGAATTTTTGGAGAAGAAATTGAATGAATTTCATCAAATTTGTCAAATCTGGCCCAAACTTGCAGCAAGTATAGTTTGAAAAATTTGAACTGAAGACCAGTGGATCTTCATGGATCTTGGTTGAGGGTTCAAAGGACTAGGAAGGGGAATTGGTTTGGGGGAAAAAACCACAACAGAAATGGTAGCTCCTTTGTAAATCACCAAGGGCTAGAATGGAAGGCAGAAATTGTTTTGATAAGACTTAAATGGAAAATAAACATATGGAGAGGTTCAACTTGCTGGATTTGATGCAAATCATGATCCAAAGATGAGGGAAGGTTTATGAGAGTGGATTTGCACTATGGCCATGGCAAGAGAGATTTGTTGAAAGTGGTAAAGGATTATTCCAAAAGCTATAGAGTATTTTAAAAGAAATCTTCAAAAGACATTTTTCTCATGTGAAAAGCATTTTGGTTTGAGTCCAAAATAAAATAGAAAAAACCTCCAAGACCAAAAACAAGTCTTGGGTGAATCCAAATAAAACTCTTGCCAAAAAAATATTTTGAAAGGGAGGGTTCTTTTGAAGAAAGATTTAAATCACCTCCCTCAAGTCAATTTTTTTTTTTTGAAAAATCCAATAAAATTTTGGGTGTCACAATAATAAACATTTATCATGATATAACGAAATAAATAATAACTTTATTATTGCCTCTAGGGCATATTTCCTTCACATGCTGGTAAGCAGTATGACTTATATCGCCCACAACTCACTTGTGTTCTACTCGTGCATATGACATCTACGCATAAAACCAGGCTCGGCTGCCACTGTTGGGGACCGTAGTAATTTCAAAAAAATTCCTACGCACACGCAAGATCATGGTGATGCATAGCAACGAGAAGGGAGAGTGTTGTCCACGTACCCTCGTAGACCGAAAGCGGAAGCGTTAGCACAACGCGGTTGATGTAGTCGTACGTCTTAACGATCCGACCGATCAAGTACCGAACGCATGGCACCTCCGAGTTCAGCACACGTTCAGCCCGATGACATCTCTCGAACTTCGATCCAGCCGAGTGTTGAGGGAGAGTTTCGTCAGCACGACGGCGTGGTGACGATGATGATGTTCTACCGACGCAGGGCTTCGCCTAAGCACCGCTACAGTATTATCGAGGTGGACTATGGTGGAGGGGGCACCGCACACGGCTAAAAGATCAACAGATCAATTGTTGTGTCTTTGGGGTGCCCACCTGCCCCCGTATATAAAGGAGCAAGGGGGGAGAGGCGGCCGACCAGGAGAGGGGCGCGCCAGGAGGAGTCCTACCCCCACCGGGAGTAGGACTCCCTCCCTTCCTTGTTGGATTAGGAGAAGGGGGAAAGAGGAGGAGGAGAAGAAGGAAAGGGGGGCGCCGCCCCCCCTCCTTGTCCAATTCGGACTAGAGGGGGAGGGGGCGTGCGGCCTGCCCTGGCCGCCCCTCCTCTTCTCCACTAAGGCCCATATAGGCCCATTAATCCCCCCGGGGGTTCCGGTAACCCCCCGGTACCCCGGTATATATCCGATAACCCCCGGAACCATTCCGGTGTCCGAATATAGTCGTCCAATATATCAATCTTCATGTCTCAACCATTTCGATACTCCTCGTTATGTCCGCGATCACATCCGGGACTCCGAACAACCTTAGGTACATCAAAACATATAAACTCATAATATAACTATCATCGAAACTTTAAGCGTGCGGACCCTACGGGTTCGAGAACTATGTAGACATGACCGAGACATGTCTCCGGTCAATAACCAATAGCGGAACTTGGATGCTCATATTGGCTCCCACATATTCTACGAAGATCTTTATCGGTCAGACCACATAACAACATACGTTGTTCCCTTTGTCATCGGTATGTTACTGGCCCGAGATTCGATTGTTGGTATCTCAATACCTAGTTCAATCTCATTACCGGCAAGTCTCTTTACTCGTTCTGTAAAACATCATCCCGCAGCTAACTTATTAGTTGCAATGCTTGCAAGGCTTAAGTGATGTGCATTACCGAGTGGGCCCATAGATACCTCTCCGACAATCGGAGTGACAAATCATAATCTCGAAATACGCCAACCCAACAAGTACCTTCGGAGACACCTGTAGAGCACCTTTATAATCACCCAGTTACGTTGTGACGTTTGGTAGCACACAAAGTGTTCCTCTGGTAAACGAGAGTTGCATAATCTCATAGTCATAGGAACATGTATAAGTCATGAAGAAAGCAATAGCAGAATACTAAACAATCGTGTGCTAAGCTAACGGAATGGGTCAAGTCAATCACATCATTCTCCTAATGATGTGATCCCGTTAATCAAATGACAACTCATGTCAATGGCTAGGAAACATAACCATCTTTGATCAACGAGCTAGTCATGTAGAGGCATACTAGTGACACTCTGTTTGTCTATGTATTCACACAAGTATTATGTTTCCGGTTAATACAATTCTAGCATGAATAATAAACATTTATCATGATATATGCAAATAAATAATAACTTTATTATTGCCCGTAGGGCATATTTCCTTCACTCCGCGTGTTGACCCTCGACCACTTTCGGCTTCATGTTGAAGACTTGAGCTAGAGGCCGAAGTGGGGGGGGGGGATGCGGAGGAATGCCTCGCACACGACGATGAATGCCGAGATGTTGAGGAATGAATTCGGGGATAGATCGTGAAAATCTAGCCCGTAGTAGAACATGAGCCTGTGAACAAAAGGGTGGAGTGGAAACCCTAGCCCGTGAAGAAAGTGGGGGATGAATACTACCCTCTCATTGGGCTCCGGGGTGGGAATGATCTGCTTCTTGGCAGGGAGCCGATGGGCGATTTCTTTAGCTAAGTACCCCGCTTCCCGGAGTTCCTTGATGTTCCCCTCCGTGACGGAGGAGGCCATCCACTTGCCCTGCCACTGGTGCGCGTCGGTCCTAAACAAACGGCTTTTTACCCATTTCCGCGACAGCCTTCGGAACCGTCGCCAAGTGAGTGTGTGCAATAGGGGGTGCTTCCCACACGACCCAGAAACCGTGGGGATATGGAACAGTGATCCAGAGGCCTTCCAAAATGTAATCGTGTGCGATGCAGCACACACTAAATTCTTTCGCACGTGTGGTATCGGTGATTAAGCGTTTCTAATGACGCAGTGAAACCATACGGTCTGTCGTAACGAACCATTTGGGAAACAGTATCTAAGGCACACGAGCCAACATATGAACTGTGTGTGATTTGTGCCCTATCACACATGAGTTTTCTGCGTAACCCGTCTGCCATGCTAGACTCCATCGCACACGTTTTCCAACAATTACCGTCTGCGATAATGTTCTATCACAAATGGTTCAGGAGACCCTTCGCACTAATAGAAGTGCTGCAGACCGTTTGTGATTTGTTAGGTATCACCGACGGTTGCCGCAAGAGTGACATGTGCTTTTCGTTTGGGATCCCACATGTTTCTTGAAAAAAAATACGACTGGGATTGTATTTTGCATTGGGCACGGTTTACTCCCAGTTCTCGTGTGCGATAACGCGATATCACAAATGGTTCCGGAGAACCTATGCACACGGAGTAGCGCTGCGAATCGTTTGCAATCTGCTGTGTATCACCGACGGTTCCAATACGACTGATGTATGCTTTCCGATGTGGATCGCACACACTCATTTAGTGAACCGTGTGCGGAGCAATTGCCAGGTTAAAACAAAAATATCCCATTTTGAATCGGCACGCAAAAAAGCAAATTCTCCACAATATTCAATTGAACAAATAAGCAAAAATAGCCCATTTTGAATCGGCACACAAAAAGCAAATTCGCCACAATATTCAATTGAACAAATAGTGTCCACGGGAAGAACATTCATCAGATTTCGCAACAATTGCAACTGAGCATATGGTAGCTAAATTCCAATGATTTGTCCACACATATATGCATTACATAATTAATCATAGTGTACGAAATACGAAGACCTCATCAGATGGAAAATAATGGATCCATGCGTTATGTGTTTAGCGGCTAACTCTTACTCAATGTTTCAGGAGAAACCATGTTGAAATCTTCATCATCACCAGTGGGATTGATGTAGTGATCTAGCAAGAAGTCGCTGATAAATCTCCGAACCATCAGCAATTCACCAGCTGGGAGCGGTTCAGGGGTCCTCGGTTTTAAGATGAGCTGCAATATTTTTAACATCAGAATGTGCCATATGAGTGGAGTAGAAGATATTAATTAAGATAGACTTACTGGTACTAATTCGCGAGGATCGTCACAACTATCAGCAGATTTGCAGATGGAGATCATGGGTCTACAAACATAGTATCCACAAAGGTTGGTGCCTGCTTCTTGCTGAGGACACTGAATTTTTTTGTACAAAATTAGTCATGTATTTGTCCTGTTAGGAACAACCTAACCGGTGTTAGATGTATTATTTTTTATTTGGACAAAATAGAAAGAGGTTTATTTAGAAGCTTGAACATTTGACTAGCGTAAGGAAAGGTATTTGCAGACTGTTGGATAAATTTTCCGAAAATAATGGATTCCGGTGTGTTACCGGAGAAACGATCTCGTGCTGCAGAGGTAGTTTCCTCTTGAACAGGTTCCCTGTTTTAGTTTCCCACAATGGGAGCACACTGCAAATAATGATGAATTTTGACAACATCAATTATTGAACCAGATATGAATGCAAATTAATTTCAACGTCATAGAATTCAATACCTATCCAAGAATTGCTAAAGCTGCGTCAGATCCTGAGCGTTTGTTGACTCTCTGAGAGAATTGATGTAGTATACTGTGTTCTTGTTTGGAACAATGAATACCAATATCCAGTGATTGCTACATATTAATAAAGCCATGAACTTACGAATGATGTCGAAATCTGAAGACAATCAGTGTATGCGTGGTTGTTTACTTGACTTACCCTTCAAGATATGGTCAGAGAAATGATTCTGCACGTGACGTGTTTTCAAAGATACGGACAACCGTGTTAACGGCCTAGTCCTGTCGGTCCTTTTCATGTAATGTTGTGCCATTTGCTAATGGATGACCTATGAAATACACACTCTCACATTGTCTTCTCTGCGCATTCAATCCCCTGAGAGGAATAAAATGCAGTTAGTTGTTTATCATTTATAGCCTTGTATGGAGAAGTTGATCAGAGTTTGTTAAGTACCTACATAATCACGCATCTAACAAGAGTGGCATCGAGCATGTTGAAGTTGAAGAAGAGATGTAAGTCCTCGAAACTCACAATGATGGAACCAGCATCACTACTAGAAACAGGGAATTTGCCATCAGCCAGCTCTTTGCCGTCTGCCAGCGGATGGCAAAGAACGTCTTTGCCATCCGCTTACAAAAATCAGACGGCAAAGAACTGACAGACAGCAAAGAACCTGGTTGCCATCAGCCAGTTCTTTGCCATCTGCCAGCTGATGGCAAAGAATATTTGTCATCCGCTGGCAGACGGCAAAGAGGTGGGTGGGGTCCAGTGGACGCCAGTGCTGTAACGGCCTATCAACCCACCTCTTTGCCATCTGCCAGCTGATGGCAAAGATTCTTTTCCGTCCGCTGGCAGACGGCAAAGAAGTGGGTGGGGCCAGTGGATGACGGTGCTGTAACGGCCCTCTAGCCCCACCTCTTTGCCATCTGCCAGCAGACGGCAAAGATTCTTTGCCATCTGCTGGCTAATGGCAAAGAGGTGGGGCTTTTGCCATCAGTGGCTGATGGCAAAGATGTGGGCCTTTGCCATCCGCTGGCTGATGGCAAAGATGTGGGACTATCTCTCTCCCTGCTCAAAAAAAACAAAGAGTGAAAAATTAAATTAAAGAAAACCCCCAGCCTCCCTAAAAAAACCACAGCCACCCCGAAACAGTCCCAGCCCACTCCCGTGCGCGCTGGATAGGGTTCCCCGCCATCCTCACCGGTCGCCACCGCCCTCACCGTTCGCCGCCGCCGCCCTCACCAGTCGCCGCCGCCGTCGGTTTCCCCTACATGGCCAGAGGATAGGCCATCCCACCGGTCCATTCCCGCCCCACCGCGAGGGAGGAGACCGACCGGTTGCGCCTCCCCGTCGGTCGCCGCCCGCCACCCCAAGGATCAAGGCCGGCCGCGCCGGTCCCCGTCGGTCGCCGCTCCGGATCCAGGCCGCCCACCGCCCCGCCCCCGTCAGCCCGGTCTATTTCCCGCCGGATCCCATCTTCGCCGACGTGCGACGCGCGTGCTGCAAGGAGCTGCGACCCCATGTCTCAGAGGACCTAGCCCCGACGCCATTGACGCCCGAGCGACGCTCCCAAGCTAGGAGCGGCACCAGGAGGACCACGCCCCCGAAGCCTAAACTGCAAGGTGAGCTCGTCCCCTTCTCTTCTTCCCTATGGATCAGTGTCTTGGCTCATGTTCTCTGTTCTGTACATGTGTGCAGTTTATTTTCAGAGTACTTGTTGTGTGCAAAATCCTACCCTGGCGCATGTTGTTGGTTGTTTAATTCTGGAATCACAAGTTAATGCATATTGCTAAGTGGGTACTGCAATGACTGCTAATGTGTGAACCAGTTTCAGAACAGTGAAATGCATGTTTTGGCTATGCAGAAAATGAACTGCTATATGTGTGTAGTTATACTGCTAGTGTTATATGTGTGCAAATGTACTGCTATATAGTTCATATGCGTAAACTTTTGTTGTATGACATATAACAAAACTGGTTATTCGTCTTTATTATAACTTGTCTTAACTGGGAATGTTTGTGGCAGTGTAGTACACGCACTAGCAAAAAAGAACGATCTTCATCTAGGCTAATATATTGCTACTACTAATTCATACTACTAGGCACGTACGAGAATGAAACCTCTGCTGTTGTATGTCATGCTGGAAACTATCCGGTTCTGCATACGAAAGTACGTGTTGTTTAGCTGGTGGCGGCCGTAGATTAATTGTACAGCGAGCCACGAAAATTAAGTAGTGAGCATTGGAGCAAAATCAAGGCCAAGAAACAGAGCAATCAACTCGCAGAGCAGATCTATGTACAGCCAAAATCCGCACAATTTATCTCCTATGAAAAAAAATAAGCCCAGGCATTCACTCCAGGAACCAGGCCCAGCTCGTTTATCCCTTTTTTGGCCTGTTTGCAGTTTAGCCCGAAATGGACTGCTTCCAGCCGGCCCAAGGTGGCAAGAAGCTGGGCTTCACCGCCCCAGTTGGGCTGCCAGCTCACCCAGGGGCTGGGGAGAAGCTGCCTCGCTTCAGAACAGTTTGCTGCACACCGTGTGAAGTGAGAAGTGAGGCTAGAAGCTAGATATGAGAAGTTTTTGAGAAGCTAGCAAGTCTCCGAGCAGGCCCTTAACCCTATCATTATGATTGATAGAATGTAATTTTGCACATGATCCGTTCAAAGAAGATAATCTAAAACATTGCTTCTTTTCTTGAGAGCTATGGTAAGAAGAAAGGGAAGAAAGCTAGTATGATGGATGTGCAGGGGACTGCCGATGTGACCGAGAATTTGTGGTTAAAGAGCGAACATAGTCTTCTTTGAACATAGTCTTTTTGCTATGAATGTTACAATTGCATATGCTATACTGGCTTGAATGTTGACCATCCATTTGGCTCCATCTCCGATGCTGCTTGATATATTCTGAATCAAAATAACAAATTGTTTATGGTGTCAGCAACTCAACACATAAGAAACAGGAACTCCCTCTTACTAGTAGTTCCCATTACTTGGAGAAGCATGGCAAACAAAGGCCACACGAACACAGAACATATTATTTTTTGGGTTCTTTCTTTCTTGCGTATTTTCTTTGGTTAGATGTTGTTGAGCTGCGAGATGATGTTGTTGATGTTGTTTATTAGATTGTTGTGTGAGTGCTTATGTTGGTTGTGCCGGTGCTTTTCCTGTGCAGGTATCTTCTCTTCATCTCGAGGAGCACCATTGGTCCCGTTGTCATTGCCCTCGTCGTTCGACTACTGCCTCTACGTACGGTCTAGGGGTGAGCTCGACTATCATCTCTTCCCCTCCCCTATTTGCTTTGTTCCGGTCGTCGTGCCGATGCCAATAGATTTTGCTTTCATGTCAAGTCTCGTAACCTAGGCGTCTCCCGTTCGAAAGGGCGACATCTATAAATATGCATTTCTTTGCATATTTATAACCGTCATAAGATTGTCCATCTAGAGAGCGTCTCCCGTTTGAAAGGGCGACATTTATGGCCATCTGGAGAGCACAAATGAAACTTGCTTCAACAAAGTTGTATATTCAGTTATTTCTCTTTTAGCTGTTGCTTGTCATTTTATTTGGCTGTCTTTTAAAGTTTTTCTACATGTCCGATCATTACCAGAAAGTGATCTTATAAGCAATATCTTATACACACTGACATCAAGCTTAGAAGATTCAGTAAAGGTTTAGGATATGCTTATAAATGTTTTGAGGATCATGTAGCAGGCTTTTCTTTACAGTCCACTTTTGCCGGATAGAATTTATCTTTGTCCCTTTGACACCACGACACCCAGACACGACACCCCCGACCCCCGACACCTCTTCGGCTTCCTGTAGACTGAACAGGTGCTTTTCGGCCTTCCATAGGCTGACGGGGTCATATATTTATGAATTATGAGTTAGGTCATATATTTTTCGATTTTGTTATGAAAAACATCATATATATTTGTGTTGATCGGGTGGATTTAAATGTGCAGTTGTTTCATCGCTACAAGGGTCTGGTGTTCAATGACCTCCCCGTGCGTTCAACGAGCTCCGCCCCGGCGTTCGTGGGTGAGCACAAATGACATCTCCTCCTCCCCCAATCATTTGCTATGTTCCGGTCTTTGTGGCGATGAAACATGCTAGCTGTAGGTAGATTGAATCATCAGTATGCGTGACCACTATGCGTCTCCCGTTCGAAAGGGTTACATCTATAAATATGCATGCATTTGCATATTTATAACCGTGATTCTTTTGAATTGTCCAACGTTATCCATGGACAGCCTTTCCTCCATTACATTATGTGTGCGGCCGTCGATGATTGCAATGCTAAAGAGGAGTGGTGTTGCAGGCTGCTATTGAGGAAGAGAGAGCGAAGACCCAGGAGCTTCTGGCGGAGGAAAGGAGGCAGGCGGCGGAGAGGGAGAGGGAGATTGAGGAGAGGACGACTAGGCTTTTGGAGGAGGAGAGGAACCGGAACGACTTGGCTAACTGGGCCATATACGAGCTCTTCGCAGTAAGTTTGTTCTACATATTAGCTAAATCATGCACGTAATGTTCCTTTCATTAGTAACTAATATGACTGACTCTTCAAAACCAAATGTGCAGTCCATGTGCGAGAAGAACGGTCAGACCCCTCCGCCGATGCCAGTCATTGCTCCGGCGGGCACGGTGAGTTTCATTTGAATGGACATTACTTATTAGTCTTCACATTTGAGTTGCATCATGCTAACGAGACATTGCAAATGATCTTTAATTTGGTGCAGCATAACTCCCGACAAGCATCGACGTCTGCCATTGGCGCGAGCAAGAACCCCGATCCTCCTCCGTTTGCCACTACCGCGAGCAAGAACCCCGATCCTTCACCTACGGGTTGACGGTAAGTTTTGCCTAGTGCTTTGCTTAATTAGCTCCAAAATGACCTATTTAACCTAGGATAGCTCTAAAATGACCTATACTTCGCATTTTTTCCTTCAAAATGACTTAATATGCTTAGCTAGCTCAAAATGACCTATTTAACCTAGGATAGCTCTAAAATGACCTATACTTAGCATTTTTTTCCTCCAAATGACTTAATATGCTTAGCTAGCTCTAAAATGACATAATATGCTTAAGAAATGACATAATTTAGCTCCGAAATGACTTCATATGCTTAGCTAGCTCCAAAATGACATAATAAACTTATTAGTTCCAAAATGACCTTACTTAGCATTTTTTACACCAAAATGACTTAGTATCCTTAGTTAGCTCAAAAATGACGTAATAACCATACTTAGCTCCAAAATGACCTATTTTACACATATAAGTTGCATCATAATAATCTTCACATTTTCGTTGCATCATAATAATCTTCTTCTTCTAGTCTTCTTTTCTACCTTTCTTCTTTCCCATTTTGTAGATTTGCTTCAGATCACGGAAGCTTGGGTTGATGGAGTGCTTGTCTTTAGTTTTTGTTTTGACTTTGTGAAACTTGCTACCTATGATGCAACTATGTAATATTGATGAAACTATGTATATGTATGGATGAAACTTGCTACTATTGGTATCATGTGTTGGATATGTGTTGGATATATATGTGTTCATGACTATTGGTAATATGTGTTGAATATGCTATATTGGCCATATATATATACATATATATATATATGTTTGATTTTCTGTGAAAATGAATTGATATAAGAAAAAACAAAATTAAATGAGGCAATATAGGCACTTTGCCATCTGCTGGCCGATGGCAAAGATCTTTGCCATCCGCGGGCAGATGGCAAAGAGGCCACATGGCAGCAACCTGTAAAGCGCTCGTCTGGCGTATTTGGTGTCTTTGCCATCTGCCAGCAGATGGCAAAGAGCCTACATCCTTTGCCATCAGCTAGGAGATGACAAAGAGCCTGTAGCCTTTTCCATCTGCTGGCAGATGGCAAAGCACGTCGTTAGCCTCCTAACATGTCTAACCCCGTTCCTCTACCGTCCAGAGGCTTTGCCATCGGCCAGCTGATGGCAAAGGCTACAGGCTCTTTGCCATCTGCCAGCAGACGTCAAAGAAGCCTTTACTAGAGTTTATTCAGCTGGCACTTTGCCATCTGCTGGCAGATGGCAAAGCCCTTTGCCATCAGCCGGCCGTGCCTTTGCCATCTGCCATGGCAGATGGCAAAGTGCCTGATTCCTGTAGTGCATCATGTCGGAAATGACCTATGTTGTAGTGGACTAGCAAATGGTGATGACCTTCTGACATTTGATCCATGCAATATTCATGTAACTCGCGGCAACTGGAGCTGCACTCATCAAAGTATTTGCCAACAAGAAATGGCTGACCATGGACATAATTGCGTGCTTCAAGTACGTCTGCTTTTCTTTTAGCAAGCAACAATTCTACTTGTTCATCATCCATGGCGTCAGAAATAATGTTACTCCCCGATTCGAACAAGCTGTTGTTAATTTGGTTCTGGGCGATGAGTGCTTTAAGTAAGAGGCAATCGTTCTCTTTCCTCTTCACTTTCCAGCTGCGCTTCCTTGTGGTCATGGGTGTAGCCCTTTTGGCCACTTCCTTCTTGGTACTTGAAGCATTTCTGGCAGAACTTCTGGTTGCCTGCACGGTAGACTGCCGAGCAGAAGGTGAAGCTTGGACGGACGTCTTAGCAGACTGTTTATCTATGCCGGACCGCTGAGCTGGCGGTGCTGCAGTGACGGACTGCTGGGCTATAGGAGCAGAGGCATCGGACTGCTGACCATGCGTTGAAGCTATGTCGGGTTTCTGCACAGGTGGTGCCAACTTGTCGGTGTGCTGAGGAGGCCGTGCCAACGCGTTGGTTTGCCGAGCAAGAAGTGCTGACGCATTGGTATGCTGATCACGCGCCTGCGGACCGACATACTGATGAGCAGTCAGTTCTAGACCTACAGACTGCTTAGTAGGACGTTCCGAAGCGTGAGACTGCTTAGCAGTTTGTTCCACCAGGTTGGTCTGCTCAGCATGTGCTGCAGCTGGGTCACCCCCCGCTGCTTCAGCGGCCGGCAACTGAACCGGTGGTGCGTCATCAGCAGTTGTAGGCCTTGCCACTGGCTGCTTTGGGGCGGACGATGACATGGCATGTACGCCACTAAGTCGGTCCGGCTGAACACAGGTTGATGCATCAGCCCGCGAGAGCTGCTCTAGCAAGGAGAGCGTTAACGGTTGAGGGGCGACAATGGTTGCTCTTGGCGGGGCTTCAGGAATCTCATCGATGAACTCTATTTCCTTTCGTGGCCATTGGATGTGATGTAACAGTGTTTCTCCCAAGGTCCTTTGCTCATCGAAGTCTCCTAGGACATTCTTCGGGGCAAAATTCATTGAATCCAGGCTTTACTTCAATCACGTAGCACTTCACACAGCCCGGCTTCAATTCCACATTGTCCAAGAAGAGGCCATCTTCCAAGAAGGGTGGGCAAACCCAGGCTGTTGCACATTTTAATGTACCTTCATAATGTGTAAGCACGCCCTTCAGTTTGTCTTTCATTCCAGATTGATCAGATATAGCATCATCACGATCAGCTGCAGTCTCAATGTCGTTGGGGTCAGCTGATGCACAGCTACTCTTGTGCAGTGTTGTCGCACAATAAGCAGCATCATCCATGCCCGCCTCCCCTCCCATATGCTGGCTATCTGTCAGTGTTAGTCTTCTGCATCATCATCATTGAATCCTCAACATCCTTTCGAACAGCCGGATAAATCTCCTTCTTCAACTTTTCAAACAATGCATTCTGCTTCATTTCAGTCCTCACTTTTTTCATGCCGAGCCTCTCTTCCTTGCTGAGTGTGAAAGCCCTCTTGTGCGGGACATTAACGCCTATACCCCTTGCACGGCCAGGGGGCTCTTTTGTGTCTAGAGCAATGGACAGAATGTCACATGGCCCTGAGTTCCTGTAGAACCTTCCAAGGATCTTGGAAGCCTCTACCATCACTTCATACAGTTTGGCGTCACGTGCGTTTTCAAAGTAATAAGTTCTGTCATCACGCCTCTTTGCATGTGCCCGCAAGTAGTCTCTGGCGCATTCGCCCTTGATTTCACTAAAGGCTGGACTCCCACCCACCACTACTCCTTCTTTGTCCTCCTATTCCCATATCAGTTTCATGCCATAGTATCCTGCCACACCCATACGACGGGGGTGTATGTTCTTCTTCTGAAGTTCTGATTGCTTGAAACTCTTTGCAGCAAACTCTGGAGTTGCCCTGACCCTTTTGAATTCTGCCTAGTCTGCCTTTGTAATTTGGGGGTATGTGGGGATTGGGTCCTTGCCTTCACTCAAGTACTTCTTGTACAACACGTGCTTCCAGTTTCTCCAAGCATCCCTAGCCTTCTTCAGTGCAGCGTGTTCCACCTGCATTCTCCATTGCTCTGGAACGTTGAAGTGATCCAGGATCTCCCGGACTATCCTTCGCTGTGTTTCTGTGTCAGCCTTCCGAAACCCCAGCAGATTAATGTTGAGCCTTGCTCTGCCAACAAATCCACACACACTCCTGAACTTCATGCGTGCTTTATCTGGTTTAGTTGGAGCCCAGGACTTTAAATCAATCTCGGTTACTTCATATACACCTTTAGGCTGGTGTGTGGCCTTCCTTGGAGCATTCCTCCGTGTCCTAACCGGAAGGGTAATTGCTGCAGCTCTATCCCGTTCAAGACTACTTGATCCCTCACAATCTGCTGAAGACCTAGGGTTGTCCGAGTCAGATGAAGATACATGGCCTGAATGAGTGATGTCGCTGCTACTCGGCATCTACAGAGAACACATGTGAAACTCAGGAAAGGAGTAACTTATTGGAACAAATACAGCTTATATGTAGTAAGGAAGGTAGATAATGAACATATATATGCTCTCCGTTATTTTATAGCCAATTTGGGAACATACGGAACGAAATTGGAAGAGGGATTGCGAGGAAATATGCCTCATCGTGATGGAGAGAAGTAACTAACAGGCTTCTTAATGCAAACCCGCCCGGACCACAGGAGAGGCGAGGGTTACTGCATTGATATGCTCGAGGGTGGCTGGCGAGCAAACAAAGACGGCGAGGCGCGGGCCGCCGTGTGTTGGGAACGGCAGTGGAGGTAGGCTTGACGCCGAAGAGCGGGCACACGGCTGGGGTGAGCACGGCGGCGCCGGAGAGGGTTCTGCTGTGGATCTGGGGGAGGGGGAGCTGGCGAAGGAGATTGGGTGGACTAGTTGAGTGAAACGCGGGCGGACGGTGGGGGGTGCTGGCGGCCTAGGTGAAAAGGGTGAAAAATATCGCCGGTCGCTGCGCGCGCGAAAAGGCCTATGCAAACGGTTGCCTCTAAGCGCTCGTGTGCACAAACAGAATAATTTCATTTGAAAGGAAGACGTACTAATTTTGAAATGAAGACGTGAGTTCATCGTTTCTCATCTAAATTTTTCTTACGTAAACCAATCACAATTTTACCACGGGTTTGATTTGCTGGCGCATTTCAGGTCTCGTGTGCTATATGTAAGACATTTTTGGCATTTACCATGCATGTTTGCATATAAATCAATTCCAAGCCGGACTGCATTTCATGTGAAAGGGATGAGGATTGCCGTTCGATCTGGGAGCATCCAACGGTGCAGACGTACAATCCGTGGGGTTTGGGTTCTGGCCAATCAGAACGCACGACTCAGATCGCACACGCAGCGAGGGGGGCATCGGCCACGGTTTGGTAGGCACACGGCTTTCGTGTGTGAACCATGTGCTATTTGAAAACATTTTTTTGGGAGGGGCTATTTGAAAACATGTGTTGTCGAAATGGATGAGGATCGCCGTGCGATCAAGGAGACTCCAACGGTGAAGACGTACGATCCGTGGGGTTTGGGTTCTGGCCAATCAGAACGCACGACTCAGATCGTGCGCGTGGCAGAGGGGTGGGGGTGCATCGACCACGGTTTAGTGGACACACGGCTCTCGTGAGTGAACCGTGTGCTCTTTGAAAACATTTACATTACCTAACATCATATTTTTGTTTGAATGAAAACATGAGTTCATCGTTTCGCCTCCAATTTTTTTCCACGGTAAGAAATCATGAGTATAGTGGAGAGTGTCATATACTAGTATCATGAATATACAATACATATGATACTACCTTTAATTAATTATAGCGCATAGTATAATACATAGAGTATAGTATATCATATATATAGATCATATTTATTGCCATGCATGACACAAATTAGCATCGCATTTAACATGATATGGTATCTACCTACTATATGTTACTCTATATTTAATTCTTTGCCACATCAGCATATATACTTGCTATTTCTGAGTGCATGACATCGTCGGCTATGATACCACCACTATGGCTAGCCTTATATAGGGAGTATCATATAGTACTATATATATATAGTATCATGCATATGATACTAGTGTACGGTACTACGTACGTACCTTCATAGTGAATATATAGTATCATAGAGTAGTACTAGCTCCCTCTGTAAACTAATATATATATATAAGAGCATTTAGATTACTAAATAGTGACCTAAACGCTCTTATATTAGTTTACGGAGGGAGTATATATATCATAGATGACCGTATTTATGGCCATGAATGACACAAAGTAGTATAGCATCATCCAGAAAGTCTAGTTGGCATGCATGCTACCGCTTATGATAATACCATTACAACCAACCTAGCTAAACCGTTAAGAAGGAGTATGAGACTAGCTAGCCACAATGGAGAGTAGTACACTGGTAATAACATACACATATCCCTAGACTATATATGTTACTACCTTCATAGTGGGTAGTAACATAAGTGTAGTGTAATGCAAAGCTTCATTTCTTAGGTTACAGACTCATATTACATTGGGACATGTGTGATGCTACAATAACTATCTAAGTTACTGAAACTATCTCTCTCCTCATTAAATTATTGCCACATAAGCAAGTTTGTTGAGTTGGAGTCGGTGTTACTGATGAAGTTACTCCCACTGTGGCTAGTCTGATACTAGCTAGTCATCTATGATATACTAGCTACCTCACTAAGAGCATGGTTAATAATATAGCCAAGGGTCGTCTATAAGAAGTGGACATGTCATATACAGCCAACCTCTTAGCGGGTATGTACAATAATAAGTTTTATATACGTACTAGTTTATCAATAGTTGGCCCACCTTACATCCTCACAAAGTGTCTTGGGTATCCTATTGCAGCTGGCTGTACTAACCAAGAGCCCACTTCTCTTCTCTTTCCTCGAACTAATAAGCACATATATATTATTCTATTCCTTATAGCC
The DNA here is from genome assembly GCF_002575655.3 of Aegilops tauschii subsp. strangulata. Taxonomy (NCBI): domain Eukaryota; kingdom Viridiplantae; phylum Streptophyta; class Magnoliopsida; order Poales; family Poaceae; genus Aegilops; species Aegilops tauschii. The sequence continues at coordinate 577,214,104 of NC_053036.3, forward strand.
AGACTACCACTACTAGGGAAAAGCCTATACACAGAACTTCAGCACTAGCGCATGTTAAAAGGGCGCTACTGCTAGACAGCAGTAGCGCGCGCGAAATAACCGCGCTGCAGATACACATATAGCAATAGCGCGTCCCTTTGTAAAAGCGCTACTACAAAAATTCCCACCACTAATCCGATTAGCTAGACATAGTAGTAGCGCTCTTTTAGAAACAGCGCTGCCGCTAATTTTGTTGCAGCAGCACTTTTATGTGTAAGGCGCTACTGCTAACGAAAATAAAATAAAATGAAAAACAAGTAGAAAAGTAAATGAAAATGAAAGAATAGAAAAAGGAAAAAGGAAAAAAAATGTAAAGAAAAATAAATGAAAAAAGGGAAAAAAGGAGAAAGAAATAGCAGTAGCGCGTTTCAGGAAACGCGCTGTAGCTAACTTAGCTATAGCGCGTTTTCAGGAACGCGCTACCGTTACGTTTCACTTAATCAGCGGTTTCCCTCCCCCCGGCCACCACTTCTCCCCCAAATACCTCGCCCTCGCCGCCGTCTCCCCAATTTTCCGTCACCCCACTTCGCCGTTGTGTCCTGCCGGCGTGGACGCCCGCAACCTCACTGTCTCCCCTCGAGGCCGCCGTCATCCTCACCGCCGCCGCCCGAGGCCGCCCTCAGCCTCACCGCCGCCGCCGGAGGCCGCCCTCGACCTCACCGTCGCTACCCTCGACCTCACCACTGCCCGAGCCCGCCCATGACCGCCGTTGCCCGTGCCCGAGACCGCCCTCTCCGCCCCTGCCTCCGTCGCCGAGCACCTCCCCGCCACTGTCTCTCCCCTCTCTGTAAGTCCCCCACCCCTCCCCCCCACACCTCCCTGTCTGCATTTTAGAGCAAAAATTAGTAGAGCAAAAGTTAGTTTATAGCAAAAAATTTAGTTTAGAGCAAAAGATGTTAAGTAGTAGATGTTAGAGCAAAAATTAGTTTAGAGCAAAAAAATGGTTTACAGCAAAAGTTAGTTAGGGCAGTAGGGTTTAATTAGGGTAGATGCTGCTTGTAGTATATAGTGATACTAGTAGATGTTAATTAGGTTAGGGCAGTAGTGGTACTAGTAGATGTTAATTAGATGTTTTTTAGTTAGGGCAGTAGAGTTTTGCTAGGTTAATTAGGTTAGTAGTGCTGCTAGTAGTAGTGGTAAAGTAGGTTAATTAGGTGAAGTTAAATGAAGAACCTAAATGAATGAAATTAGTAGTTAACTTAATTTTTTTCCTTTCATCATTATAGAGCACTAAAGTTAACTGAATTTTGTTCTAGTAGTAGTTAAATGAATTTTCTTCTACACTTTGTTTTTGAATTAGCTTGTGAAATTTGGACATGTATATTTGGACATGTGGTTGCTCGTGTATATTTGGACATGTGTTGCGGTGTCGAAGATGGATATTTGAACACTGTTTCCAGGGAATGAAGCTGAGTGGCCTATGTTTTTCCGGAATGTTGATTCATTTCCGTTCCGGCAAATTTCAGGTTCTCGATTTGTCCACTTTTTAGCAAAGGTCATGCCGAAATTTTCCGTGAATTTTGGCATGACTTGTGCTACAAACTAAGACATATCGAGTGCCCAGGATTTGCCGCACCGGGAAGGAGTCAATGTTCCTGCAAAACATAGGCTTTTTTATGTCATTATTCATTTTATTAGGTCGAGAATTAATTGACTAGATTTAATCGTAGGAAACATGGCTAGCAACGATGAAGGAGAGGGTTCTGGTTATTGCGACGACGTCTACCTGGCGGCAGACGAATTTTTGAGCCTTGCTGACGATTAACCGATGTTGTTGCTGGGCCCACCGGTCGCATCGGGGACTGAGACCGACACGCAGACCGGTGCTGAGACTGAGATCGGCGCTGAGACTGAGACCGGCGCTGAGACTCAGACCGGCATCGAGACCGGCGCTGAGACTGAGACCGGTGCTGCCTCGGGGACCGGAGCCGGTGTAGAACCGAAAGCAAAGAGGCAACGACTTCCTAACAAACTCAGGACTACTAGACTGGTGGTCACGAAGGTGGACGAAGGCAATTTTGAGCCAAACGCGCCCGAGGAAGCGCGCGCGTGCTACGGCAATCAAATAGGCTGCATCGTACGGACAACCGCCACCATCAACGATGAGAAAGTACAGAAGATAGATAATATGAGGCCCTCCCTCCTAAAGAAGCTGCACCAGATATTCTTGTTCCCGGGCCGGAATGAAAAGGATTATAAAGATCTAGATAAGGACCCGGCAATGAAGAAGATAAACAAACACACCATGTCCAAGTTTAGCGACGCGTTGGCCTCCGGGAAAACAAGGGTGAAAGCAAGGATCATCGACAAAAAGGAACCGTACTCTGAGGTTGTAAAGGATAATCCGACAATCACGGCAGAGCACTTTGAAATATTCAAGGCGGCTTGCGGGGCCGAAGCTGCCAAAAAAGGTCGAAGTACATGAAGGGGCTTCAACAGAGGAACATTGGGTGCCACCACCTCGGATACCTTGATTACGGCGGGAAGAGGTCCATATGAGCCAAGGAGGACGCGGAAGCCGCGAGTCTGGGCATCCCAGACCCCTTGGCGGAGTTCACCGTCCCGCAGGAGCGTGATGTCCTCAGGGCCCGGCACCGTTGGGACCCAGTGAAGATGGTTTTCGAGACGAACGCGGTCACGACGGAGTTCATGAGACTGCTGGTAATTTTAGTTTCTGATCAATTCGACTACACGTTAGTCATATTTGTAAACGATCCTTGTGCCTTTTGCAGAGAGAGCAGCACAGGATTGCGGCCGAAAGCGACTCGCCGTCTAAGGCGTTGGCGAGTCCCAAGTGGGACACTCCATTCAACCGGGCGTTGAACATACTGAAACGACTCCCGGTGGAGACTCGACCGTCATATGGACGCGTGCACGGTGTCGGAGACGGCGCCACGTGGAAGAAGTACTACCATGAGACCATGGAGGAGAGAAAGGAAAGACGGAGGTTAACTGAAGAAAACATCGACAAGAAGGTTGAGATTGCGGTTGAGAAGAAATCATCTCACACAGTCGCAACAGCGGTGGCTGCCGCAAAACAGGTGGTTGTAGATATGTCTACTTCCTTGGTTTCGGCCGTTTTCAATTGGACCAGGCAAAATCCAGAAAAAAATGCAGCGGACTTTCCCCTTGCTGACTTCTTGGGGAGCAGCTCGACTAGCGTTTAACCAGCACCTGCAGCGGCACCTGCTCCCGCACCGGCTCCCGCACCTGCTCCGGCACCGGCTCCGGCACCGGACGTGCTCGGCGGTGCTTCGCCTTTGGCTGAGCTCGACGCCCTCACGGTATCTGTCACACCGGCCCCCTTCAATAAATGTATAATCTCCCGTTTTCGTTGCCTTTCGGATGTCTCACGTCGCAGACTTTTCTTTGCAGGCTGACGAAACCCCGTGCACCATGTTGTCCACCATCGGCGGCCAAAAGGTGGACGTGGGGAAGGCGACGATAATGAAGCTGAAGGAACCATTGTTCCACAGCCGGCCGATCCCCCTAAACGTCTTCAAGGTTTCCGTGGCCAGTGTCAAACCGGGCCACGAGAATTTGCCTCCTCTGGTACTAGTGGGGGATGACGACGAGACACCACGGTGGCTTGGTGATTGTTGCAATCGGTGGGTCCTGTTGTGGCCAAAGAGTCTGCTTCGTCTGGAGGCGGCCGGGAGCACACCCACGAGCACGCAGTTAGGTATGAACATCAACAGCTCACCTACCCAATTAGCGTCGGCTGTTGTGCTGGGTGATAGCGAAGGGGGTGAGGAAAAGGCTCCATTAGTCGCTACTAACGTCGCCATAGATGAGGATGAGGATGACGATGGCACTCAACAGTATGTCTATACTGGCGCCTACTTAGGGTTTGAGCATCATGAGTCGGTGCCTGAATTGCCGTCTCCGGAGGCTGAACGTATGATGGATGACCTTTCGGTAGTAAAGAAGTCTAGGAAGAGACCGAGGAAAGGCAAAAAAGCTAATTCTATGATCCAGCCGCTTCAGCAGCCTCGGGTTCAAGACCGTATAGCTATCCCCGGTGCAGATAAATGGCATATCCCCGGTCAACCAATCCTACCTGCAGCAGCGCTAGGGGCCAGATTCGGTGATCTAAGGAGACTTCATGACGATGTGCTGCGGATAGACAAAGGCCTCATCGCCTCGAAAGATCCAGGATACCCACTCTACGTGGTTAACGTTCCGCGGCAATTGTCGTACGTCGACACATTCCCCGCGGAGAAGTTCTTCCTTCGATTTGATTACATATTCGACATGTTTCACGTGAAGAAGCTGGATTTTACGTTTGTCCGCCTTATGCCTTGCACATGAACTACATCATCGGGGTTGAGCAGATACCTCATATCTGTGTCGCTGATCCGTACTTCATGCACGAGGGCTTCTTGGGAGTCTGCGCAAAGCACCGTGAATACGCGAGGGAATACATCGTCAATTTCATGCTCGCCAATAAGGACAAGGAGGCGATTCTCGTGCCTTATCATCCCCTATAAGTCATCCGCACGGATATCCTTCCTTCGATTTCAATCATTCATTTGCACGGTGGAGGCTAATTAATTTGAGGTGTACTTATTCTGCGCAGCGGCGTGCGCGCCGTCCTCATCATCCTCTACCCCTGATACTCCCATGCTCTTTACTTGGACTCGTCAAAGAACATTAACAAAAAGGATTACACCCACATCAAGGATGTTCTTGACAGTGTTATGTTTTACTATGATGCATGGGGTGGAGAGGACAAGGACAAGAAGAGAAGGGACGGCAGGCCCGCCTTCGGCCATAAGACCGACTTCTGCTGCATCCAGCAACCGAGTGATTCTCTTAATGATGGATTCTATGTCCTACACCACATGCTGGAGTACAGACGGGATCACCAGAACCTTCGCATGTCACCTACATCCGGCGATGCCCATATTCTGCAATGGGCAAAGAACATAGGAGATATCGAGGATCATCGACTTCGAGCTGAGTTCTATCACATCTAGTGCGAACTTGCCCAAATCATCATGAAGGAGGTCGTCGGAAAAACAGGGATGTTCTGCGAAGAAGGACAAATGTCGCGGGAAGACGTCCGAACACAGGTAGCCTCTCAGCGTCTCGACCTGAAGCCTTTCACTAGGCTCGGGGACTATCTCCCTGAATTGGATGGATGGCACGACATGTTGGAGTGATTGTTGATATATGACAATGTGTCCGTTTAGTCCATACTTTCTGTATGACGAAACTTTGAGTTATGCACGACGAAACTTTATTTGTGATGTAATTAAACCGTCCTCCTCGACTAGCAATGATCACTCTAGTTAGGGCATTTTGGGTACGATCAACTTTGTTATTTATGCTTATGATATGTTGCTTCTATTTTTGCCAAGTCTGTCTCTTTCTGTTGCTCAACTATATATGTTGCATATCATCGACTCATGTGACGATGCAGGTGCATAGATCATCGATGGCGAAGAAGTGCTACGCCAGGAGTATATATACGACGAGTGGCCGGAGTGTCAGGCCCAGGTGTACCGGTTTCCGGTTTCCGAGCGACAGGCAGTAGTTCGTTTAGGTTCACGCTAATGCGAGAGAGGGATACGAACTCATGTACTGCATAGTTCCGCTCTCACTCAAAGTAATAGCTCTTCTCGCGTATATCATTGTTTAGATGGATGACGATGTAGTTGCAAGTAATCGAGACTTGTATCGCTATTTTCGAGATGATGACGAGAGACCACTTTGTGTTGGATGATGATTATGATGATGACATGATTTGATGAGACTAGTTGTATGTATATGCTATGATTACATTTGTATGTGTATGATATGCTAAAGATTATTGTATAAAGCCTATTCAAATACAAAACAAATATGTAGGAAAAAAATAATAAAACTAGCAGTAGCGAGAGGAACAAAGTTAGCAGGAGCGCTGCCTTACCAATAGCGCTTCTAGCTAAAAAGCGTTGCAGATATTAGCAGCAGCGCTCTTCACTAAAGCACGCTACTGCTAGCCATGTATAGCAATAGTGTGGGACGACAGGCGCTACTGCTACACGTTAGCTGTAGTGCCTTATCAGTAGCGCGTCGTCCCGCGCTACAGATAGGTGAAATACCCGCGCTGCTGCTAGGGTTTTCCCTAGTGGTGTACCCACAGTGGGAGTAACATAGGTAGTAACATCACACATATCTAGATAAAATAGATGATGTGGCAAGCAATAAATGAAGAAATGGAGGAAAGTGGATATGTGTGATGTTACTACCTATGTTACTCCCACTGTGGGTATAGTCTTACTATAGTATGTGACTACCCACAATGGGAGTAACATAGGTAGTAACATCACACATATCTAGATAAAGTAGATGATGTGGCAAGCAATAAATGAAGAAAGAGAGGAAAGTAGTAACATAGCTAGTTACTAGTAGTATGAGTAAAATCACATGTACATATCAAGGCGCAAGATGTGTCTATAGCCTAATAAATGAAGTGTTGCATGTTACCACACATATATGTTACTCCCCACTATAGAGGTAGTAACATAGACTAGTGTAACACATGGGCATGTTACTAGTCTATGTTACTACCTATTGTGGCTAGTCTGAGGAACATCACACATCTCAAGGCAAGATGAGTCTATAGCCTAATAAATGAAGTGTTGCATGTTACTACACATATGTTACTCCCCACTATAGAGGTAGTAACATAGACTAGTAACATTCTATGTTACTACCCATTGTGGCTAGTCTTATGTCACTCTATTGTGTACTTACTTGCTCTAATAATGCACAGTATCATAGAGTAGCTAGTATCATATGTAGTACTTTATTTATATTGTCATGCATGACACATAGTAGCATAACATTTATTATGATACGGTTTCATGATATGATACTTAACCCTCTCTTTCTTCATTTAATTAATTCTATGACAGCTCATCAAAATTGCCTAGTTGGCATGCATGATATATACTAGCTATGATACCCCCTTACTATCAGCCTAGCAAAGGTGTAGAGATCATTTGTGCGTCACTTTGTGAGTTTTCATCCGTTTGTTCGAGAAGCGGGGAGAAGTTTCAAACATTTCGGCCGCGAGGTGTGGCCACTCGCGTAGGCCTAGTTGGTATTTTAATTATAGAAAATTTAGATGGAGTTCGGACATCATCAAAATCGATGTGTGCCTGTGGCGTGCTCTCATGACCCTGTGGAAAAGAATTGGTAAAGTTTGGCACAAGTTTTGATGATCGCTCCTTCCAAACCGGAGCATCTCACATGAAGGATCATGGTTTTCCAAAAGGAGATGTGTCAATTCAAACTCCTATGGCTGGTGACTTCATCGTTTGGCCTCATAAAAATTTCCATGGTACGCAATCACCATTATACCATGGGTTTGATTTTCTGGCACATTTCAGGTATCGTTAGCTATATCTAAGACATTTTTTGATATTAAAGTGCATTTGTGCATAAAAATAAAATTACAACCGGAACTGCATGTGCTGTCGAAAGGGATGAGGATCGTCGTTCGATCTGGAAGCATCCAACGGTGCAGACGTATGATCTGTGGGGTTTGGGTTTTGGCCAATCAGAAAGCACGACTCAGATCATGGGCAGGGTGGTGGCTGGGTTTGGTCAGCACACGGCTTTCATCAACGAACCGTGTGATATTCGTAAACCAGATTGCATATTTTTGTTCACACATACTGTAGTGAGATCGATTGAGTGTGCTACCTCTATGATATAATAATAATAATAATAATAATAATAATAAAAACAGTTCATATTCATTGCCTGAGCTGACGGCATATCAAGGTCAACATATTAACGGTTCTTACATCAACAGAAAACCGGGCATAACTCATAAATTCAGTACGCGCGACAGTTCTAAATTGAACGAATTAAGTTGCAGGGTAGGCATAAAGACTAGTCTTACAGCTTAATTCCCATGTACATGGGGGAACTGAGGTCATTAAGTTGACCCCGAATGAACTTGGGGTTTTTGATGATTTTATGCTTCTTCTCTGTTGCACTAGTGCGTGATCCCTTGGCTGGCAACTCATCAAATTCATCGTACTCGTCCTGATCGGCAACATCTTCGACGCCCAGTACCCTTCTCTTCCCATGCATCGCTAAATGGTCGTTCTTATGCAAGGGGTCTTCCACAAAGAAAATCTGGGTAGCATCCCTAGCAAGAATGAATGGGTCCGCGTGATATGCCATCGTTGTCCTGTTAACACAGGTCTTCCTGTACTCATCAATCCTTACCTGACCAAGAGGAATCCATGCGCACCTGAATAATGCCACCTTAACTTTCACATAGTCAAGCTCCCAAATGTCTTTGATGGTTCCATAGTATACCCTTTTATCAGCTTCATTTACAGTCATGCATTCTATTCGAACAGAGCTGTTCTGATACGAGGTCTTCTTATCACGTTCCTCAATGTAGAACGTGTATCCATTTATGTCATATGCTTGGTGCGTCAGCACCATAGGTGATGGCTTTTATGCCAACCACGTAGCAATGTCATCGATGGATCCTTGTGCCAAATGATTCTTCAGCCATTCAGCGTAGTTCTTAGTGTGCTCCTTCATCTCCACCTCTGACGAAGGCACCATTGGTAAGAATCTTTGGCGTATCTCCGCCAAGTGTTCTTCGGCATAAGCGATGAGAACTGGGCTGTTAAGCAGTACCGTCAAATGGGCTTTCTCTGCCAATTCTCCAGGTGCAACCATTTGCGTGCCAGCAAGGACTAGCTTACCTTTCAGCCTTCCCTCGTGGCGAGAGAGGGGCAAACCTATAGGTCTTTGTTTCATGTATTCAGTGCAAAACTCAACCACCTCCTCCGCGGTATAACCTTTTAGGATGCTTGCCTCTGGATGGTTTTGGTTCCGACAAAAGCGCTTCAGGATTCCCATGAACCGCTCGAAGGGATACATGTTGCGTAGAAACACAGGACCACAATACTTTATCTCGTCGACAAGGTGCACAGTGAGATGGACCATGATATCAAAGAATGACGGTGGGAAAAACATCTCTAGGTTGGACAATATTCTTGCAATATCATCTTGCATGTGATCCAACTCTTCAGGATCTACAACTTTCTGCCATAGTTGGTTGAAGAAATCACAGAGGTCAATGAGTGTGTTTATTATATCTTTGTCCATCATATTCCTGATGGCCACCGGGAGGATGTGTGTCAACATTACGTGGCAATCATGTGACTTCATGTGTCCCAACTTCATTTTACCTGAGCTCACGTCCACGAGACTTCTGATGTTTGCGGAGTAGGAAGAGGGTGTCTTAACTGACAGCAAATAGGTGAAGAACTGTGTTGCTTCTTTTGTACTGAAATTGTAACTCTGGCGAGCTTTGATGAATTTGTCATCATCTTCTGCTTCACTCTTGCGTTGTGATTGATCAGGAAGCATATCTAGCAGTGAACCGTCACCATCCTTTCTTTTACCTTTAATCTTGAGCAGAGTACCAAGGATGCTTTCACATACGTTCTTCTCTACGTGCATGACATTGATGCAGTGACGTACACGTAGAATCTCCCAGTAAGGTAATTTCCAGAACACCAATTTCTTCTTAAACACTTGATCCTTGGGTGTTAGCTTCACCATCAAAGGGTGGTTCTTGCCAAGCACAACATTAATTTTTTTAGCCATGTTGTGGACCACCACCCCTTCATAGGGTCTTGGGGCTGCAGCTGCCTCTGCCGTACCATCAAATTCAGCTTTTTCATCTTTCGGTATGGGTGATTTTTCCGTAAGAACCTACGATGACGCAAATACACTGTTTTGTGCGAGTTGGGAAGTCTTCTGCTAGCTGTCCTATCCATGCATGTGACACACCCTACTTCTCCCCTTGTTTTTTGCCCCGATGTGTTGCCTAATGCTGGCATATCTTGAATGGTGTGCACCAGCATGGCATGTAGATCGAAAATCTCCTTTCTGTAAGCATCATAACATTTTACAGCAGGCGCATCTATCCACACTGTCAGCAGTTCTTCTACCAGTAGCTGAAAGTAAATGTCGATGTCATTTCCAGGTTGCTTCGGGCCTTGGATAATCATTGACATCATAATGCATTTTTTCTTCATACACAACCAAGGAGCTAGGTTATATATGCACAGAAGCACCGGCCATGTGCTGTGATTGGTGCTCATATCGCCAAAAGGATTCATCCCGTCAGTACACTCCCCGAGCCTTATACTTCTAGGATCCTTGGCAAAATTTTCAAACTTTTTGTCGATTAATTCCCACTGAGCCCCATCTTTCGGGTGCCTCATATACCTATCCGCAATTCGCTCATCATGATGCCACCGCAAGCTCTTTGCCTCTCTAGGGTTTGCAAACAAACGCCTCAACCTTGGAATTAAAGGCAAGTACCAAACAACCTTGAACGGGACTCCTGTCTTGATCTCGTCGTCCCATTTGTGCTTGTCCTTTGCTCTCCTGCGCTTGTATCGTGCATGCTTGCATGTGGGACATGCACGATAATCTTGCTACTCACCACGGTACTATATACAATCATTCACACAAGTGTGTATCTTCTATACTTCAAGTTCCAATGGGCAAACAATTTTCTTCGCTTCATTCGTGCTTCTGGGGAGCACATTATATTCTGGAAGAATATCTTTGAAAATACCTAAGCTCTCTGTGAAGCCCTTGTTTGATAGACCGTTTGCTGCTTTAAATCTGAGAAGCGCCAGGGTGGCACTCAACCTGGAATATTTCTTTTTGCAACCTGGATACAATTCTTTCTTGGAGTCCGCATCAATGGTTGGCAGATCCTTGTACCCAATCATATCCTTTTCTGGTCCCTCGAAATCTGCAATCATAGCAGCAAAATCTGGCATATCAAGATCGTCGTCATCTTCGTGGACGTCTTGGTTTTCCAGTGGGCGTTTCGGCTTTCCGGTGTTCCATTGGTAGCTTGACGCCTCTGCCCCGATGTTAGATTCAACATCCATGTGACACTGATCGGGGTTTGGCATCTCGCGGCCCTGGGTATCTTCATCCATGACCTCCTCTTCACCGTGTCTGGTCCAACGTGTATATCCATCCATGAATCCCCTAGAGACTAAGTGCATCTGGGCATCTGCAACTTCATGTGACTCTGTATTGGCACAATCAGTACATGGACACAGGATGTAATCCACATCACCAATTCTCCTCTTTGTACTTTCAACCAAATTCATGAACTCTGTCACGACACTGATAAAATTTGCGGTTTTCCGATTCTTCATCCATTGAGATCGTTCCATCTGCAGCACACGAATGGTAATTAAAAACAAAACAACAACATTAATACACGGATTAACTGCTGTCCAAAGATGCTTGCATAAATCACAAGGTTTTATTTTAATAATTACTGAGGGCACTCCATGTTGTTATCCAGACGTGCTATGACAAAAATTAATGGTCAGTCAATTTACATGCAGAGTACTAGTACAACACTACACTTAGGAATTGAAAACCTAAATTTAGCCACTCACGAAAAGAATACCTTAATTAATTAGCCGCGCGGTGACCTCCACCTAGCAGACAGACAAGCGCGATGCGGCGGCACACCGAGACAGCAGGGTCGAGGAGCAAAGCTTAGTGCGGCTGCCGCCTGAAGTTCGACCTCCAGTATCCTACCATCGACCGCGATGGATGTGCCCGAATCACGCCGCCGCCGACCTCAATGGTTGAGCTGGTCCTATCTCCCGCCGCAGAACGAGGATTGACCTCCTATGACACCGTCACCGCCCATCGACCGAGGATTGACCTCTTCTCCGGTAGCCGCTGCCTAGGCTGCCGCCGCCATCTCTATATGCAGAGCGGCTGTTTTTTTATGAAGGATATCCGCGGAGCGGCTGTTTACACGGTATCTCACTGTAACTCAATTATGTGGACAGGGTAGTACATCACATACGGTTATGTAACGGCAACCGGTTCTAACCTACGTTGTCTTCTCACACGGTTTGGTGCGGAAATCATGTGTGACGTTGTAATACCTAACACAAACGACATGTACAAACAGTGTGTCGTATACAACATATATATAGTGCCATTAGTAGTTCCCGACCGTTAGCTTATCTCCACAGTTTCCCCATTTCCCCCAAATCCCTACATAGCCTCCAAATTCCCTCGCGTGGCGCTAACATTCGGGGAATGCGGACGAGTGGTGTTGATGGTTTCGGTGCGGCTGCTCCTGCTCGTATCGCCGCCACGACGGCGGTCGCCCGCCAAGCACTTGCCTAAGATCATCAGAAGGCAGGTGTACTACGGATCCGAATCGTCCTGTCAGGTTCCAATCTATCCTGATCTTTTTTACCATGTCCAAAGTATGTCTCCTTGCTAAATCCGTCCTGAATGACCCCCCCCCCCCCAGGAAAGCGATCTGCCGCCGGATCCGGAGCTTGACTCCAGACTCCCGCAACACGAGTTCGACTCCGAGTTTTGCGCCACCGAGAAGTACCAAAAGCTGAGTTGTGTGCACGAGCACACTCCCGCTCGACGTGTATGCACGGAGGGATTCGACATTGGCAGGCGTTTTCTCAGTTGCCCCTTAGAGGTTAGTGCTAATTAAGTTCATCATTTTACTTCAGTCAATGCCACCGCTCATCCAGAATACTATTTAACACTGGCAGGGATATGAGGCTTGTTCCTTTGTTAACTGGCTGGATGAAGAATGGCATGGCAGGGCTCGGAGTGTTATCACCAAGCTCGCAGAAGATAACGTAAAGCTGAAGAAGAAACTGGCTGATCTGGAATGTACAATCATTACGATGAAGCAAGAAAGAATCAATCACAGGCAATAGATGAAAGCAAGAGACAAGAAGGAACTAGCATGTGTAGTTGTGGTTGTCGCATTAGCCATGTTCTATGCGCTCTTTGCAATGATGATTAGGGGTTTTGTTTGACAGTATTTCTAAAGCACATCTAGATGTGCTCTAAGTAATGCACATCTAGGTCCTATATATGCCATTGATGTTACACGAAGATTCGTGCAGATATTTTTCTTTGTCTTTTTTCTTTTCCTTTCTAGTTTGGTTATTACTGGCTTTATCAATAAGAAGAGCTCAATGTATTGCTTGCCAACTGTCCTACTCCGTTCGTACCGGTACCGGTGCATAATCCCAAAACGCGTTCCTTGTTTTTGTCCTGAAAAAGGAAACCAGCCAAATAGCCAATAGGAGTCCTGCACAACTCCGGGAATTTGGAGCGACTGGGTACAAATAATACGTCAACCCCCGCTTCAATCCCGGCTTCAATTGGTAGTTCCTCTTCTCTGCATACCCCGCTTAAGTGTCCACCATCTTTATCGTCCCCGGCAGGCCGCGCTACACACTGGCACACACTCTGTAGCCATGTCGAGCGATAGTGAGGACGACAGTTCGGCCAGCAGTCTGGCGCCCGATGATAGGTCAACATCGGAATCATCCCACTCGTTTTCCATGAGTCCGCCGTCGAGCCCGGACCTCGATTATATCCGGTTCATGGAAGGGACGCCGCCTCCGGAGTCGTCAGACAACAACCAGACGGACGAGGGTCGTCGGAGGACGAAGAAGAGGAGGACGATGATGATGAGGAGGAATGGTCGAACGAGGAGGAGGACGACGACGATAGCAACGATGATGACGACGGCGGCGGCGATGAAAAGCCAACGGTCAGCGGCAAGAAGCATCCTCGCCAAGACGATGTCGCGGGGCCATCCAACAAGAACAACAACAAGAAGGACTAAATTAAGCAGACTGTATATATCTCTGTTTATCCTGTCAATCTCATCGCAGACGGTTAGTAATATGTATTCGACAGAGATCTTCTACATTATCGCGAACAGGTTGGTTTGTTGAACTGTGTGCCCTGACGAGCACACAATTCACAAAAAAGACCGTATGGGCTGTCTATAATGATCGCACACAATTCTGATTACCGACCTGTTTGCCGGGTATCACACACATCTTGTTACGCCGAATCGTTTGTGTTCACCTCACTCATCGCAAACGGTTCATCGGAGTGAACTGTATGCCGTATATTGCACACACCTTGATCTGGCTGCCCGTTTCTGTTGTTCTATCTCATCACAAAGAGTTCGTACAAATCAACCATATGCCCTTGATCGCACACGCAACTAAAACCTGAATCGTGTTTGATGCATCCGTCATCGCAAACATTTTATACATTTCTGACGGTTTTCCTACAGCACCGTTTGCGATCATTGCATCGCACATAGTTTCTCGAAGGGTCTCTGCTCATAGTGTCGCGTTAGCAGCATCCTGCAGTAGTGTGCGCTCCAGATCCGGACATGGGTGGAGTGTTAGCTAGGGGCGGAAGAGGTTGAAACTGGGGCGCTGGAGCTCAAGGATGGATGGGCTCAGGAGGAAGAAGGTGTGGGGTGAAAAGGAGGATCCTTATCTTCTTATAAAGGCAGTGAATATCAAGCGTCCCCCACGAGCCTTAAAACTCGCCTATTCCCTAGGGGACGTGCGAATGGCACGGTTGGATTACCCAAACCCATATTGATGAGAATCCCGCAATAAGGGGACACGATCTCTGCTTTGACGAGACCTGTCAATGAAGATCGCGTCTCGAAATGCGAAGCGGGAGGCTAAAAAACGGTTCAAAATAATAATAAGGCCAGAACACAACGCCTCGTCGAAAAAGCTGTCAGAAGACATGACCTATTTTTGTTTAAGTATTTTTCCCTTGTGGTTCAGGGTTGTAACTATTGTGCAGAGCCGGATATAGCTCTTTTGATCAACTACTTTGGAGTTCGGAGGAGGAACCCGCCTTGCAATGTCAAAGACAATCTGCACACCGGAGACATCGTCATTGAAGCCTAGTTCGGGGGCTACAGAGGGAGTCCTGGATTAGGGTGTCCCCTGGCGTCTGGGCTGTGTGACATGGGCCGGACTGGTGGGTCGTGAATATACAGGATAGAAGGTTTCCCCCCATGTCCGGATGGGACTCTCCTTTGCGTGGATGGCTAGCTTGGCGTTCGGATATGAAGATTCCTTTCTCTGTAAACCGACTCTGTATAACCCTAGGCCCCTCCGGTGTCTATTTAAACCAGAGGGTTTAGTCCGTAGAGACAATCACAATCATACAGGCTAGACATCTAGGGTTTAGCCATTACGATCTCGAGGTAGATTAACTCTTGTAACCCTTATACTCATCAAAGTCAATCAAGCAAGAAGTAGGGTATTACCTCCATTAAGAGGGCCCGAACCTGGGTAAACATCGTGTCCCCTGCCTCATGTTACCTTCGATCCTCAGACGCATAGTTCGGGACCCCCTACCCGAGATCAGATGGTTTTGACACCGACAACAGCCAAAGGAACGAGCGGGAAGTAACCTCCTTCCCCACCCCTGGACGGCTCCCAGGTCCATGCCCACCCCTGAGCCGGCCAGATTTGGCCGCCACCGCCCCACCTTGCCACACATGGGGAGAAGGCGAGCTCCCCGGCGGCACACCACCACCAGAAGGGAGGCAAGGTTGACTCTCAGGCCCTCCCAATGATGAGTCAAGCCCTCAACGATGGCCGAAAGCTGGGAAAGGTCTCGATCTACACTAGGGTTTGGAGGAGAAGGCTTCGATATACACTTCCACCAAGAGAAATTGATCCCCCCACTAATCCCTTGCAGATCTTGTTAATCTTGGGTGTTTGGGCATCCTAGATGGAAGAGGTCGCATCGAATCCACATTCCATTGTGGTGAAGCTTCGTGGTGGTGTTGAGAGCCTCCAATTAAGTTGTGGAGAGAGCCCCAACCTATTTTGTAAAGGTTCGATTGCCGCCTTCAAGGGCACCACTAGTGGAATCGCGACATCTTGCATTCTGCGAGGGAGTGAGGAGAATACGGTGGCCCTAGTGGATTTTCTTGGGGAGTATTGTGCTACCACACCGCTCCAACAGAGACGTACCTCCCCTTAAAGGGAGGGAACTTTGGTAACACATCTTTGTCTCCATCGACTCCACTTGTTGTTGAAATCCGGACTACAATCTTCAGATAGAGGGTCCCTTCGATAAACTACTTGTCTCATTGGGAATACCCTCTTATGGAGAACTAGATTCCATAGTGGAGTCCGTCCGGATAAGCATTGGAGAGCTGATAGGTTGAACGGAGTGGTGCCAGCACGTAGTTGTGCTTTCAGCAAGAATTTCACCATTGGGAGCTGGTTCCTTTCGAAGCACTTTCACGTGTGGACCGAAGTCGTTTTGCCCAAGACGCGATATTCTTGGATCGGGCTTTCGCCCATTGTCCAAGATTCCCCACCGCTGCCCCCCCCCACCCTGGTGGGAGTCCTGCACTTAAGGCAGAAGCAGATGTTGAAGAAATGGGCGGTTGACGATGATGAGAAAGGGCGCCCCACTACTTCACCACTCCACTGGAAAGTGCATTCTCAATTGTAGCAAAGTTTCCTAGCCACTAAAGCGCATTCTCTCATTTACTCTTATTCAGGCATGGATCACGTTGAAGCATCCAGTTTTTGGTCATTCCAGGAATTAAACCACATGCTCCACCACTTGTGCGCCCCCCCCCCCCCCCCCCCGTCAATTCCTTTGAGTTTCATTCTTGCGAATGTACTCCCCAGGCGGAATACTTAACCCGTTAGTCTCATCCGGTTGAGCTGTCGCAATCAGTCTTTCTCTTCCTTTCTTAGTAGCAGATCCAACATGAATGTATTAAACCTTAAGCAATCAGGGTTAAGCTAGCACTTCTAACCATTAACCTTGCGCAAGCTTATATTTTTTTGCATCTTGTGCTTGCTTGTGTTGTTGTTGTTGAGCTCATCATATAGGTTGTCCACCTAGTTGCATTTCTAGACAACCTATTTTATTGTTAAGCCTAATTTGTTAAAAGAAGATAAAAAATATTAGTCGCCTGTTCATCCCCCCTCCCATCTAGTCGACCATATCGATCCTTTCAGTTTGGATGGATGGAGGACACGCAATATCGCCTCACCCAACCTCCAAATATGAAAGCTCGGGGTCTCGGTTTGGAGCATTGATGTCGTTGAAGCTACGTCAGTTTTTCCCCGAAGAGGAAGGGATAATGCAGCACAGCGGCAGTAGGTATTTCCCTCAGATATGAAACCAAGGTTATCGAACCAGTAGGAGAACCAAGCAACACAACGTAAACAGCCCCTGCACACAGATAACAAATCCTCGCAACCCGGCGTGTTAAAGGGGTTGTCAATCCCTTCCGGGTACGGTGCCTCAAGTAGGCAAACGGACGTGAGATAAAATTGTAGTAGATTGAAAGATCGAACGCCAAATAAAATAAATAAGGATAAATTGCAGCAAGTTACTTTTGTATTTTTGGTTTAATAGATCTGAAAATAAATGCAAAAGAAAAGTAGATCGCAAAGGCAAATATATGAGAAAGAGACCCGGGGGCCGTAGGTTTCACTAGGGGCTTTTCTCGAGAAAAATAGCAAACGGTGGGTGAACAAATTACTGTTGGGAAATTGATAGAACTTCAAATACTCATGACGATATCTAGGCAATGATCATTATATAGGCATAACATCCAAGATTAGTAGACCGACTCCTGCTTGCATCTACTACTATTACTCCTGATACGTCTCCAATGTATCTATAATTTATGAAGTATTCATGCTGTTATTTTATCATTCTTGGATGTTTTACAATCATTTTATAGCAACTTTATATCATTTTTTGTGAATAACCTATTGACCCACTGCCCAGTGCTAGTTGTTGTTTTTTGCTTGTTTTTTACATCGCAGGAAATCAATACCAAACGGAGTCCAAACGCAACAAAACTCCACGGAGATTTTTTAAGGACCAGAAGGAACCCAATGGGCTAGTGCTACACCTGGGGGTGCCCCTAGGGGGCCACAACCCACCAGGGCGCGCCAGGGCCCCCTGGCGCACCCAGGTGGGTTGTGCCCACCTCGGTGGCCTCCCGCACCCCCTCTTTGCACTATAAATTCCCAAATATTCTGAAACCCATCGGGGTTAACTTAGATCAGAAGTTCCGCCGCCGCAAGGTCTCTGTATCCACGAAAACCAATCTAGACCCTGTTTCGGCACCCTGCCGGAGGGGGGAATCATCTTCGGTGGCCATCTTCATCATCCCGGCGGCCACCACGATGAGGAGGGAGTAGTCCACCCTCGAGGCTGAGGATTTGTACCAGTAGCTATGTGTTTAATCTCTCTCTCTCTCTCATGATCTCTATCATGGGCTTTGTTAATATAATTGGATCATATGATGTTTCTACCCGCTATACTCTTGTTATGATGAATTGAATCTTTACCCTTTGAAGTTTTGTCTTGTCGGATTGAATATTCAGAGATGAGAACACATGATATATATCTTGCGGTATGAATACTTGAGGTGACAATTGGGGTATCATATTGATTCACTTGATATGTGTCTTGGCATTCAACTCGCGGATTCCCGCGGTGATATTGGGGTAATCTATGCATAGGGGTTGATCACGTTTTTCTCCGGTAGAAACTTTGGGGTCTCTTTACAGTTCTTTGTGTGGATTGAGTATTATGAATATGAACTTGCTTTGGTGTTATCTTAGTACGGACTCTAGGATAGATCGAACGAAAAAATAGCTTTGTGTTATTTTAGTACGGACTCTTGAATAGATCGAACGAAAAGAATAGCTTTGAGGTGGCTTCATAACCTATAAACAATTCCTATCTTTTTTTCCTCCGCTAATAGGAATCGGGAGTGATTCTTCGTTACACTTTGAGGGATAATCATATGATCCAACTATGTTAGCACTGTTGAGAGATTGCACTAGTGAAAGTACAGACCCTAGGCCTTGTTTTCAAGCATTGCAACACCGTTTTTGTGCTTGTTTACTATTTGCTACCTTTCTGTTTTTTATTTATTCAGATTATAAAAATATATTTCTACCATCCGTATTACACTTTTATCACCATCTCTTCGCCGAACTAGTGCACCTATACAATTTGCCATTGTACTGGGTGTGTTGGGGACACAAGAGATTTCTTGTATTTGGTTGCAGGGTCGTTTGAGAGAGACCATCTTCATCTTACACCTCTCACGGATTGATAAACCTTAGGTCATCCACTTGAGGGAAAATTGCTATTGTCCTACAAAACACTGTGCTTGGAGGCCCAACACGTGTCTACACGAATAAAGTTGCGTAGTAGACATCAAGCTCTTTTCTGGCGCTGTTTCCAGAGAGGTGAGTGCATGAAGGTATATCTTTAGATCGTGCAATTGAATCTTTTAGTTTCTTGTTTTATCACTAGTTTGCTTTATAAAAGAAAACTACATAAAATGGAATTGAGGTTGCATCATATTATTGATCAGCTTTATAATATCTTTCTTGAAAATGATGGTTCTGAAAATTGTGCTCAATTGTTAGAAGAAGAAGTCAATAAAATGTTTGGCACAAAATATATAAATGATGAGCATGATTGCAATGTTGTTAGTATGAATTCTTTGAATATCCATGATGCTAATGATATGCAAAGCCATAAGCTTGGGGTGCTATATTTGATTAATATGATATTTTTAGTCCCCCAAGTTTTGATGAGAAAATTTATTATTATGATTGCATGCCTCCTATTTATGATGATTATATTGATGAAAGTGGGTTTGGAGAGGTCGTGACTTTATTTAATGATGAATCCACTATTTTGGAGGAGGTTGCAATTGATTATGACAACAAAGTTCCTATATATGATGATTATGGTGATGACATGTATGCTATAAAGAATAATGATAACCATGAAACTTGTCGTCATGATTTTAATTTTCACTCTCATGATAGTTATTTTGTTGAGTTTGCTCCCACTACTATTGATGAGAAGAAATTTGCTTATGTGGAGAGTTATAAGTTTTCTATGCTTTTGTGTCATGAGAGCAATGCTTTATGTGATGGTTATATTGTTGAATTTCTTCATGATGGTACTGAAAATTATTATGAGGGAGGAACATATGCTTGTAGGAATTGAAATAATATTAAGTTTCCTCTCTATGTGTTGAAAATCTTGAAGTTATGTTTGTTTTGCCTTCCTATGCTAGTTGATTCTTGTTCCCATAAGTTGTTTGCTCACAAAATCCCTATGCACAGGAAGTGGGTTAGACTTAAATGTGCTAGTCATATGCTTCATGATGCTCTCTTTGTGTTTCAATTCTTATCTTTTATGTGAGCATCATTGAAATCATCATGCCTAGCTTAAAAGGCATTAAAGAAAAGCGCTTGTTGGGAGACAACCCAACATTTTTACCTAATGTTTTATGTGTTAACATGATTAATCTACTTTAGTAATCATGTTTTATTGCTTTTGTTTCAATAAAGTGCCAAGTAAAGCCTTTGGGATCATGTTGGGTGATAGTTGATTTGACCCTGCTGAAAAACAGAAACTTTTGCGCTCACAAAAATGAGTCTCATTTTTAACAGAAGAGTGCTTTTGAGTTGATTATTTTTGCAGAAGTTTAATATACAAATTTCTCACGTGGTCCTAATTTTTCATAATTTTTTGAGTACTAGAAGTATGGTTTGAGTACAGCTTACTAAAGACTATTCTGTTTTTGACAGATTCTGTTCTCAATGCATAGTTTGCTTGTTTTCTAGTTTCTATGGCTTATATTGCTCAATATAAATTGTAGAAATGATATGCTACACTAGGCATTGTGTGAGAACAATTATGAATATTGTATTTGGCAGTACCAAAAGTGGAATGGTTTGCTCTTTATCATACTAACCTATCTCACAAAGTTCTGTTAAGTTTTGTGTGATTGAAGTTTTCAAGTTTTGGGTGAGATATCGATATGAGGAGAATAAGGAGTGACAAGACCCAGGAAGGCATCCCCTCTTTCATCTCCAACATTATCGGTAACCTCACTTGGAGCTATGTTTTCATTCGTCACATGATATGTGTTTTGCTTGGAGCATCAATTTATTTTGTTAGGATTTTCTTTCTGTTATTTAGAATAATTTTTTGCATCTTTTATTTCAATAAAAATGTCAAGGATACCCTTTACTATGCTTATTTTACAAGTCTACATGTTGCTGTTTGAAAACAGAAAGTTTACCGCTGTTGCAAAAATTCCCTAGAAAAGTCAGAGTGTGATAAAATGTTGAAACTTTTTGCATAATAAGCTCTGAGAAATTTTCTACGGTATGGTAGAATTTCATAATGTTTGGAGTTAGGGAAGTAGTGATAATCTTGCATTCTTTACAGACTGTACTGTTTTGGCAGATTGCTATTATGTTTGCATATGTTTGCTTGTTTAATGATTCTATTTGGGGATACGAGTATTAAATATGCAGAGGCATTTCGTATGCAATGTTGAATAATAATTTTAGTGATTTGCTACAGTAGAGAATGATAAGGTTTTAGCATTGGTTTATACTAACTTATCTCACGAGTTCTTGTTGAGTTTTGTGTGGATGAAGCTTTTGAGATTTAGGAAAACCGTGATATGAGAAGAATTAAGGAGACACAAAAGCTCAAGCTTGGGGATGCCCAAGGCATCCAAAGATAATATTTCAAGAAGTCTCAAGCATCCAAGCTTGGGGATGCCCTGGTAGGCATCCCACCTTTCTTCTTCAACAATTATCGGTTAGTATCGGTTGAGCCTAAGTTTTTGCTTCTTCACATGAGTTGTGCTATTCTTAGAATGTCATTTTATTTTTGTTTTAGTTGTTGTTTTAATAAAATACTTAGATCTGAAAGTTTTTAAATAAAATAGAGTCCTCAAATAGTTGCCAAGGAGGCTAAGTAAGCGGCATTCACATCTCGTCAACGAAGCTCTTTTCTTTGGAATTGCTCTTGTGCTTCACTTATATCCTATGAGTAAATTGTTGAATAAATTAAATGCCATGAAGTTGATATCTTATCATGCCTAGTGGTAGCTTCACATTGGGTTTAGAAAGTGAAATCTTTTGAGGCTTGACAATCACAATTTTGGTCATACAAGCAATTCACGAATAATTAGTATAAGGAAGAGAACTTTCACATGCAAATACACTATCATGGAAATATTTTGTGATTGTGAGCCCCCATAAAAATATTATATGCCAAAATTATTGACGTTGGACAAGGAAGACAACGTAATGATTTACGTTTGTTCATATTCACATAGAAGTTATATTGTCAGAGATCCTTCGACATGTGATGCTTGCCCCCCATCTTTGCTAGCCAAAAATTCCGCACCAAGTAGAGATACTACTTGTGCACCCAAAAACCCTTAAACCCAAATCTTATTTTCAAGAGTCCACCGTACCTACCTAAGGCTTGAGCAAGATCCCTCAAGTAAGTTGTCATCAGTGCAATAAGGCAATAAAAATTGCTTCTAAAAGTGTTAGATCATTTAGTGTAAGAGAAAATTGAGCGTTGTACAAACTTATGATGGCAAAGCAATAAAAGCGACGGACTGCATAATAAAGGTTGCTATCATAAGGGGCAATATAACGTGACGTTCTTTTGCACTAAGGGATTGAGCATACAAACAAATAAGCGCATGGCAACCTCTGCTTCCCTCTGCGAAGGGCCTATCTTTTACTTTTATGTCTTTACTTTTATGCAAAGAGTCAAATTTTTGATTTCTATTCCTTTTTATTTTTCTCCTTTGGCAAGCATCATGTGGTGAGGAAAGATCTAGGCACATATGTCCAGTTGAATATGGGTAGCATGAGTTATTATTCTTGACATCACCCTTGAGGTGAATACGTTGGGAGGCAAAACAATAAGCCCCTATCTTTCTATGTGTCTAGTTGAAACGTTTTGCTCATGTGTATGTGGTGAGTGTCAGCAATCATAGAAAACTATATGATAGTTGAGTATGTGGAGCTCTTACTTAAACTATGTTGAATAAGTTGAATTGCAATTGCTTGGTGACTAAGAACATAAGTTGCTGAGTTTCAAGAGAGTTCATTGTTTGAACCTTAACATGTGAATTGGTTGCTACTATAACATGAGAAGTTATATAAGAAAGAATTGTTGTTATGATGCTAGGGAAAGTGATTGAAATTATCATTGATCAAACATATGCACTTTGCTAGCATTCACACTTCATAAATTATTTCTTTTATCATTTACCTACTCGAGGAGGAGTAGGGATTAAGCTTGGGGATGCTGATACGTCTCCAACGTATCTGTAATTTATGAAGTATTCATGTTGTTATTTTATCATTATTGGATGTTTTACAATCATTTTATAGCAACTTCGTATCATTTTTTGGGACTAACCTATTAACCCAGAGCCCAGTGCCAGTTGTTGTTTTTTGCTTGTTTTTTACATCGCAGGAAATCAATACCAAACGGAGTCCAAAAACAACGAAACTCCACGGAGATTTTTGATGGACCAGAAGGAACCCAATGGGCCAGAGCTGCACCTAGGGGTGCCCCTAGGAGGGCACAACCCACCAGGGCGTGCCAGGGCCCCCTGGCGCGCCCAGGTGGGTTGTGTCCACCTCGGTGGCCTCCCGCACCCCCTCTTTGCACTATAAATTCCCAAATATTCCGAAACCCATTGGGGTAAACCTAGATCAGAAGTTTCGCCGCCGCAAGGTTCTGTATCCATGAAAACCAATCTAGACCCCGTTCCGACACCCTGACGGAGGGGGGAATCACTGGTGCGCGTCAGTCCTAAACAAACGGGTTTTTTACCCCTTTCCGTGACGGCATTTGGAACCATCGCCAAGTGAGTGTGGGCGATAGGGGGGTCCTTCCCACATGCCCAGAAACTGTCGGGGATAGGGAGCCTTGATGCATACAGTTGTCCCTATATAACCATTTCCGATATCTCGAATATCCCAAACGCTTCATCCTTGCTACTCGTTTGTGCTCGCATTGCCATCGCAGTCGGAGTTTTGTGGTTCTGCCTAAAACCAGGCAGATTCCAGGCACGGGAGTTTTCCAGGCAGATTCTAGGCACGGGAGTTTTACGATGCCTGGCACATCACAAACAGTTCATGATTATAAACCGTGTACGATGGATAGACAATCACACACATTTAGTTTTCCCGCACCGTAAGTGATAGTGTCTGACATCACACACGCTTTGCAAACGGCAACTGTGTGCATGCTTGCACACGTTTCCTCTCTGTGAACCGTCTCGGATTATGATGTATATCGCAAACTTTTGTGTTTTAGCAACCATGTGTGCCGTAATGACCTGCACAACGTAATTTTGCCCTAATTTAATTGCTGCTATTTAAAATTGTACCTAATTTAAACTTGAAAGTAGGCTATAGCTATATTCATATCCATCAGGTTCAAACAACCAATGCATTATTCGATTCATAGGTACATATGTTTAAGAATTACATAAGCACCAAATAAAGAATGATGTACCAGGGTTCTATACTTGTACTATTACATATGGTAAAAAAGAGGCGACAGACATTCCAGTTGCTGAACAAGGTGAAGCAGAATGGCCCTATTGTGCTCTCCTAGATGCAGAAGGCATGGAGGACTCTAGTCCAACCCCTTGTGATGGCCGGCCGGCAATCATGTAGTTTGAGAGGTAATCTTGAGGAAACTGCTTCAGGATCCACTTCAAAAGAAAAAAGATTCAGATATTGTCATCTAACACAACTCATTACGGGCAGTAAAAAGAAGGCTACAGGGTTCTTACTTACCATCATGCAGTTCACTGTTGTCTTGCATTAAGTGTAAAAAAATAGTTCGATTGACATCTTTTGACCCATTTTGATAACAATCTTTATCAGTTTCCTCACTTGATGCTGGTTCATGAATATCTCATTGCCCCATACGCAGAAAGGGTCGAAGTGTGGATCTTTGGCAATGATATATGTACCTAAAAGCACCAAGTTAATATTGGAAGCTAAACAACAATTGAAAAATGATGTAGTACAACACTCCATCCATCCCATTATATAAGATTTTATTACATGTATATCTAGACATCATCAGAACATTAAGGTAACAATCTTCCTTGTTGCTATGTAGCCTGGGATTGCATATTTAGTCATTCAGTACAATGCATGTTGCTAAACAACAATTGAAAAACAAAAAGGCATGTTAACTGCAATATCCTTAATAGCAACCAAATACCGTAATTCATAGTGGTATTGCTAAAACTGTTATTGATGAAATTGAACTGCACGGCAAATAGTTGCACATATAGAGCATCACATTGTGAAGAACTATAATAAACAAGTCATCAGGACATCTCTAGGCGATCCTTAAAAAGTTAAAGGACTAAAACCCTTAGTGGATATATATATATATATACTCCAGCAATTTTTGGCCTTTTCTAGTCGATCCCCTAAACTTAAGGTTGTAAACTTCAATTTGATCAAGTTCAAAGCAGGTTCAACCGAAAGTAGCATGCATTCACACATAAACATAGATAGTTTTGCATAACCGAACATAAAACATAAATTTAAACTAAGCTAAACTACTTTCGGTTGGATTATAGATCATTTCCGACAAAACATTTTAGTAAAGTTTTTCTCACACAACAAATAACAAAGCGATGAAATGAACTTCAGCTCAACCACTCATCAGCGTTGGAAATGCTTGCTTTGAACCAGAAGTGATTCTCTGGGAAGGGCCAGCTACTGTCAATCTCGAGACCAACGCAGGACTGATCATCCAGGCTGAAGCGGCCTATGTCAGGACCCATATTGGGACGGTAGGGAAGCATAGCAATGTCTGAGGTATAGATACAATTGCTTCTCATAAATGGTAGTAACATTGTGTCAACAGCAGCTGGATCGCCTTCCACCATCATTGGATAGTTTTGTCCAAGGAAGAGCAAGTTTCCTCCAAGACATTCAATACTGAACCAGGGAGAAGGTGTTGGCGCTAGTACACCAGTATCCATCCCGAATACCCTGCAACAGATGTTGGAATAGGTCCGAAGAGTGCGACCATGCGAGACAACACCTGCTTCCTTAGTAACATCAGCAGTGCCCTATATACAGACAAGAAGAAGAGGTGATCCATCGGAATAAGTTGCCAGGCGCCACTGAGTATATGGGTCCAGCTCGTCCTCATGCTCATGATCATCAGCATCGTCATCTCCCCCTTGGTTATAAAAATTTAAAAGTATAGGTGGTGGAATGTTCACAGGACCTTGGAAACACAAGAAGGTTAATTAATTAGTAAAGGGAAACTAGCTAACCCGCATGCATGTGGATGAAACAATTATAATTACGGTGGAAGATAAACGTACCGAAAGCATGATGATTCCATGCAAAAACAGTGCCACGAGTGGTGGCAGCAAACACAAGACCCTCGTATTGAATTGCATCACAGTACTCATCCGTGTACAGAAATTGATTTTTGAGCAATATCCATCGAGGCGTGGAAGTAACGAAGGCAACAAGCTTGTCGAAGATAGCAATAACTTCATAGTTCGAGTAATCCCAATAGCGGCTGGGAACTCGACAAATTGCTATCTTCCGTAGACAATAGTCACCATGATCGTATTTGAACTCACGTAGAATACCGGTGTACTCAACCTCTGGGCAATCGTCTGAGATTTTTGGAAGTGGAACCCGGTGACGAGTGTACACATTCACAAGTTCCCACTCGCAGTTGTACCCAATGTAAACAACCCAATCTCCATTTGCGCCTGCCCAAGCCTTGCCCTCAAGCGATGGCATCTTAACATCATAAGTATCATTATCAAGCGGCATCAACTTGCACAAGGCGAGGCTTCCCTCGTCCCCGCGCCAGTCAGCAGGGTCACGACGAAGAAGATAGGGGAGATCAAACCGCTCCTGGACCCTTGTGTTCCTTGTAATGAAGTTATTAGTTGAGTCGAGAATGGTCTTGAACGAACCTGCCATGCTAGCCGAGGTGATGACGTCGCACCGATCAATGAGTTCCTCCATCGCGTCATCATTCAGATCGGGGCAAGAATAATGGGGTCGTTTCCGGCCTGTTCCCTCCATGGAGAAGATGATCGAACAATGGCAGAAGGAAGGGTGAAGGCGACTGGAGGAGGGAGGAAGAGCGTGCGACAGCAGTTCCAAATCGAGAGGGAAAGGCAAAGAGGCGGTCGACGGTTGCCACGGTACACGAAGAGGCGCCTCGGGAGTGAACGGTTGCCACAAAGGTCACACACTGACGACAAGGGCCGAGTGAACCGCATGTGTATATCGCACACACCTTGATCTGGTTGACCGTTTCATTTGTGTTGCCTAATCACAAACAGTTCATCCGAGTGAACCGTATGTTGTGTATCGCACACGCCTTCATCTGACTGCCCGTTTCTTTTGTTCCTCCTCATCGCAAATAGTTAATTGAACTGAACCGTATGCCCTTCATCTCACACGCAACTAAAACCTGAACCGTGTTTGATGCATCCGTCATCGCAAACGTTTTATACATTTCTGACAGTTTTCATACAGCACCGTTTGCGATTATTGCATCACACACAGTTTCTCGAAGGGTCTCTGATCGTAGTGTCGCGTTAGCAGCATCTTGCAGTAGTGAATCATCTCCGGTGGCCGTCTTCATCATCCCGACGACCACCACGATGAGGAGGGAGTAGTCCACCCTCGGGGCTGAGGGTTTGTACCAGTAGATATGTGTTTAATATCTCTCTCATGATCTCTATCATGGGCTTTGTTAATATAGTCAGATCATATGATGTTTCTACCCTCTGTACTCTTGTTATGATGAATTGAATCTTTACCCTTTGAAGTTTTGTCTTGTCGGATTGAATATTCAGAGATGAGAACACATGATATATATCTTGCGGTATGAATACTTGAGGTGACAATTGGGGTATCATATTGATTCACTTGATATGTGTCTTGGCATTCAACTCGCGGATTCCCGCGGTGATATTGGGGTAATCTATGCATAGGGGTTGATGCACGTTTTTTCTCCAGTAGAAACTTTGGGGTCTCTTTATAGTTCTTTGTGTGGATTGAGTATCATGAATATGAACTTGCTTTGGTGTTATCTTAGTACGGACTCTAGGATAGATCGAACAGAAAAAATAGCTTTATGTTATTTCAGTACAGACTCTTGAATAGATCGAATGGAAAGAATAGCTTTGAGGTGGTTTCGTAACCTACAGACAATTCCTATCTTTTGTTCTCTGCTAATAGGAACTCAGGAGTGATTCTTCGTTACACTTTGAGGGATAATCATATGATCCACTAATAGGAAAAGGCCTATTAGTGGTGCACCTGTTTTGGCCATTAATGGCGCACTACAGGTGCGCCACTATCATCACGCCATTAGTAACTAATACTAATGGCGCACCCCTGGTGCGCCATTAGTAGACCAGACAGTAGTGGCGCACCAGGTAGTGCGCCATTAGTATGTCCCCTGGTGCGCCATTAGTATGCCTCCCAGGGGGCCATATTTACCTTGTGCTCTGTGTTACTAATGGCGCACTACTAGACAGTGCGCCACTAGTGTGTTTATTGCAGTGCGCCACTAAAGTGCTTTGTGGTGCGCCACTAATATGAATATTAGGATTATTATTTTTTCTTTTCTGATATTTGCACAGGTTACAAAATATATTACTGCACAGAATATAGACAGCATAACATATAAATAGCAGATTTATCGAATACAATAGAAGATTAGTCTCCGAATACAATTCATCATATTTGTCTCCGAATTCAAAAGACCGAACAAAGTTAGAACATTACAAGTCTCGAGACCGCGAGTAGCGAGTTTGTCTTCACATTACAAGTCGATGTCAATCATCTAAACTACCATCACATAGAAGAGAGTTGCGGTCATCACGATTAGCATCATCGCGATGAAACTGGTCTTCATCCGGTTCCTCCTCCGCTCCCTCCTCTCTCCCGCTAGATAGCGCGCGTATCTAGCTTCCGCCTCCGCCCTAGTGGTGTACCCTTTGTAACTGTTACCGCTGAAACGGTGAACCTGTCTCCGACACTCCTCCCAGTCGTCGTAGACTCCGGGAACACTGGTATATACTGGCTAGCAAACAAGGTTATGGTAACCCCACCCAAAAAGAATAACTCACTTTGCCTCTCACTTGCTTCCTTCACCTCAGAGCGATCTTCTCTTATTACTACTCCTGCACAACATTGTCATAATTTTTATTATCTTCACAACCAAGGTACTGCATTCTGTAACAACCAACTACAAAACTACAAATCAATCAAGGACATGTGGTTATTTCCAGTTTTCTATGTAACGCAGAATAGTTACTGTAAAGTTAGTTTGTTAACGAAGATAAAAAATATTTAATCATTTGCCTCCACCTGTAGGGCCATAGAAAAAAAAGTAAGGCAAAGACTAATACTGTTGCTGCCCAGGAAAACATCTTGGAACAAGGTCCTAGAGCTATGCCGAGTGTATCCGAAAAGGAGGATCAAAGCAAAGGTAGCATTGTCAAAAGTAAACTGAAATGTATCTCATTGTCAATTTAATTCTTGTTGACATTAGAGAGCAAATTGCATGTTGGGTCTACATCTCATATAGGAACAGTGGCCTGAACAATTACAACTTTTCAGCATTGTATTAATTGCGGTCAAATCATTAAACCCATTAAAGATCGTCAAAGTTCTCCACATTAATTGTTCTAGGTTGTAGCAGGAGTTGCAAGTTCAAAAATTTATCAAGTTAATAGTAACTGCAGGGTTAAACTGTTCCAATCAAATGACTAGGATCCAACTCCATTTTACTATCGCTAACTACACATCAATGCATCATAAAATGACATGCAGATATGCTTATCATATTATGTTGTACTGTACACATAAGGGATACTTTAGAGGGCTTTTCCTCTTGAGCCTAATTTAACACGACTTTAGGACTCAACTGATAAGTTTGCGTAAATAATGTTTAATTGTAACAGCTGGAGTGGTCTCAACCTGACACTCAAGGTGCACATATAACTCCTAGGAGTGGCCATGCTGGTATGATGATTGACGAAAATTGGTACATAGTTGGTGGTGGAGATAATGCCAGTGGTAATGCCTGGATGCATGATACAGTATTTATATGTTTTTATTAAATTCATTTTGTGCTGTTCTTTCAGCTCCGGTATCTAAGGAAATGCACATGTTTCAGTTAAGCATGTTCTTTAACTCCTAATGAAAATAATGACACTACTGCAGATCTTTGTGATGAGAAGGAAGGCGGGCACGAGCGCCGGGGCGGGTGGCGGGGTACCTGGAGGAAGGCGGGGAGGAGCGCGGACGGGGCGACGGGGCTGGCCACGGGCGCGGCCAGCGGCCAGCGGGGAGGAGACGAGGAGAGCGGCGCCGAGGAGACGAGGACGACGGGGCGGCGGGGCGGAGACGAGGACGACGGGGCGGCGGGGCGTCGGGGCGGAGACGAGGACGACGGGGCGGCGTCGAGGCGGCGGGGCAGCGGCGTCGGGAGAGGAGAGGGGAAGGGGATCGATCGAGGGCGAGGGCGAGGGAGAGAGAGGGGATAGGTTTGGGCCGGGCCGGGGATAGGAGAGGGGAAGGGGATCGAGGGCCAGGCGAGGGCACAATACTAATGGCGCACCACCCCTCGGTGCGCCATAAGTACATCCACACTAATGGCGCACCTCACCCTGGTGCGCCATTAGTATCTTTTTTTTCTGCTCGAGCCAACAGGTTATCTTCCACCTTACCTGATCCACACCAAGTCCCCTCTACTAGCTCGACTGGTCAGCAGCCAGTTCTCACACCAGGAGGTCCTGGGTTCGATTCCCAGGCTCCACAATTTTATAAGACAGTAATATTTTTTTAAGACAATAATAATTTTTTTAAAAATATCATCAAACAGTAATGCCAGTGGAGCGGGGGAGGGTGCGCGGGGTGCGGGGGGCCGGTGGACCGGGGGGTGCTCGGCGGCGAGGGGGACCGGATCTGGCGAGGTGGGATAGCTAGCGATCGAGATGGAGGGGGATCGAGATCGAGTGTCCATGAAATTTAAAAATATTCATGATAGTTCAAAAAGTGCCCATGAAATACAATCGAGAAATGAAGGCTACGATTTAAATACAATCGATCTTAGCTAGCTATCTGTTCACAATCTTCTTGCCCTTCTTTTTCGCAAATGGAGTTCTTCTGTGGAACGGACGTCCTTTAGGTAGGGTGGTCCTGCTTCTTCTTGTGGTGTATGCTGCTACTTCATCATCGTCGTCATGTTCGATTCTCGGGTCGCCGTACTTGTCGAAGTCTTGCTCATTGGCTACTCCATCCATTCCGATGATCTTCCTTTTGCCTCTCCTCACGACAACACGACTGGGCTTTGACGGGTCGGTAATGAAGAAGCATTGGTCCACTTGGGAAGCCAGTACCAATGGCTCATTTTTCGCGGTGACGTTTGCGCCTCCGGTCTTGGATTTGGCTTCGGGTATAACCATGGTGGTGAAATACCGGTCTTCTTTTAGGACGCTCTTGGCCCATCTGACACGGAACATCGGGACCTTCTCTCCAGCGTAGCTCAGCTCCCAGATCTCCTCGATCCTTCTGTAGTATCTGTCCTTGTCATTACCGGTGTAGGATTCCATCGTTACCCCCGAGTTCTGATAACCATCGCTCTTCATGTCCTTGGCCTCGGTGTAGAATGTGTAGCCGTTGATATCGTACGCCTCATAGGTCATCAGGTTGTGCTCGGCGCCCTGTGACAAGGCGAATATGAGTTGTTCTTCCGCGGAAGAATCCTCATGTAAAGGGTACGACAGAAGCTTCTGCTTGAACCAACGCGTGAAACATGAGTTGTGCTCTTTGAGTATATCTCCGTCCGTCCTCTGTTGGCCTCGGTCATTGTACGTCTTCTTAATAAAGGTTTTGTGCTCTACCACCCAAGGATCGACCACGTCTATGTGTTGTAGCGCGACTAGGTTTGCTCTTTCAAAGTCGGCGAGTCGACCCTCGAAGTCGACATGCATTTCGCGGCGACCCTCACGGTGACCCCATCCAGCGAGCCTGCCGAGGTGCCTGTTGACGGGCAGACCAACGGGGTTCTCGATGCCTAGATAATTCGTGCAGTAGGAGATGCACTCTTCGGTCAGAAAGCCCCTGGCTATGCTTCCCTCTGGACGTGACATGTTGCGAACGTATCCTTTGATGACACCATTCATCCTTTCGAACGGCATCATGCTGTGCAGGAACGTCGGCCCGAGTTGGATGATATCGTCCACGATATGGACCAGCAGATGCACCATAACGTCGAAGAATGCGGGCGGGAAGTACATCTCAAGCTCGCATAGTATCACCACGATCTCTTCCTGTAGCCTTCTGAGTTGCCTCACGCCAACAGACTTCCGAGAGATGACGTCGAAAAAGTTGCATAGGCCAAATAACGTTTCACGGACGTGCGCGTCCATGATCCCACGGATTGCAACTGGAAGTATCTGCGTCATCAGCACGTGACAGTCGTGAGACTTCATCCCGCTGAACTTCAGCTTCGCTAGGTCTAGGTATCTGCTTATCTTCCCCGCGTAACCGTAAGGAAGTTTTACTCCTACGAGGCAGGTGAAAAACTGCTCGATCTCCTCCTGACTTAGAGTGAAGCACGCGGGAGGGTAGTCATTTCCGGTCTTCTTGGCCTTTTTGCCTTTGCGACGACTTTCCGTGTCCTGCTTTGCCTCATCATCATCATCATCATCATATATTGCGTGAAGCTCCTGCCTGATGCCCATTGATTTCAAGTCTGCCCTTGCTTTCGGCCCATCTTTGGTCCTCTCTGGCATGTTGAGCAGGGTACCAAGCAGACTCTCACACACGTTCTTCGTGATATGCATGACATCAAGGCTGTGAGGCACACGGTGGATCTTCCAGTACGGCAAGTCCCAGAAACAGACATCGTTTTCCATACCTTCAACAGCGGCTCTGGCGCATTTCGCTTCTTTCCCGGCTCTGGCGCCTTTTGCTTCTTTCCCGGCAGTGGGCAGTCTTTCCAATTTTTCAACAGCTCGTCTATTTCCTCGCCGCTCCTCGTACGCGGGCGTCCTCGGGGTTCGGTTTCACCATCGAATAGATCCTTGTGTTTTCTCCACGGGTCATCGTCGCGAAGCCACCTTCGATGTCCCATGAACACGGTTTTCGAAGACCCGGGATCTCTATCTAGCTGGCGATACGTTGTGTCATCCATGCACCTGACGCATCCAGAAAATCCGTGGACCACCTGCCCTGCGAGATATCCGTAACCGAGATAGTCGTGCACCGTCGTGAGCAGCGCGGCTCTCATAGGGAAATATTCTTTCTCTGCGGCGTCCCACGTATTGGCTGGCGTTTTCCACAGCGTGTCTAGCTCCTCTTTCAGCAACCCCAGATATAGATTGATGTCGTTCCCTGGTTGTTTCGGTCCTTCGATTAGCATACTCATGTGAATGTACTTCCTCTTCATGCACAACCAGGGGGGAAGGTTGTACATCCACACAAACACAGGCCAGGTGCTATGTGTGCTTCTCTGGCTGCCAAACGGATTGACTCCATCGGTGCTCGCGCCCAGCACGATGTTCCTTGGATCGTTCCCAAATTCTAGGTCTTCGAAGTTCAACGCTTGCCACTGGCTCGCATCCTTAGGGTGACTCAGCATCTTGTCTTTTTTATCTATCTCTGGATCATTTGCGTCATCTTCTCGCTTCTTCTCCTCCCTATCCGCGTGCCAACGTAGGAGCTTTGCTACCTTAGGGTCCGCGAAATACCGCTGCAGACGAGGAGTGATCGGAAAGTACCACACCACTTTTCGAGGAGCTTTCTTCCTCTTCTTGTATCGAGTGACGCCGCACACCGGACATATGGTAGACTCCGCGTGCTCGTCCCGATAAATGATGCAATTGTTCATGCACACATGGTATTTCACGTGCGGTAAATCCAGAGGACACACGATTTTCTTCGCGTCCTCCAAACTGGTCGGGCACTTGTTCCCCTTGGGAAGACGTTCGTGCCAGAATGACATGTTCTCGTCGAAGCATGCGTCGGTCATTTTGTGTTTTACCTTCATCTCCAGAGCCATGAGCGTTACTTTCAGGAGGGTATCCTCGGGCCTGCATCCTTCATACAATGGAGTAACTGCGTCTAACTCAAGTTGATCCATGTTGGCTTTCTCTCGGGCGGCAGCTCTTGCGTTATCCGTCTGCTTGAGAAGCAGCTCTTGAATATGAGGGTCCTGCACCCAGCCCATCGATGGTCCAGCGTCGTCTGCTCCGCCGGCATCATCATCTTCATGATCATGCCCGTCGTCTGCTCCGGCATCTTCCTCATCATCATGTCCTGCATCTTCTACATGATGACTGTGTACAGCATCACCGTCGTGATCATCTCCTGGGGATTCTTCGTCTTCTCGCCCGCCCGAGTCGCGGTGGTTGTCTTGCTGCCCTTCCTCATTTCTTGCCCGGCCCCCATGGATGACTTCGTAGTCATCTTCATCACCTTGCCACCGATAGCCATCCATGAAACCACGCAAGAGCAGGTGGTCCCGCACCTGCCAGGATTCCGGGTCCGCAATAAGGCTCTTCAGCTTGCATCTTCGACACGGACATCTTATCTCCGTCTCGTTCTTTTGAAGCATCTCGGCCTTCGCGGACCTCAAAAACCTATTCACGATGCCTTCGGTCATCATGCGGACCATGGTCGCCTGCGGGGTAGAGCAAAATGATATTTTAGAACCAAGAAAAAATTTGGCATGACTTTCCCTAAAAATAGGACCAAAAAGAATGCTTAATGCCAAAATTCTCGCCGAAACGGAAATGAATCAACATTCCGGCAAAATGTTGGCAACTATCGCATTTCAAATACCGGTACACCTCCAAACACAAACACATATGCAACACCACAAACATATGCAACACCACGAACATCCATAGATCTAGCTAGGCCATAAAAAGTGCATGTGCACATTGTTGTAGGGAGAACAACATAAATATAGCTTCCCCCCTTACTTACCTATCAAAACAAGGTAATTTAACCACTTAAATTGAATGAATCTATGGTGGAAATGAGGTGAAAAAGAGGAGGCACCCGAGACAAGGAGGAGGTGGAGAGAATGAAGTGGGGAGAAAGTGAGTGTGGGTAGGAGAGGCTGTCCAAAATATCTTGTTGCTGCCCACTTACTAATGGCGCACCAAACCTAGATGCTCCATTAGTAATCCAGGTTACTAATGGCGCACCTTCTTGTGGTGCGCCATTAGTATGTTTGGACAGGCGCACTAGTTAAAAAAAATTTGATACTAATGGCGCACCCAGGTCCAGGTGCGCAATTAGTAGTTGAAACTACTAATGGCGCACTGTCTCTGGATGCGCCATTAGTATGTTTGGACAGGCGCACTAGTTAAAAAAAATTTGATACTAATGGCGCACCCTGGGCCTGGTGCGCCATTAGTAGTTTCAACTACTAATGGCGCACTGTGCCTGGATGCGCCATTAGTATGTATGGACAGGCGCACTAGTTAAAAAAAATAATTGATACTAATGGCGCACCCTGGGCCTGGTGCGCCATTAGTAGTTTCAACTACTAATGGCGCACTGTGTCTGGATGCGCCATTAGTATGTTTGGACAGGCGCACTATTTAAAAAAAATTGATACTAATGGCGCACCCTGGGCCAGGTGCGCCATTAGTAGTTTCAACTACTAATGGCGCACTGTGTCTGGATGCGCCATTAGTATGTTTGGACAGGCGCACTAGTTAAAAAAAAATTGATACTAATGGCGCACCCTGGGCCAGGTGCGCCATTAGTAGTTTCAACTCTAATGGCGTATCAGAAGGTGGTGCGCCATTAGTATATACTAATGGCGCACGGCTTATCTGGTGCGCCATTAGTGTCAATCCCATCTATAGCCCTTTTTCTAGTAGTGCCTTACCCTTCTACACGACATACGACGGCATCTCTATGCACTAGCCAAACAAAACGTTAGTAGCAATTCACAGAAAACACATAAGCAATATATAAGTATGCAACAAAAGGATCGAAAGAGAAAAGGAAGACATTAATAG
Organism: Aegilops tauschii subsp. strangulata; assembly: GCF_002575655.3. Classification (NCBI taxonomy): domain Eukaryota; kingdom Viridiplantae; phylum Streptophyta; class Magnoliopsida; order Poales; family Poaceae; genus Aegilops; species Aegilops tauschii. The sequence continues at coordinate 577,249,979 of NC_053036.3, forward strand.
CATGATTCATGGTCCTACTAATAAATAGTATCGATTACATATAAGTTGAGCGATTGTCCAAACCAAAGAGACATACAAGTTCATTAAAGTTTAATTACAACATGAGCTAATCGATATTTCATAACTACATAGCATCACTACTTTCGACTCGACTCAGGGACCGGAGCGTGGATGAAGCCGCCGTCTGTCGTGATGGTCATGAAATCGTGGGCGTTGTCAGCCTGCATTTGTAGCGTTGTTTCTATCTCACTGTTGGACGGTTGATATCTGAGGTAGAACTGCCCCAAGGTACGAAGGACATCTTGATGGATGATTTCCGCAAACTCCGACTGGATGCGAAAGAATTCTTGTCTGATGTCCGCGTCCTGGATTGCCGACAAGCGTGCGGCCCAATCTTTGAGATTATTTGGTAGCAGAAGGTGATTATCGTCCCGTACGATCGCCCGCATGTGATGGAGGGCGTAGTAGGCATCCTTCTGACTGCCAGGCGGCTGCTTGACGTAGGGGAACGTCGTATTGTGGGTGAACACGTGCTTGCCGTACCTACGAACTGGCCTGCTGAAGGTGCCTCCAGATTTGGCGTAGCCGGAGAGAACATCATCAAGAACTTCTTGATATTTGTGTAGTCTTTCTTCGACTGATGGTCCGAGTCGAAATACGTGGCCATGGAATATTTCGGGCTTAAGAGGATGAGTGTGCAATGTGTGTCACTGCACAAAACACGGAATGTTAGAAAAAAAAGAACGATCAAAATCTAAGAAATCATATGTTATGGGGCGGTGAGGGGATGACTTACTCGGGAAAGTAAGGCACAAGGAAGCTATCCTTATCTGGGTTTGCCAGAATGACGCCTTCGAGGTATGAACTCGCGACTTGCCGGTCCCCAGCCCTGCCCAAGATCTTGGCACACATGTAGAAGGGGTCGACTATCACAATGTCTGGGGTCTTGTCTCTAATGATCCGCATCTCCATACTCAGCAAAAATAGTCGAACGAAGGTGTAGTGCAGCGGACGAAGGTTAAACATAGCGAAGATGTCATCAAACCGCAGGACGATCATACCCCCGATGGTGCTATCCACAAAGCCCTTGCCCTCTGGCACCTTGGCCACGAAAACCGGGTATGCCACATCATTCTTGGAGAGACGCCGCTTCTCCAAAGAAAGAACACTGTCATGCACACTCCGCATAGCACCGGTTGCAGCATTGAGCAGATTAGTCGGTAGAATCGGCCTACCCGCCACATGCACCCTCCTCGAGATATCCTTAGGTGAAGGTGGACCGTCCTGAGCACGGGTCGTACTCGTTGCCGGCTGGCTCGCACCCTTGTTAGTCTTTCTTTTCCGTCCCTTCTTCTATTGTAATGGGATCGAGTTCTGCTCAGAGACCGCCTTCTTGAGTGTGTTGGGGCTGATAATATTTCGCACCTCGGCTATCTGAGGCTCGGTGAAGGCGGCAGCTGGAGGCGCCTCCTGAGAACTGAACGCCAGACGACGCCTGTTGCAATTCGGTTTCTCCGTGGTACCAGCTAGATCGTCTTTTGCAGGGTTGGGTTCTTGAGAAGGAGGCCCCAAGAATTCGTCATCATACCCATGTTCATTGAAGTACTTATCAACGTTGGTAAATGTACCGTTGTCGTCGTCGTCCGGATCCTGTGCCATATGCATGTCCGGCATGTCCGGTAGCGTTGCGGGGGTCTTGCCATGGCTTGGCGCTGGCACGATTGGCGGTGTTGTCTGTGGGGTGGTGTCCCCCGCCCCCAAACGAATCTGGCTCTTCGGCCAAAGCATGGGCCAGCTTATGCAGGCGCTGAGGGTCATCACATCATCTTCGTCGGCCCCATGGGGTCGATACGGAGGTAATATGTCGTCGAAGCCCGGCAGCACCCGAACCAGTTGAACCCTATAAATGGTGGGTGGCATCTGATTATTGTGGAACACGCGGCTACCCGGTTGAACGATTCTGCCCTTGGCGACATCGACCAACTCATCGTTCACGAAGTGCAGGAGAGTGCACGGAATGTTGGCGGCGCCCTGCGAAAACATGTAGGGCCTCAGCGATGCCCAGTCAAAGGCAAGGAGATGAAGTCATCGGCCGAGAGGCTTAATTAGTTACCGTGATGGTGTCGAGCTCGGCTAATGTCGAGGCACCGCCAACAGCAGGCGTGCAATTTACGGAGGGGCCGCTTGCTGCCGAGGTGCCGGCCAGAGTATTCTTCCCACACCCGGGTGCATTAAGCTGCAATGCCGGCGCCGCCGCGGGAGACACCAATGCCGCCTCCGCCGGAGACACCAATGGCGCCGCCGACGCATTGCGCGAGTTGCTGCCCGTGAAGCTGGGAATCGGGGGCGGCCCCTATTGGCCGCCCGCCACCCACGCCTGTAGCCCAGAAACCAAGGTAGGTATAATGGCGGTGATCGTCGCTCCCAGTTGGTCTCGCACTTGCTCTTCGACCATCTCCGGAACCCGCGCCACTTGTGCCTTGAGTTGTTGAACCTCGCGCTGCTGGCTTTCCGAGCTGGTCTTTCTCTCCTTTCGCCCAGCGGTATAGTACTCCGACCATTTCGTGGACAATCCTTTGTCGGCCACACGACCAGCTGACGACAGCTTACTGAGCTTATCCTTGTTTTCCATTATGTTCAATGCCCTATTTAAAGGGGTGTCGAAAGGGGAGCTCTGAGACGATCCCGCGCTACTGCTTTCAGTGTCCTGCGGAAGGAACGTGAACCATTTGGAAATTTGGCTTCATTAATTAGAATGCAACCATATGGAGCTAATTACGCGGAGGTGTATTCCTTCCAGAACACGCTCAAGCGCCTTCTTCTTTGGATCCATGGTAAGCTCCTTGGTTACCGGGTCAATCTTGTACCGGGCCCTGACATAGTTCCTGGTCTGCTTGTCACGGTATTTCTCGAAGAGGGGCGGTAGGCCTTGCTCGGCACGCTCCGCGTCCTCCTTGTCCCATATAGGTTCCACCACTCTGTAACCGCCGGGACCGAGTTTGTGGACCCCTAAGTTCAAGTCCCGCATATCTTCCCCCACTGACTTGATTCCGCAGATGCGTTGCTCTCGCACTTGATCTTGAACTCCCGGTAGTCATCTTCGTTGATCGAAGGATTTTTCTCCTTGATCTTCTCATAACTATCACCTTTTTCAATCATGCTCTTCACCGAGGCTCTCCAAGTAGCCAGGGCCGTGCTCATCTTCTTGAGGGCGGCACTGTTCACTTTATTCCCTGAGAGGCGTGTGTTTGCAAAGTCACCGGGGAACTTGTATCGTTCGTGCAGCTTCGTGAAGAGGAGGTTGCGCAAATTCCCTCAGTCACGATGCCTTAGGTTCTCGGTGTTGATCGAGACGGTGCTCCGGAGAATGCACCCGAGCTGTCCCGCGTACCCCTTGACTATTTCTTTGGCCGCCGTTGGATGCCCCTCGGAGGACACTTCAGTAAATTCCTCCTTGACGGTGTCGAGCATGTTCGGGCGCCGCTCCTTCCGTTGCCTCTTCGGTTGGCTGCCATCTGTGCGTGCGCTGCCATCATGAGTGGTGGCATCCTCGGCGGCACCATCAGTGGTGTCATCCCCGACGCCACTAGGGGTTGTGTAGTCAGGATCGGTGTCTTCCGCGACGTCCTCATAGCGGTGAGGTTCTTCCTCCATCTCCTGGGACAGCTCCCAGAATGCCTTGCCCGAACCGCCGGCCTCATCATTGTGGGCCATGTTTCGCTCGAAATAGGAAAAAGTTTGGTCAAAAAGTTGGTTATTGTCAAGGAACAAGATCATGGTCTCATCATTTAGGGTTTGTCGACACCGAGGCATCCTAAAAGCTAAGCTTTTATCATTTAGGGTTTGTCGACGCCGAGGCACCCTAAAAGCCTAAGCTTTCATCATTTAGGTTTTTATCGTCACCGAGGCACCCTAAAAGCCAAGGTTTTATCATTTAGGGTTTGTCAACGCTGAGGCACCCTAAATGCTAAGTTAAGTTTTCATCATTTAGGGTTTATCGATGCCGAGGCACCCTAGGTTGACTGATATATATGGGTATCTTCTAATAATATACCCTATCAAGAAAAGGGAAGGAGAATTCTAAGTTAGGCCTAATCACTTGGCTCTATTGCCACCTGTGGTTTAATGCAGCAAGAATAAAGGGGCAGTTGATCCTACTTAATTAAGTACTAAGATACCCCGGCCCATGCATTAGTCGCAAGTACCCCATATGTCCTATTTTTAGCAAAGCCATGCTAAAATTCATAGAAAATTTCAGCATGACCTTTGCTGAAAATAGGACATATGGAGTCCCCGAATGTGCCGGAACAGAAGTTAATCGACATTCTGGCAAACTCAAGGGCCTCTCGGGGTACAGCAGCAGCATCACAAGTTGACAAAATTCCCAAGTAGTACAGCAGCAGCATCACAACTAGTACCAATGAAGGCAACAACCTATAGCAGCATCACAAGTAGTACCAACAGGATCCTCATAGGAGCATACAACAATGCAGGCAAAAAGAAGGAACTTAATTTCGATAGTTATTTGACCGAGTATCACAGAGCAGACATGATACTACCACAAAACCTATAGTTCTTGCAAAGTGGAAGATAAGTATGGGAGGCAAAGCAAGTTGATTGACGGTACAGCAGCAGCTGCATCATCACAAGTAGTACAGCAGCAGCATCATCATCACAAGTAATACACTTAATTGGCATAAAAGATCAAAAAACAACATAAATTGGAAAACAAGCAATACTTCTAAAACCAAACTTAAGTGATGCTGCACTAAACCAGAACAAGTTGATTCTACACTAAGTGATTCTATACTAAACCAGAACAAGTTGATGTTCAGTCAAGTTGATTTCAAACTTGACACATAAATAAAATTTGACATCAATGAAATTTAGACTATGAGTGCCTGCCCATGACATTTGCATGGTTCTCTACACCACACACCATCAACACTGCTAGCTACTCCTACTCGATCGCCCCAGCTTTTGCCACGGACAGCAAGAATATCAACTTGAATACCATTGGTATATTTCCTATTTTTACAAAGACCTTGCACAATTGGCAATGATGTTCAGTAGCAGAGATTCAGAGTCATTAGTTTTGAGTGTACATCATGAAAAACTGTACATCTGATTATTTGGTCATTTTACTGCCCATTTTAAAAACATCTTAAACATCCTACGGGATGGTGTGAAGGAAATGATCACAAGATAGCACTGAATACTTCAACTTCCTCATGTGTCTGCAGTTAACTTCCAACTTGGTAACCCATTTGGATCGAGAAAACAAGCACACAGAGCATCACTAAGTGGCACTAGTAGTACTACGGATGCACTAGTACACATTTTCCTAGCATACAGTAGAGTAAGGAGAAGAAAAATAAATCTAGGCTTTCTATATGTGCCACTCAGATAGGATTTCAGATTGCACAACTTTCTGTCCCTTACTATCTGGCCAGATTCTACTTGCCCAAATGTTAAACTTGTTAATTCTTTTTCCTTCTCTTTTCACCAATGCACACATACAGAATGATGAGACAAGTGTTCAATGGGTGGATAGTCTTCGATTTGATATTTAGAACAATTCCCAGCTGTCTGTGTGGTTAAATTATCCCTACAGCCAAAGTTATCTATCTATAGATGCATGAGACAAGTGTTCAATGGGCTGGCAATGCTGAGGCAGTTAAATAACCAGGAACACGACACCTTTCACTTCCATAGTTACCGCAACATTTATCAAGTGCTCTTGCACCGTTAGGAGTTTAGTCTGACCATGAGGATCAGCATCTGACCGAGGAGAATATCAGGGAACTTGAGAGAGCCAGCTGGATGGGTACAGGAAACTAAATCACTCAGCCAGGTCACTATTGACTAAGCCTGCTCAATCCATGGTTTCACTACTTATACTCTAAGGCCTGATGTATTATAGTTTGAGTGTCCACAAGCCATGTGGTGTAAATTTCCTTGCCACTATAGTCTACAGCAGTGACCCTGCTTGATCTTTTGGTGCATTTGATACTGCATTCCACTTAATTCTACTTACTGAAAGGTGATTCAGAAACAATGTAGAGTTGCCTCTGTTCAGATACAAGTTAAGTTTCAGAAACATATCATTTTCCACCGCATATGTTCACTAGTTCAGACTTAATAACATGAGTATCAAAACTAGCCATGAGCTGAGACCTGAGAACTAGGCACTCAAATTTCTGCACTTTATTCTAGCCTCCTACATATACTGCAAATCAAAGCACACGCACACAGATGACCGGCACCAAGTCGAGTTTAAGAGACGCCCTGATGCCTATGGTCCAAAGATGGCTCCAACTAAATTATGTTTTACACAGAATAAGGTCCGATTCCTTCTCTATACAAATCTTCAGCAAGAACTACCCCGAGGCTTATTTGAGATCTAAAGGGTAGCTACCAATATTGGCACAAAACTAGGAGGGAGGGAGGATGGGGGTGCGTTACTCTGAGGCGCTCGGAGAGGACGGAGGGCGTGATCTGCTTGTACTTGGGCACCTCGGTGAGCAGCTTGTTGTAGGGGGCCTGGTCGAAGAGCACCGCGTTGCTCCACTTCTTCTTCTTCTTCTTCTGCTTCCCGCCGCCCGACTTGGCCGGCTTCGACGACGCCGCCGGGGCCTTCTCCTTCTTCGGTGCCTGCGAGCGACGATAAGCGAGGGGGCGTCAGTACTCAGTAGACGGGGCGAAGGGGGGAGGCGAAGGGGGCAGCTCCGGCGGCGCGGCTGGGTCACCTGCGGCGGTCGGAGGAGCCCCTCGCTCGGCCGATTCCGTTCGGTGGAACCGAGCAAGGAGACAGGGGAGGGTACGGGGGCTCGTCGGCGGCGGTGGAGCAGGGAAGGGTGCGGGGGGTCGTCGGGGGCGGTGGAGCGGGGGAGGGTGCGGGGGGGTCGTCGGCGGCGAGGGGGATCTGGCGAGGGGGGAGATGGCGAGGGGAGAGATGTGGAGGGGATCTGGCGCGGGGGGGCAGGGGGAAAGGGACAGAGGGGGGTGCATCTAATAGCAATGGCGCACCACCGAGGGGTGCGCCATAAGTACATCCATAGCAATGGCCCACCACCGAGGGGTGCGCCATAAGTAACTTTTTTTTAGTTTCATCTAATAATTTTTTAGAAAATGACAATCAAATTTGAAAACATTTATGAATGAGAAAAAATATCATCAAATTTGTTATTTCAAAATATTTATGAATATGAAAAAATATCATCAAATTTGTTATTTAAAAATATCATCAATATTTTTTTGGATTTTTAGTTGCATTCATTTGTGAATTGGTAAAACATTTATGAATATGAAAAAATATCATCAAATTTGTCAAAATATTCATGAATTCAAAAAGTGCCCATGAAATTTAAAAATATTCATGAGTTCAAAAAATATTAACAAATTCAATACTTTCTGTGAGTTAGAAATTCAATACCATAATAAACATAAATAAATATTCATGAGGGCTAGAATAGAAGAAATATCATTTCAAAATGTCGAAATACAATCGAGAAATGAAGACTACGATTTAAATACAATCGATCTTAGCTAGCTATCTTTTCACAATCTTCTTGCCCTTCTTTTTCGCAAATAGAGTTCTTCTGTGGAACGGACGTCCTTTAGGTAGGGTGGTCCTGCTTCTTCTTGTGGTGTATGGCACTTCATCATCGTCGTCATGTTCCATCTTCGGGTCGCCGTACTTGTTGAAGTCTTGCTCATTGGCGACTCCATCCATTCCGATGATCTTCCTTTTGCCTCTCCTCATGACAACACGACTGGGCTTTGACGGGTCGATAATGAAGAAGCATTAGTCCACTTGGGAAGCCAGTACCCATGGCTCATTTTTCGTGGTGACGTTTGCGCCCGCGGTCTTGGATTTGGCTTCGCGTATAACCATGGTGGTGAAATACCGATCTTCTTTTAGGATGCTCTTGGCCCATCAGACACGGAACATCGGGACCTTCTCTCCAGCGTAGCTCAGCTCTTCATGTCCTTGTCGTTACCGGTGTAGGATTCCATCGTTACCCCGGAGTTCTGATAACCATCGCTCTTCATGTCCTTGTCCTCGGTGTAGAATGTGTAGCCGTTGATATCGTACGCCTCATAGGTCATCAGGTTGTGCTCGGCGCCTTGTGACAAGGCGAATATGAGTTTTTCTTCCGCGGAAGAATCCTCATGTAAAGGGTACGACAGAAGCTTCTCCTTGAACCAACGCGTGAAACATGAGTTGTGCTCTTTGATTATATCTCCGTCCGTCCTCTGTTGGCCTCGGTCATTGTACGTCTTCTCAATAAAGGTTTTGTGCTCTACCACCCAAGGATCGACCACATCTATGTGTTGTAGCGCGACTAGGTTTGCTCTCTCAAAGTCGGCGAGTCGACCCTCGAAGTCGACATGCATTTCACGGCGACCATCGTGGTGACCCCATCCAGCGAGCCTGCCGAGGTGCCTGTTGATGGGCAGACCAACGGGGTTCTCGATGCCTAGATAATTCGTGCAGTAGGAGATGCACTGTTCAGTCAGAAAGCCCCTGGCTATGCTTCCCTCTGGACGTGACATGTTGCGAACGTATCCTTTGATGACACCATTCATCCTTTCGAATGGTATCATGCTGTGCAGGAACGTCGGCCCGAGTTGGATGATATCCTCCATGATATGGACCAGCAGATGCACCATAACATCGAAGAATGCGGGCGGGAAGTACATCTCAAGCTCGCATAGTATCACCACGATCTCTTCCTGTAGCCTTCTGAGTTGCCTCACGCCAACCGACTTCCGAGAGATGACGTCGAAAAAGTTGCATAGGCCAAATAGCGTTTCATGGACGTGCGCGTCCATGATCCCATGGATTGCAACTGGAAGTATCTGCGTCATTAGCACGTGACAGTCGTGAGACTTCATCCCGCTGAACTTCTGCTTCGCTGAGTCTAGGTATCTGCTTATCTTCCCCGCGTAACCGTAAGGAAGTTTTACTCCTACGAGGCAGGTGAAAAACTGCTCGATCACCTCCTGACTTAGAGTGAAGCACGCGGGAGGGTAGTCATTTCCGGTCTTCTTGGCCTTTTTGCCTTTGCGACGAATTTCCGTGTCCTGCTTTGCCTCATCATCATCATTAGCGTGAAGCTCCTCCCTGATGCCCATTGATTTCAAGTCTGCCCTTGCTTTCGGCCCATCTTTGGTCTTCTTTGGCATGTTGAGCAGGGTACCAAGCAGACTCTCGCACACGTTCTTCATGATATGCATGACATCAAGGCTGTGAGGCACACGGTGGATCTTCCAGTACGGCAAGTCCCAGAAAACAGACCTTGTTTTCCATACCTTCAGCAGCGGCTCTGGCGCCTTTCGCTTCTTTCCCGGCTCTGGCGCCTTTTGCTTCTTTCCCGGCAGTGGGCAATCTTTCCAATTTTTCAACAGCTCGTCTATTTCCTCGCCGCTCCTCGTACGCGGGCGTCTTCGGGGTTCGGTTTAACCATCGAACATATCCTTGCGTTTTCTCCATGGGTCATTGTCGCGAAGCCACCTTCGATGTCCCATGAACACGGTTTTCGAAGAACCCGGGATCTCTATCTAGCTGGCGATATGTTGTGTCATCCATGCACCTGACGCATCCAGAAAATCCGTGGACCACCTGCCCCGCGAGATATCCGTAACCGAGATAGTCGTGCACCGTCGTGAGCAGTGCGGCTCTCATAGGGAAATATTCTTTCTCTGCGGCGTCCCACGTATTGGCTGGAGTTTTCCACAGCGTGTCTAGCTCCTCTTTCAGCAGCTCCATTTCCGTCATCTTCTCGCTTCTTCTCCTCCCTATCCGCATGCCAACGCAGGAGCTTTGCTAGCTTAGGGTCCGCGAAATACCGCTGCAGACGAGGAGTGATCGGAAAGTGCCACACCACTTTTCGAGGAGCTTTCTTCCTCTTCTTGTATCGAGTGACGCCGCACACCGGACATATGGTAGACTCCGCGTGCTCGTCCCGATAAATGATGCAATTGTTCATGCACACATGGTATTTCACGTGCGGTAAATCCAGAGGACACACGATTTTCTTCGCCTCCTCGAAACTTGTAGCGACCAGACCTCAGACAGTCTAGTCTCTGTGCATCAGTGTCATCCCTGGATCGGTAATGCTGACACGCACAGTACTTGAAGGATTTATAACAGAGTAGCAATCACGCACTTATTGTTGGAAATATGCCCTAGAGGCAATAATAAATTGGTTATTATTATATTTCCTTGTTCATGATAATCATTTATTATCCATGCTAGAATTGTATTGATAGGAAACTCAGATACATGTGTGGATACATAGACAACACCATGTCCCTAGTAATCCTCTAGTTGACTAGCTCGTTGATCAATAGATGGTTACGGTTTCCTGACCATGGACATTGGATGTCGTTGATAACGGGATCACATCATTAGGAGAATGATGTCATGGACAAGACCCAATCCTAAGCCTAGCACAAGATCGTGTAGTTCGTTTGCTAAGAGCTTTTCTAATGTCAAGTATCATTTCCTTAGACCATGAGATTGTGCAACTCCCGGATACCGTAGGAATGCTTTGGGTGTACCAAACGTCACAACGTAACTGGGTGGCTATAAAGGTGCACTACAGGTATCTCCGAAAGTGTCTGTTGGGTTGGCACGAATCGAGACTGGGATTTGACACTCCGTGTAAACGGAGAGGTATCTCTGGGCCCACTCGGTAGGACATCATCATAATGTGCACAATGTGACCAACGAGTCGATCACGGGATGATGTGTTATGGAATGAGTAAAGAGACTTGCCGGTAACGAGATTGAACAGGTATCGGGATACCGACGATCGAATCTCGGGCAAGTACTATACCGATTGACAAAGGGAATTGTATACGGGATTGATTGAATCCTTGACATCATGGTTCATCCGATGAGATCATCGAGGAGCATGTGGGAGCCAACATGGGTATCCAGATCCCGCTGTTGGTTATTGACCGGAGAGTCGTCTCGGTCATGTCTGCGTGTCTCCCGAACCCGTAGGGTCTACACACTTAAGGTTCGGTGACGCTAGGGTTGTAGAGATATTAGTATGCGGTAACCCGAAAGTTGTTCGGACTCCCGGATGAGATCCCGGACGTCACGAGGAGTTCCGGAATGGTCCGGAGGTAAAGATTTATATATGGGAAGTCTTGTTTTGGTCGCCGAAAAGGTTTCGCGCATTATCGGTATTGTACCGGGAGTGCCGAAAGGGGTCCGGGGGTCCACCAAGGGGTCCACATGCCCCGGGGGGCACATGGGCTGTGGGGTGTGCGCCTTGGCCTATATGGGCCAAGGGAACCAGCCCCAAGAGGCCCATGCGCCAAGAGATAAGATAAAGGGAGAGTCCTAAAGGGGGAAGGCACCTCCTAGGTGCCTTGGGGAGGATGGACTCCTCCCTGGCCGCACCCTTCCTTGGAGGAAGGGCCAAGGCTGCGCCCCCCTCTCCCTTGGCCCAATATATAGTGGGGGGAAGGGAGGGCAGCAAACGGCAAGCCCTGGCGCCTCCCTCTCCCTCCCGTGACACATCTCCCTCCTCCCGCAGCGCTTGGCGAAGCCCTGTTGGAATCCCGCTACTTCCACCACCACGCCGTCGTGCTGCTGGATCTCCATCAACCTCCCCTCCCCCCTTGCTGGATCAAGGAGGAGGAGACGTCGCTGCTCCATACGTGTGTTGAACGCGGAGGTGTCGTCTGTTCGGCGCTAGGATCATCGGTCATTTGGATCACGACGAGTACGACTCCATCAACCCCGCTCTCTTGAATGCTTCCGCTCGCGATCTACAAGGGTATGTAGATGCACTCCTTCCCTCTCGTTGCTAGTAAACTCCATAGATTGATCTTGGTGATGCATAGAAAATTTTGAATTTCTGCTACGTTCCCCAACTGTGGCATCATGAGCTAGGTCTATGCGTAGTTTATATGCACGAGTAGAACACAAAGTAGTTGTGGGCGTCGATTTTGTCAATTTACTTGCCGTTACTAGTCTTATCTTGATTCTGCGGCATCGTGGGATGAAGCGGCCCGGACCGACCTTACACGTACACTTACGTGAGACAGGTTCCACCGACTGACATGCACTTGTTGCATAATGTGGCTAGCGGGTGTCTGTCTCTCCCACTTTAGTCGGATCGGATTCGATGAAAAGGGTCCTTATGAAGGGTAAATAGAAATTGGCATATCACGTCGTGGCTTTTGCGTAGGTAAGAAACGTTCTTGCTAGAATCCCATAGCAGCCACGTAAAACATGCAACAACAATTAGAGGACGTCTAACTTGTTTTTGCAGGGTATGCTAAGTGATGTGATATGGCCAAAAGGATGTGATGAATGATATATGTGATGTATGAGATTGATCATGTTCTTGTAATAGGAATCACGACTTGCATGTCGATGAGTATGACAACCGGCAGGAGCCATAGGAGTTGTCTTAATTTATTGTATGACCTGTGTGTCAATGAAAACGACATGTAATTACTTTACTTTATTGATAAACGTTAGCCATAGTAGTAGAAGTAATAGTTGGCGAGACAACTTCATGAAGACACGATGATGGAGATCATGATGATGGAGATCATGGTGTCATGCCGGTGACGAAGGTGATCATGCCGCGCCTCGAAGATGGAGATCAAAGGGGCAAGATGATATTGGTCATATCACGTCACTTTATGATTTGCATGTGATGTTTGTCATGTTTACATCTTATTTGCTTAGAACGACGGTAGCATAAATAAGATGATCCCTCACTAAAATTTCAAGAGACGTGTTCCCCCTAACTATGCACCGTTGCGAAGGTTCGTTGTTTCGAAGCACCACGTGATGATCGGGTGTGATAGATTCTAACGTTCGAATACAACGGGTGTTGACGAGCCTAGCATGTACAGACATGGACTCGGAACACATGCGAAACACTTAGGTTGACTTGACGGGCCTAGCATGTACAGACATGGCCTCAGAACACAAGAGATCGAAAGGTCGAACATGAGTCGTATAGTAGATGCGATCAACATGGAGATGTTCACCGATGATGACTAGTCCGTCTCACGTGATGATCGGACACGGCCTAGTTTGACTCGGATCATGTATCACTTAGATGACTAGAGGGATGTCTATCTGAGTGGGAGTTCATTAAATAATCAGATGAACTTCACTATCATGAACATAGTCAAAAGGTCTTTGCAAATATGTCATAGCTTACGCTTCAGTTCTACTGTTTAAGATATGTTCCTAGAGAAAATTTAGTTGAAAGTTGGTAGTAGCAATTATGCGGACTGGGTCCGTAAACTGAGGATTGTCCTCATTGCTGCTTAGAAGGCTTATGTCCTTAATGCACCGCTCGGTGTGCTGAACCTTAGCGTCGTCTGTAGATGTTGCGAAACATCTGACATACACGTTTTGATGACTACGTGATAGTTCAGTGCGTAATGCTAACGGTTTAGAATTGTGGCACCAAAGACGTTTTTGAAACGTCGCAGAACATGTGAGATGTACCGAAGACTGAAATTGGGATTTCAGACTAATGCCCACGTCAAGAGGTATGAGACCTCTGACAAGTTTCTTAAGCCTGCAAACTAAGGGAGAAAAGCTCAATCATTGAGCATGTGCTCAGATTGTCTGAGTACCACAATCGCTTGAATCGAGTGGGAGTTAATCTTCCAGATGAGATAGTGATGGTTCTCCATAGTCACTGCCACCAAGCTATTAGAGCTTCGTGATGAACTATAACATATCAGGGATAGATATGATGATCCTTGAGCAATTCGCGATGTTTGACACCGCGAAAATAGAAATCAAGTAGGAGCATCAATTGTTGATGGTTAGTAAAACCACTAGTTTCAAGAAGGGCAAGGGAAGAAGGGATACTTCATGAAACAACAAATCATTTGTTGCTCTAGTGAAGAATCCCGAGGTTGAACCCAAACCCGAGACTAAGTGCTTCTGTAATGAGGGGAACGGTCACTGAAGCAGAACTACCCTAGATACTTGGTAGATGAGAAGGCAGACAAGGTCGACAGAAGTATATTGGATATACATTATATGAATGTGTACTTTACTAGTACTCCTAGCAGCACCAGGGTATTAGATACCGGTTCGGTTGCTAAGTGTTAGTAACTCGAAATAAAAGTTGCGGAATAAACGGAGACTAGCTAAAGGTGAGATGACGATATGTGTTGGAAGTGTTTCCAAGGTTGATGTGATCAAGCATCGCATGCTCCCTCTACCATCGAGATTTTGTGTTTGCGTTGAGCATGATTGGATTATGTTTATCGCAATACGGTTATTCATTTAAGGAGAATAATGGTTACTCTGTTTATTTGAATAATACCTTCAATGGTCTTGCACCTAAAATGAATCTCGATTGCAGTGATACACATGTTCATGCCAAAAGATATAAAATAGTAATGATAGTACCACATACTTGTGGCACTGCCATTTGAGTCATATTGGTATAGAACGCATGAAGAAGCTCCATGTAGATGGATCTTTGGACTCACTCGTTTTTGAAAAGATTGAGACATGCGAACCATATCTATTGGTATATATGCAAGAAGAAACTCCATGCAGATGGATCGTTTGGACTCCCTTGATTTTGAATCACTTGAGACATGCAAATCATACCACATGGGCAAGATGACTGAAAGGCCTCGTTTTCAGTAAGATGGAACAAGAGAGCAACTTGTTGGAAGTAATACATTTGATGTGTGCAGTCCAATGAGTGCTGAGGCACGCAGTGGATATCGATATGTTCTTACTTCACAGATGATTTGAGTAGATGCTGAGTGTATTTACTTGATGAAACACAAGTCTGAATTATTGAAAGGTTCAAGTATTTTCAGAGTGAAGTTGAAGATCGTCGTGACAAGAGGATAAAATGTCTATGATATGATCATAGAGATATCTGAGTTACGAGTTTGGCATACAATTAAGACATTGTGGAAAGTGTTTCACAATTAATACCGCCTGGAACACCACAGTGTGATGGTGTGTCCGGACATCATAACTGCACCCTATTGGATATGGTGCATGCCATGATGTCTCTTATCGAATTACCACTATCGTTTATGGGTTAGGCATTAGAGATAACCGCATTCACTTTAAAAGGGGCACCACGCAATTCCGTTGAGACGACACCGTTTAGAGAAACCTAAGTTGTCATTTCTTAAAAGTTTGGGGCTGCGATGCTTATGTGAAAAAGTTTCAAGCTGATAAGCTCGAACCCAAAGCGGATAAATGCATTTTCATAGAAAACCCAAAACAGTTGGGTATACCTCCTATTTCAGATCTGGAAGCAAAAGTAATTGCTTCTAGAAACGAGTCCTTTCTCGAGGAAAAGTTTCTCTCGAAAGAATTGAGTGGGGGGATGGTGGAGACTTGATGAGGTTATTGATCCATAACTTCAACTAGTGTGTAGCAGGGCACAGGAAGTTGTTCCTGTGGCACCTACACCAATTGAAGTGGAAGCTTGTGATAGTGATCATGAAACTTCGGATAAAGTCACTACCAAACCTCGTAGGTCGACAAGGATATGTACTACTCCTGAGTGGTACGGTAATCCTGTCTTAGATATCATGTTGTTAGACAATACTGAACCTACGAGCTATGGAGAAGCGATGGTGGGCCCATATTTCGACAAATGGTTAGAAGCCATGAAATCCGAGATAGGATCCATGTATCAGAACAAAGCATGGACTTTGGTGAACTTGCCCGATGATCGGCAAGCCATTGAGATAAATGGATCTTTAAGAAGAAGACGGACATGGACGGTAATGTTACCGTCTATGAAGCTCGACTTGTGGCAAAGAGTATTTTCACAAGTTCAAGGAGTTGACTACGATGAGATTTTCTCATCCGTAGCGATGCTTAAGTCCGTCGGAATCATGTTAGCATTAGCTGCATTTATGAAATCTGGCAGATGGATGTCAAAAATAAGTTTCCTTACCAGTTTTCGTAAGGAAAGGTTGTATGTGATACAATCAGAAAGGTTTTATCGATCCTAAGGATGCTAAAAGGTATGCTAGCTCCAGCGATCCTTCCATGGACTAGGGCAAGCATCTCGGAGTCAGAATATACGCTTTGATGGAGTGAACAAAGTTTTTGGGTTTATACAAAGTTTGTTAGAAACTTGTATTTACAATAAAGTGAGTGGGAGCGCTACAACATTTCTGATAAGTATATGTGAATGACATATTGTTGATCCGAAATGATGTAAAATTTCTGGAAAGCATACAGGGTTGTTTGAAAGGATTTTTTCAAAGGAAGACCTAGATAAAGCTGCTTACATATTGGGCATCAAGATCTATAGAGATAGATCAAGACGCCTGATGATACTTTCAAAGAACGCACACCTTGACATGATTTTGAAAGAGTTCAAAATAGATCAGCAGAGAAGGAGTTCTTGGCTGTGTTACAAGGTGTGAGTATTGAGTAAGACTCAAGACCTGACCACAGCAGAAGAGAGAGAAAGGACGAAGGCCATCCCCTATGCTTTAGACGTAGGCTCTACAGTATGCTATGCTGTGTACCACACATGAAGTGTGCCTTGCCATGAGTTGGTCAAGGGGTACAATAGTGATCCGGGAATGGATCACATGACAGCGGTCGAACTTATCCTTAGTATCTAGTGGACTAAGGAATTTTCTCGATTATGGAGGTGAAAAGGAGTTCGTCGTAAAGGGTTACGTCGATGCGAACTTTGACACTAATCCGGATGACTCTGAGTAGTAGACCGGATTCGTATAGTAGAGCAGTTATTTGAAATGGCTCCAAGTAGCCCGTGGTAGCATCCACAAGATGACATAGATATTCGTAAAGCACACACGGATCTGAAAGGTTCAGACCCGTTGACTAATAACCTCTCTCACAAGCATAACATGATCAAACCAGAACTCATTGAGTGTTAATCACATAGTGATGTGAACTAGATTGTTGACTCTAGTAAACTCTTTGGATGTTGGTCACATGGTGATGTGACCTGTGAGCGTTAATCACATGGTGATGTGAACTAGATTATTGACTCTAGTGCAAGTGGGAGACTGTTGGAAATATGCCCTAGAGGCAATAATAAATTGGTTATTATTATATTTCCTTGTTCATGATAATCGTTTATTATCCATGCTAGAATTGTATTGATAGGAAACTCAGATACATGTGTGGATACATAGACAACACCATGTCCCTAGTAAGCCTCTAGTTGACTAGCTCGTTGATCAATAGATGGTTACGGTTTCCTGACCATGGACATTGGATGTCGTTGATAACGGGATCACATCATTAGGAGAATGATGTCATGGACAAGACCCAATCCTAAGCCTAGCACAAGATCGTGTAGTTCGTTTGCTAAGAGCTTTTCTAATGTCAAGTATCATTTCCTTAGACCATGAGATTGTGCAACTCCCGGATACCGTAGGAATGCTTTGGGTGTACCAAACGTCACAACGTAACTGGGTGGCTATAAAGGTGCACTACAGGTATCTCCGAAAGTGTCTGTTGGGTTGGCACGAATCGAGACTGGGATTTGTCACTCTGTGTAAACGGAGAGGTATCTCTGGGCCCACTCGGTAGGACATCATCATAATGTGCACAATGTGACCAAGGAGTTGATCACGGGATGATGTGTTACGGAACGAGTAAAGAGACTTGCCGGTAACGAGATTGAACAAGGTATCGGGATACCGACGATCGAATCTCGGGCAAGTACTATACCGATTGACAAAGGGAATTGTATACGGGATTGATTGAATCCTCGACATCGTGGTTCATCTGATGAGATCATCAAGGAGCATGTGGGAGCCAACATGGGTATCCAGATCCCGCTGTTGGTTATTGACCGGAGAGTCGTCTCGGTCATGTCTGCGTGTCTCCCGAACCCGTAGGGTCTACACACTTAAGGTTCGGTGACGCTAGGGTTTTAGAGATATTAGTATGCGGTAACCCGAAAGTTGTTCGGAGTCCCGGATGAGATCCCGGACGTCACAAGGAGTTCCGGAATGGTCTGGAGGTAAAGATTTATATATGGGAAGTCTTGTTTTGGTCGCCGGAAAGGTTTTGCGCATTATCGGTATTGTACCGGGAGTGCCGAAAGGGGTCCAGGGGTCCACCAAGGGGTCCACATGCCCCGGGGGAGCCACATGGGCTTTGGGGTGTGCGCCTTGGCCTATATGGGCCAAGGGAACCAGCCCCAAGAGGCCCATGCGCCAAGAGATAAGATAAAGGGAGAGTCCTAAAGGGGGAAGGCACCTCCTAGGTGCCTTGGGGAGGATGGACTCCTCCCTGGCCGCACCCTTCCTTGGAGGAGGGCCAAGGCTGCGCCCCCCTCTCCCTTGGCCTGGCGCCTCCCTCTCCCTCCCGTGACACATCTCCCTCCTCCCGCAGCGCTTGGCGAAGCCCTGTTGGAATCCCGCTACTTCCACCACCACGCCGTCGTGCTGCTGGATCTCCATCAACCTCTCCTCCCCCTTGCTAGATCAAGGAGGAGGAGACGTCGCTGCTCCGTATGTGTGTTGAACGCGGAGGTGCCGTCTGTTCGGCGCTAGGATCATCGGTGATTTGGATCACGACGAGTACGACTCCATCAACCCCGTTCTCTTGAACGCTTCCGCTCGCGATCTACAAGGGTATGTAGATGCACTCCTTCCCTCTCGTTGCTAGTAAACTCCATAGATTGATCTTGGTGATGCGTAGAAAATTTTGAATTTCTGCTACGTTCCCCAACACTTATTACATCGAATGTCTCAAAAGAGAACTTAATACAATAAATACGGCTTAAGGCCATCTAAAACGATAACAGCGGAAGGCTTGGAAGATAAAGTGAGTCCATCAACTCCAACAGCATCACTGAGTATAAGACCACGACCTATGGCACCTTACTCGTCGTCTGAAAAGTCTGCAACATGATACGTTGCAGCCCGAAAACGGGTCAGCACATGGAATATGCTGGCAATGTAACACATAGAGAGTAATGAACAGAATAATGCTATCACTACATGCATATTTGGCTGGTGGAAAGCTCTATGGTTACAGTTTTGTGAAGCCAATTTTTCCCTACCACAAAGGAATAAATTTTATTTAACTATCATGGTGGTTGTTAAACATTGAGAAGGTACCTCCAACTCAATCCCAATTAAGAACGTGATTAACCCAATCAAATTAAATTAAGTAACATGATGATGAGATTCACTTGATAATCCAAGAACTAGATACTCAAGATGTCCATAACCGGGGACACGGCTAACCATGATTAGATTGTACACTCTGCAGAGGTTTGCGCACTTTTCCCCACAAGACTCGATCGCCTCCGCTTGATTTCTCGCACTACATGGTGTTTGAGAAACGGATGACCGAGACAC
Organism: Aegilops tauschii subsp. strangulata; assembly: GCF_002575655.3. Taxonomy (NCBI): domain Eukaryota; kingdom Viridiplantae; phylum Streptophyta; class Magnoliopsida; order Poales; family Poaceae; genus Aegilops; species Aegilops tauschii. Next base: position 577,269,335 of record NC_053036.3, read on the forward strand.
AGTCTTTCAGAAACAATACTCTTTACTCCGGGTGGACAGTTACACCTACTTTCCCCTACATCTGCTAGCCCACCTCTTCAAGAGGTCATGTAACCTACTCAACTATGCTAGAGCCCATAATAGCTTGTGGCTGCACATGGAAGTTTCTAGCATGAATAATCTCATGATCCCTTTGAGTCTGGGTGGCGGTCCATAGGATGATCACACGGGTACTCCGGGATATCCAAAAATACAGGCAACACTGGGTTCTCCAGGTGCCTCAATCCACCGAGATGTAAATTAAAGTAGCCACCTTAAGTTGAACCATTAATTAACAATCTCACATCTGTCATGGAAAAATTCACTCAAACCCAATCCACGTCTATGAGCATAGCATAGCAATATAAGCAAACGTAGAAGTAACTCCCAATGGTTTGCTATAAACAGGGCAATAGGTACTACCTCAACTACTTCCCAAAACCCACATTTTAATCAGATCCTAATCATGCATTAGTTTGAGGATTGATCCAATGCAATAAAACTAGGTGGTAAAGAGGTATGATCAAAGTGTTACTTGCCTTGCTGATGATCCGTGAAACCTAGGGACTCGTAGTAGCACGCTTCGCACTCCGGGTACTCTATCGCAAACAAACAATACATACATAAGCAATCAAGCAAGGGTGCACGGATAAAACTCAAAATAAGAGATCTAACCAGAAAGTTCAACTTAAGAACTCCGGTTTGCAAAAAGAATCAAATCGAACGAAGCAACGAAACTCAAACGGCGAACGAAACAAGCTTCGTTTACTAATCTGGACCTAAGTCCAATTTTACAGTAGCAAAAACCTGTTTGAGTTGGTTAAACAGAAAGAGGGTCTCGAGACGAAACTCTAGGCCCTTAAATCAACTGATTCCGATAAACGAGCGAAAAGATAAACTGAAACGAAAATCAGATCAGAAATCGCGGTCGAAAATAATCGCGGAAAAATCCGAAGAAAAGAAAACTGATGAACAGGCTAACGAACGAACGTTCGTTGTCTGTAACTATCGGGCGAAAACCGTTCGTTAAAACGAACGTACGGATGAACGTCCGCTAAATAGATAAACCGAGAAAACCGGCGAACCGATCTAAAAAAACGAACTAGGGTTTCTAAAAAAACTGAATAGGTTTTCTAAAAAAACGGCGGTGGCGAACGGCGCGTTACCTCTGGCGTGGCGGGGCGACGGCGACGCGGCGCGGCGAGGGGCGGCGGCAGCGCTGCTGCAGCGGCGGCGGCGAAGCGCGGCTGCGGTGGCGGGGCTGCGGGCGGCGGGGTTGGTGGTGGTGGCGGGGGTCCAGGGGGTATTTAAGAGGGGGAGGGGGCAGCTTGGAGGAGGGGGCAAGGCGGCGGGGGAGGAGGAGTCCGGCTCGGACTCCGGTCCGAGTCGGCGGCGGCGGCACGCGGTCTCTAGGTGGGAGACGGCGGCGCGGGGGAGATGGGCCGGCTCGGCTGGGCCTCGGCCCAGTCGGGCGCTGGAAGTTTTTTTTTAACAATTCCGACGAACAGAAAATAAAACCTAGAAAATAAAATAAAAATCTAAAAATGCCAAAACAAATTTTCGCCGTCTAAATAAAATATTTAGAACGAGATGAACATTTTCTTGGCCCTAAAATGCAATTTTGAAAACGTGCAAATTTTCTAATGCAAATAAAATTGCAATAAAATCCAAATAAAATCAAATATTTGATTTTAATATTTTCCTCCAATATTTCAATTATTTTGGAGAAGTCATATTATCTCCTCTTATATATTTTAATATGAAATATTTTTCGGAGAGAAAAATAATTAAAACCAAAATCGATCCTCGTTTCAATATTTGATAAAAAAATCAAATATGAAAACCGGGAAATCCCCAACTCTCTCCGAGGGTCCTTGAGTTGCTTAGGATTTCGAGGATCGCGAACGAAAATGCAATAAAATATGATATGCATGATGATCTAATGTATAACATTCCAAATTGAAAATTTGGGATGTTACAAACCTACCCCCCTTAAGATGAATCTCGCCCTCGAGATTCGGGTTGGCTAGAAAATAGGTGAGAGTGGTCCTTCCGTAGATCTTCCTCTCGCTCCCAGGTGGCTTCATCCTCGGTATGGTGACTCCACTGACCTTTGCAAAACTTGATAACCTTGCTGCGGGTGACTCGGCTGGCATATTCGAGAATCTTGACCGGTTTCTCCTCATAGGTCAAATCACTATCCAGCTGAATCGCTTCCAATGGCACTGCATCTCTCAGTGGTATCTCAGCCATCTCTGCGTGGCACTTCTTCAGCTAAGAAACATGGAACACATCGTGAACTCCCGACAATCCTCCGGGCAATTCCAACTTGTAAGCAACTTCTCCCATACGCTCCAAAACTTTGTATGGTCCTACAAAACGTGGCGCTAACTTTCCCTTAACTCCAAAGCGCTTCACTCCTTGAAGTGGTGATACTCGAAGATAAACTCTGTCTCCGACTTCGTAAACTGTCTCCTTGCGTTTAGAATCCGCATAACTCTTCTGCCTGGACTGGGCTACCTTGAGCCTATCGTGAATCAACTTCACTTTCTGTTCAGACTCTTTAATCAAATCTGGTCCAACCAACTGGCGGTCTCCAACTTCGTCCCACAACAACGGTGTCCTGCACCTCCTTCCGTACAGAGCTTCAAAAGGGGCCATCTTCAAACTGGATTGATAACTGTTGTTGTAAGAGAACTCTGCATACGGCAAATTGTCGTCCCAACTAGATCCATAATCTAGCGCACAAGCTCTCAGCATTTCCTTCAAAATCTGATTGACTCTCTCGGTCTGCCCGTCTGTCTGTGGACGAAAGGCCGTACTGAACTCTAGCCTGGTACCCAAAGTTTCGTGTAATTGATTCCAAAACTTTGAAGTAAACTGGGTTCCTCTATCTGGTACAATGGTCCTCGGAACTCCATGCAGACATACGATCCTGGTCATGTATATCTTTGCCAACTTAGCACTTGTATAAGTGGTCTTTACTGGGATGAAATGGGCTACCTTCGTCAAACGATCGACTACAACCCATATCGAGTCATAGCCTGAACGAGTCCTGGGCAATCCTGTGATAAAATCCATGCCTAGCTTATCCCACTTCCATTCGGGTATCGGCAATGGTTGTAGCAATCCTGCTGGCTTCTGATGCTCTGCCTTTACTCTCTGACATACATCACAAACTGCTACATACTCCGCAATATCCTTCTTCATTCGGGTCCACCAGAAACTGTCCTTTAAATCCTGGTACATCTTGGTATTTCCTGGGTGAATCGAATATGGTGAATCATGGGCCTCTTGCAAGATCAACTTCCTGATCTCCGGATCATTAGGCACATAAACGCGGTCCTCAAACCATAAGGTATCGTGCTCATCCTCACGAAATCCCTTGGCTTTTCCTTTGCTCATCCTTTCCTTTATCTCAGCAATTTCCTTGTCTGTCTTCTGAGCTTCTCTGATCTTATCCATCAAAGTAGACTGAATCTCCAATGCTGCTACATAGCCTCTCAGAACTATTTCCAAACATAGTTCGCGAAGATCCTCTGCTAACTCCTTGGGTAACTCTCCGGTCATGAGTGTGTTGACATGGCTCTTGCGGCTCAACGCATCGGCTACTACGTTAGCCTTCCCTGGGTGATAATGCAATCTCATATCATAATCCTTAATGAGCTCCAACGATCTCCTTTGACTGAGATTCAACTCCTTCTGCGTGAAAATGTACTTCAAACTCTTGTGATCCGTGTACACCTCAGAATGGTTTCCGATGAGAAAATGTCTCCACGTCTTCAACGCATGCACTACGGCTGCTAACTCCAAATCATGTGTAGCATAATTCAACTCATGGGGTTTAAGCTGTCGTGAGGCATATGAAACAACTCTTCCCTCCTGCATTAGCACTGCTCCAAGTCCTCGACGAGAAGCATCGCAATATACTTCATAATCCTTGCGTTGTTCTGGCAGAATCAACACTGGCGCTCTAACCAAACATTTCTTCAACTCCTGGAAACTAGCCTCACATTCCTCAGTCTAATTGAATTTGGTGTGCTTTTTCAACAACTCCGTCATAGGCTTTGCAATCTTCGAGAAATTCCCAATAAATCTCTGGTAGTATCCTGCGAGTCCAAGAAAACCCCGGATCTCTCCAACTGTCGTGGGTGACTCCCAATTTGTCACAGTGTTAACCTTGGTGGGATCTACTGCTATTCCTTCTCCGGATATAACATGTCCAAGGAATCCAACTTCCTTTAACCAAAACTCGCACTTGCTGAACTTGGCATATAACTGATGTTCTCTGAGCTTTCCAAGTACCAAACGCAAATGCTCCTTATGCTCTTCTTCATTCTTCGAATAGACCAGAATATCATCAATGAACACTACGAAGAACTTATCCAAAAACTCCATAAACACTTTGTTCATCATGTTCATGAAATAGGCAGGTGCGTTAGTTAGGCCAAATGACATAACGGTGTACTCATATAGCCCATACCTTGTGGTAAAAGCTGTCTTGGGTATATCCTGCTCTCGAATCTTCAACTGGTGGTATCCTGATCGCAAATCAATCTTGGAAAATACTTTAGCTCCTTGTAGTCGGTCAAACAGATCATTGATCATCGGCACTGGGTACTTGTTCTTGATTGTTACTTCATTCAATCCACGATAATCAACAACCATCCTCAACGATCCATCTTTCTTCTCCACTAGAAGTACGGGTGATCCCCAAGGTGACGAACTTGGGCGAATATATCCTTTATCTAGTAACTCCTTAATCTACTTCTTAATTTCTTCCAAATCCTTAGCAGGCATCCTATACGGTCTCTTAGATATTGGCCCAGTGCCTGGAAAAAGCTCAATCAAAAACTCAATGTCTCTATCCGGTGGCATGCCTGGCAACTCCTCTGGAAATACGTCAGGGAAATCCTTCACCACTGGCACTTCCTCCTGTACAACTCCTGATAAGGAATTCACTTGAGTCCTCTTCGGCACATGCCGGGATACATACTTAATCCTTCTTCCTTCTGGGGTAGTAAGCAAAATCGGCTTACTCGCGCAATCGATGTTTCCTCCATACATCGATAGCCAATCCATTCCCAAAATCACATCCAAACGTTGCGACTCCAAAACTATTAGGTCTGAGGGGAAAACATGCCTACCTATGGCCAATGGTATCTGAAAATATCCTTGGCTTGCCATATACTCTGCTCCTAGCGAGGTTACTAACATAGGTGTTCTAAGAACTTTGGTGGGCAACTTAAACTTATCCACAAATACCCTTGATATTTATGAATGTGATGCACCAGTATCAAAAAGAACGATTGCAGTAAATGACTTAACCAAAAACTTACCTATTACTGCATCAAGCTGTGCTTCAACCTCCTCCACATTAACGTGGTTCACCTGTCCCCTGTTGAAAGGGTTCGGCTTCTTCCCCGAGCTTCCGTTGCCATTTCCATTCTTAGCTTCCAGACATTCTGTTTCATAATGTCCAGTCTTCTGGCACTTGAAACAAGTAAAGTGGCTTAGATCCCTCTTGGCTGGGGTTGATGGGTTGGTACGGTTCTGTCCGTTGCTTCCTCCGTTCCCATTGCCATTCTTGGGGCCACTATGATTGTGCGAGCTCCCTCCATTGTGATTGTGACCTCCATGGTTATGCTGAAGGTGTCCTCCTGAGTTCGGGGTAAAACGAGGCTTCTGGTGAGCTCGTGTACTGTACTTTCCTTGTCCATACTTCCTCTTACGACTCTCAATCTGCTGCTGCTTCCCTTCAATCATGAGAGCTCTATCTACCAACTCCTGGTAGTTGTTAAAAGTTTCCACCATCAACTGCATGCTCAGCTCATCATTCAGTCCTTCCAGAAACTTCTCCTGCTTAGCTGCATCCGTAGCAACGTCATCTGGGGCATAACGTGCTAACTTACTAAAATCCTCCATGTACTGGCCAACGGTACGTCCTCCTTGGCATAAGTTGCGAAACTCACGCTTCTTCATGGCCATATATAGCTCCTACTAAAACGTGGGCAGTACGAAAAGCTTGCTGAAACTGGTCCCATGTGACGGTGTCAATGGGGTGAGTGGCTGTGTAATTCTCCCACCATGATGCTGCGGGTCCATCAAGCTGATGTGCGGCAAAACGCACTCTCTCCGCATCTCTGCATCCTGAAGTGGTCAGCTCCCTTCCTACCTTGCGGAGCCAATCATCTGCCACAATCGGCTCGGTCCTACTGGAGAACACCGGCGGATTCAGCCTAAGAAAACGGGCTAAGTGATCAACAGGTGGTGGTGGTGGTGGGTTGTTGTTGTTGTTGTTGCCTTGGTTCTGAACTAACACTTGCATCAAGGCATTCTGCTGTTGAATCAACTGAGTGATCTCTGGTGGGAAAACAAATCCGGTGTCACGTCTTGGAGGCATCTGATGGGTTTAGAAAAGATGAGAAAATAGGATAGAATGGGGTCTAGAGGGAAAACACTACCCATATGCACATGAGATAAACACAATCATATCACTCCAATCAATTCAAACAAGGCATACAATCGATCTATCTATCGTTACAAAGTGTTTGGACTATACTATTGTGACGCCCCTGGTTTGACCGTACACTAATCATGCACGCAAATGTGTACGATCAAGATCAGGGACTCACGGGAAGATATCACAACACAACTCTACAACATAAATAAGTCATACAAGCATCATAGTACAAGCCAGGGGCCTCGAGGGCTCGAATACAATTGCTCGATCATAGACGAGTCAGCGGAAGCAACAATATCTGAATACAGACATAAGTTAAACAAATTTGCCTTAAGAAGGCTAGCACAAAAGTAGCAACGATCGAAAAGGCAAGGCCTCCTGCCTGGGACCTCCTAACTACTCCTCGAAGCCGAACTCCATGTAGCATCATCCTCAGGATCTCTAGCTCTTGGACTCCAGCATCTGGTTGAGACAATCCGGTATAGAAAAAGGGAAAAGAGGGAGAAAAGCAACCGTGAGTACTCATCCAAAGTACTCGCAAGCAAGGAGCTACACTACATATGCATGGGTATATGTGTAAAGGGCCATATCAGTGGACTGAACTGCAGAATGCCAGAATAAGGGGGGATAGCTAGTCATGTCGAAGACTACGCTTCTGGCCACCTCCATCTTGCAGCATGTAGAAGAGAGTAGATTGAAGTCCTCCAAGTAGCATCGCATAGCATAATCCTACCCGGCGATCCCCTCCTCGTCGCCCTGTTAGAGAGCGATCACCGGGTTGTATCTGGCACTTGGAAGGGTGTATTTTATTCAGTATCCGGTTCTAGTTGTCATAAGGTCAAGGTACAACTCCGGGTCGTCCTTTTACCGAGGGACACGGCTATTCGAATAGATAAACTTCCCTGCAGGGGTGCACCACATAACCCAACACGCTCGTCCCATTTGGCCGGACACACTTTTCTGGGTCATGCCCGGCCTCGTAAGATCAACACGTCGCAGCCCCACCTAGGCTCAACAGAGAGGTCAGCACGCCGGTCTAAACCTATGCGCGCAGGGGTCTGGGCCCATCGCCCTATGCACACCTGCACGTTGCGTACGCGGCCGGAAGCAGACCTAGCCCCCTTAATACAAGCGCGAGCTTACGGTCCAATGCGGCGCGCGCCACTCAGTCGCTGACGTCAAAAGAGCTTCGGCTGATACCACGACGTCGGGATACCCATAACTACTCCCGCGTAGATGGTTAGTGCGTATAGACCAAATGGCCAGACTCAGATCAAATACCAAGATCTCGTTAAGCGTGTTAAGTATCCGCGAACGCCGACCAGGGCCAGGCCCACCTCTCTCCTAGGTGGTCTCAACCTGCCCTGTCGCTCCGCCACAAAGTAACAGTCGGGGGCCGTCAGGAACCCAGGCCCACCTCTACCGGGATGGAGCCACCTGTCCTTTCAGCCCCCTCATCAGAATCACTTGCGGGTACTCAACGAGCCGACCCGACTTTAGTCACCACATGTGTCATGTATATAATGTATATAGTATATACCCGTGATCACCTCCCGAAGTGATCACGGCCTAGTAGTATAGCATGGCAGACGGACAAGAGTGTAGGGCCACTGATGGAACACTAGCATCCTATACTAAGCAGTAGGATAGCAGGTAAGGGTAACAATTGTAGTAACAAAGACAGGCTATGCATCAGGATAGGATTAACGGAAAGCAGTAACATGCTACACTACTCTAATGCAAGCAGTATAGAGAAGAATAGGCGATATCTGGTGATCAAGGGGGGGGGCTTGCCTGGTTGCTCTGGCAAGAAGGGGTCGTCAACTCCGTAGTCGAACGGGGCAACAGCAGCGTCAGTCTCGAGGTCTACCGGAGAAGAAGAGGGGGAGAAATAGTAAATACGGAGCACACAAGACATCACAAAACATAACATGGCAATAAGCAGTGCTAGGTACGCCCTAACGCGGTAGGAGGTGATACCGACGAAGGGGGAATCATCCAGGAAAGTATCCCCGGTGTTCCGCGTTTTCGGACAGATCAACCGGACGGGTAAAGTTGCGTGTTTGCTATGCTAGGGATGCATGACGGACGAACGGGCTGTATATTCGGGTTCGTCTCGTTGTTCTAAGCAACTTTCATGTAGAAAGTATTTTTATCCAAGTTACAGATTATTTTATATTGATTTTCTAAAGTTTTAATCATTTTTAGAATTTATTTAAATATTTGAATTAAATAGCAAAATGGCTATGGGTACTCAGAAGTGTACCTAGCCAGGGCACAAAGAGGCTGACATGTGGGTTCAGTTGACTGCCCAGTCAGCAGTCAAAAATTGACTGTTGACTGGTCAATCGGGTCAATAGCGCACGTGGGACCATCTTGTCAATGTTACATGTTGTAACAAGGCCTTTTAACTGATTTTAATTAAGTTACTTAGGGTGTTGGGTCCCACATGTCATAGGGCTATCTAACTAAAAACAAAATAATAATAAAATAACTTAATAGGGGCTAATCCCTAATTAACAAGGGCAGGCCCCAGGTGGCAGAGAGCCAGCCGGCTCTGTCCACGGCTGAGCACGCCCGTGCAGAGGCGTCGGCGCCAAAATGCCAGGAGGCGAGCTCGGCGGCGCGGGCGGCTCACCGGGGCCGCCGGGAGCCAGGGCGGCGGTGCGCCGGCGACCAAGGCCAGCAGGGGCGCGGCCTCGGGTTGCTGGGCGCTGGCACGGCGGAGCCGGCGCGTCCGACTGTTGGCCGGCGCGTTCGGGGCATGGTGAACGCGAGCGAGTTCGGCAGCGGGCAAGCGAGCTCGTGGGGCGGCGCTATGGCGAGGAAAACGAAAGGAGGAAGAGGGAGATCGATGGTGGGGCTCACATCGGAGCACATGGAAGGCTCGGCGAGCACAGAGAGGCACCGGGGACGACGAAGCAACGGCGACGGTTTCCGGGTCCGAGGTGGAAGACGAGGGCAAGCAGCTTGATGCAGGGGTGAGGAGCTCGAGCTGGTCCGTGTAGGCGATGTAGGGGAGGGCGACAAGGCTTCTGCCCAACCTGGTGCATCTCGGGGTGGCGCCGGCGCGCGGAAGCGGCGAAGGCGCGGCGGCGGCGGGGTCGGGCGCCGTGCGTGGACGACGTGCGACGAGGAGGATGAGGACGACCGGCGGAGTCGGGGAGACGGCACCGACGACGGCGGATAGCGGGGCGGCTCCGGCAGGGGTTCCGGGCGGCGACGTAGCTACGGGAGCGACGGGTCGCGGCTTCGGGGGTTGGTTACCCCCGATCCAGAGGGGAGAGGGAGGACCATGGGGGAAGTGGGGGGCGACGGGGTTAGGGTTTCGGGTGGGAGGCCTAGTAGGCCAGGGGTAGGCCGGCCTGGCTGGGAGATGGCCCAGTTGGGCCGAGGCCCAGCGCGGGGGGGGGGGGGTTCCTTTCCTTCTTTTTTTTTTGTTCTTTTTTTATTCTATTTCTTTTCTATTTTGGCTAATTGTTTGGGCATCAAATGAGTTTTGTAAAATATGAGAGCTGGCCCACAATTCACAGCCCAATATATCTTACCACCAAAAACTAGTTTGGGGTAAATATCATTTCATATTTCTTTTGTATTAATAAAAGGTTATTAAATAATGTTTTCATCCACTGTTTGAGCTTGTTTAAGTCACTTATCAAATTTCAATAATGTTGTTTAACAATTTTATCACAGCCTCTGATTTATCTACTATTTATTGAACATTTTAGTTTTAATATTTGAAAACTTTTATTGTTTGCTTGATTTTGAATTTTGAATTATAATCGGTTTCGGACTAACACCAGATTAATAACAGTAATCATGGTGACGTGGCATCGTTAACAGAGGTTTACTGTTGCTTAATTATCCGGGCGTCACAATTCTCCTCCACTACAAGAAATCTCGTTCCGAGATTTAAGAGGGGAAGTGACAGGAAAGGGATTTGGTCACGAAATTCTAACGAGCGTTCTCGATCTTGGTTGCTCTTCTCGAAGCGGTTGATCCATTACGTTGATGTCTTCATTTTCCTGCTTCAGGTCATCATGATGAAGCTGGCATCCTTCCTTCGGGAACTCCATCGTACTTACGAAGGACAAGGGGTAACTTCAGAATAATAGGCCTCTGAACGGTTGACTATCTGGTTGATAACATCGGGGAAGGTGGCGGAAAGTAACTCTCGAATGGAAATTTAAGACAATATCGAGAGCAAAGTAAGGAGGTATCGTGGGGAAGTTTCGAGCGGGCAGGCTATCGTTTGATGCCTGAAGGGTTCTGAGCAACGGGAATAAGTATGGTGTCTGATACCAAAATTAAGCACTAGGAAGGTGACCCATGAATTACTTACGAAGTCAAGCAAAATGAATAGCTTTGGCATCAGGGGTGTACAGGAGAGTCAGGTTTCGATCCTGTGGAACTGTGGGTTATGGGCCCACCATGTGGGTTAAAAGTAGAAAGGCTGTTGGCACCTTACACGGTCATGATAGCAAGGCATGTCAGAGAGTACCCTGTCAGTTATGTCGCCAACACGTTGGTACCAAGGGCGAGGGACGAAGAGAACCATTTTCCTGCTCATTGAAACGAGGCGGACCAATAGGCAAAGTTCTCGTCCATCGAGGGTTACCGAAAATGTCACCAACAATATTAACAGGGTCTTACTGACAGAGTTGTACACCGAGGTGTTTACATAAGCAGGAGGATATTACTTCTTAATCATATAGATCACCAGAAAGGTTAAACCAAACAATGGAAAGGAAAATATGATTATCAGATTAAACAGAAGAATGGAAAGGAAAATGTGTTAAAACACATATTTCAAGGGTATATTCTTCCCAAGGGTAAGCAGAGCATGATATCCATGACGGGATATAACGTAGAAAACTCTTTAGGTAAGGGGAAGGAAATTTCATGACATTACCCATACAACGGGTTTGGATAATTGAGCAGGAAACAATTAGCTTTGGGCTTCAAATGTTCCTGTTGAAAACCAGAGTACCATAGACATGCTTCGAGATAGCATTGACATGGTCAATAGGTAAGATCAGGCCATGGATTCACAAAGGTTCCATCAGGAACAACTTATGGAATAAGTCTTACAATTTCCTCATGGAAGAATGGCTAACCTTGGTAAGGAGGATACTATATCAATAGGTCATCCTGCCATGTGTGCTAGGCATGACATCATCTTACCGGGTTATAAAAAGACTAATGTTATAACTCTTGGAATTACGTTCCAACCATCATTTCTGACCAAGATTCAGATCAGATTGGTGTCAGTTTACCTCAGACTTAGGATGTCTGAGAAGAAAGGTGCAACACAAATTGATGGGATGACATTGTAAGATTCTCGGGAAATGAACCATGAAAGCAAGTTCTGAAACAAGAGTTCATCATTAAACCAATGAGAGGTGAGGAGGTGATTGATTGACTCAGCGACAATCCATTGAGACTTCCAAAAGATGGATTTCCAAAACTATGTGAACAAGGAGATAACATTAGCTAGATCAAATGACTTAATGAAGTATGCTCGAGGAAAACATACACAGTTAAACATTGGCTGAAATGTGCACCCGAAATATGGGCTAGGTAGCACGATCAATGTTCGAATGATGATTCATTAAGCCATAGACGTAGAATGGAACTATAGACCAATAACTTCAAAGCAATAGGGTTGCTACAAGTTTAAAACCTACACATCACAGACCATTTGTCGGTATTTCGTTTAGAAACTACACGGGGACCAAGAAAGAATGGTGATGGTGAGAAGTATCACTGTACCAAGAATTCTTAAGAGGTGGAGTAATGTTCACGACATTCTTGACATCAAAATGGTAATACTCCACGGTAGAACATAACATAAGTTGGATAGCAGGGGAAATCAAGATACATCACAAAATATGAACAAGTTCGTGTTGGGGGGAAGGTAAGAATGTTGTCGATGATAACTCAAATTACCAAGGAACGAGGATGGCACTTATCATCAAGAATTCCATTGATATCCTGGAAGGAGTCAAAATGTTGATGATGGTCACGACATTTTGTTGTCGAGGGGATCCACGAAGAAGCAATTGATCAGCGACTACATCAAGCAAAAGGACTGATGCAACAAAAGATTATTGGAGCCACAGATACTACACAAACTCGGGGTCAAGTTTGTTGTTCGAGGTGAAACGATATGGCGAGGAAAATAGACGTAAGCTTAGCTCATCGTCGAAAGTGGTGCTCCGGGAATAAGGACCAGGTAGCACAGTTAAAATCATCAAGATAATGATATAGCCAAACATGCTAGGAACGGTGTGATCGGGTACAAACCCGTAGTTAAAGAAGATTACTAAGAGTTGTTGAACCGTAGTGCGGACTCGGTTCAGTTATCGGTGTCTTTGAGTGATTAATAATTCAGAGCCCGTGAAAAATTGGGATCAGTGAGAATGTAGCACTTGATGAAGAACTCATAAGAAGTTACGCAGTTCCATGATAATCTCGAGATACCAGGGGGTAATACTCGACGACAGATCAAGGTAGAGGTTGGACTAGGGTATTGCTTTGCAGAAGACAAGTGCTTAAACTTGCACGAGAAATGGTGTTTAAAGGAGAACATGGTCGGAACCACGATTGCAAAAGGCCAGATCCCGGATATAAGATGAACTTATACCAAGGTAATAATTAATTTAAGAGAAGCTTTTAATGATAAGATCTACATCGTGTCCATGGGCATGAACACAGGGTTCAAGGTCGACTCCCACTTGTTCAACGCATAACCTTTCATTTACTTCTCATTTTTCAAAGAAGTAGTAGGGTTGAAATTTTATCTGGAAAAATACCAGAAGAGTATGACTCATGAAAACTTTCGAGTTCACACATATTATGGAAGGCATAGGTTCAACCCATCGGGGCATCGTGGAAACATATACCACAAACTTCGGAGTAAATAATACAAGCTCGAAAGTAGAGCATGGTTCACAAAACAGATGATACAATTTACCAAAGGCACTATATATCCATGGAAAGGCTCACAAGGTTCTTCAATAGGAAGGACACTGTCGAATAAAATCCAACAAAGGAACCGATGGTCCACAAGGGATCTGATGTGAGCATCGGTACTCAACCAGAGGAAGAAGAATGCAAGGAGATCTGATTATAGAAACAACTGACTAACTCAAAGTTCAAATGCAAAAGAATTTAAGATTTCCAAATCAGGGGGTCAGAAGCAACGCTCTGATCAAGGATGGATAAGTTGAGTAGGCTTAGGGGTACAATCGATGGCAATTTGATAGGTCGAGATCCAGCATCATGTTAAAAATGTTGTCTGAGCCGGAAGGATGAATTCTAGGATCTGATTGAGGATTGCGAGCACTCGCAACATATTGAATCAATGGACTCAAAAACATAATGACAAGGGGTGCCAATAAGATTTCGAGACTTATGGGATTAATCATAATGCTAGTAAGCAAGAATTTCAAGAGCAATAGGCTCCTGAGGATTTTCGGAAGATCGAATGTCATTCTGAACACTTTTGTGATATACTTGAATCCGCTGGGGATGAGCGGATACTCGGTAAGTGCGAGAATTATCCGTAGGGGTATTCAGGTGACAAAGAACAGCAAGGCAGTAAGCTCAATGATTCTTGGAACAACAGAGATAATATCGGGGTATCTTGTAATAACAAGATCAACTGGGAAACATTGTATGAATGGCGAGTATACGCGGTTATCCATAGGAGTTTATCGATGAAAGGGAATTGCAAAAGCGATGAACACAAGTTCTCGGTTATCAGCGGAGAGTATCTTCAGGGTCTTCACGTGCAGCAGACGATCACCAGTAATAAGGGGCTCTCCGGGTGAAAGTGCTAACGAGATCCTAATGTTAGATTTAGCAAAATTCATTTATCCCTAATAGAAGAGATGTCAGAGTCCTAGAGTATAGGTTGAGGAATAAAAGATCCTACTACCACCCAATGGCGACGTGGGCCCGTAAGCCACACAGCCATGTTAGTAAAACAGTTTTCACTGACTAGACTCAACTTCGGCCAAGGAGTTGGAAAGGGGGATTCCTACAGGCAGTTGGCTCTGATACCAACTTGTGACGCCCCCGGTTTGACCGTACACTAATCATGCACGCAAATGTGTACGATCAAGATCAGGGACTCACGGGAAGATATCACAACACAACTCTACAACATAAATAAGTCATACAAGCATCATAGTACAAGCCAGGGGCCTCGAGGGCTCGAATACAATTGCTCGATCATAGACGAGTCAGCGGAAGCAACAATATCTGAGTACAGACATAAGTTAAACAAGTTTGCCTTAAGAAGGCTAGCACAAAAGTATCAACGATCGAAAAGGCAAGGCCTCCTGCCTGGGACCTCCTAACTACTCCTCGAAGCCGAACTCCATGTAGCATCACCCTCAGGATCTCTAGCTCCTGGACTCCAGCATCTGGTTGAGACAATCCGGTATAGAAAAAGGGAAAAGAGGGAGAAAAGCAACCGTGAGTACTCATCCAAAGTACTCGCAAGCAAGGAGCTACACTACATATGCATGGGTATATGTGTAAAGGGCCATATCAGTGGACTGAACTGCAGAATGCCAGAATAAGGGGGGATAGCTAGTCCTGTCGAAGACTACGCTTCTGGCCACCTCCATCTTGCAGCATGTAGAAGAGAGTAGATTGAAGTCCTCCAAGTAGCATCGCATAGCATAATCCTACCCGGCGATCCCCTCCTCGTCGCCCTGTTAGAGAGCGATCACCGGGTTGTATCTAGCACTTGGAAGGGTGTATTTTATTCAGTATCTGGTTCTAGTTGTCATAAGGTCAAGGTACAACTCCGGGTCGTCCTTTTACCGAGGGACACGGCTATTCGAATAGATAAACTTCCCTGCAGGGGTGCACCACATAACCCAACACGCTCGATCCCATTTGGCCGGACACACTTTTCTGGGTCATGCCCGGCCTCGTAAGATCAACACGTCGCAGCCCCACCTAGGCTCAACAGAGAGGTCAGCACGCCGGTCTAAACCTATGCGCGCAGGGGTCTGGGCCCATCGCCCTATGCACACCTGCACGTTGCGTACGCGGCCGGAAGCAGACCTAGCCCCCTTAATACAAGCGCGAGCTTACGGTCCAATGCGGCGCGCGCCACTCAGTCGCTGACGTCAAAAGAGCTTCGGCTGATACCACGACGTCGGGATACCCATAACTACTCCCGCGTAGATGGTTAGTGCGTATAGACCAAATGGCCAGACTCAGATCAAATACCAAGATCTCGTTAAGCGTGTTAAGTATCCGCGAACGCCGACCAGGGCCAGCCCACCTCTCTCCTAGGTGGTCTCAACCTGCCCTGTCGCTCCGCCACAAAGTAACAGTCGGGGGCCGTCAGGAACCCAGGCCCACCTCTACCGGGATGGAGCCACCTGTCCTTTCAGCCCCCTCATCAGAATCACTTGCGGGTACTCAACGAGCCGACCCGACTTTAGTCACCTCATGTGTCATGTATATAATGTATATAGTATATACCCGTGATCACCTCCCAAAGTGATCACGGCCCAGTAGTATAGCATGGCAGACGGACAAGAGTGTAGGGCCACTGATGGAACACTAGCATCCTATACTAAGCAGTAGGATAGCAGGTAAGGGTAACAATTGTAGTAACAAAGACAGGCTATGCATCAGGATAGGATTAACGGAAAGCAGTAACATGCTACACTACTCTAATGCAAGCAGTATAGAGAAGAATAGGCGATATCTGGTGATCAAGGGGGGGGCTTGCCTGGTTGCTCTGGCAAGAAGGGGTCGTCAACTCCGTAGTCGAACGGGGCAACAGCAGCGTCAGTCTCGAGGTCTACCGGAGAAGAAGAGGGGGAGAAATAGTAAATACGGAGCACACAAGACATCACAAAACATAACATGGCAATAAGCAGTGCTAGGTACGCCCTAACGCGGTAGGAGGTGATACCGACGAAGGGGGAATCATCCAGGAAAGTATCCCCGGTGTTCCGCGTTTTCGGACAGATCAACCGGAGGGGTAAAGTTGCGTGTTTGCTATGCTAGGGATGCGTGACGGACGAACGGGCTGTATATTCGGGTTCGTCTCGTTGTTCTAAGCAACTTTCATGTAGAAAGTATTTTTATCCGAGTTATAGATTATTTTATATTGATTTTCTAAAGTTTTAATCATTTTTAGAATTTATTTAATTATTTGAATTAAATAGCAAAATGGCTATGGGTACTCAGAAGTGTACCTAGCCAGGGCACAAAGAGGCTGACATGTGGGTTCAGTTGACTGCCCAGTCAGCAGTCAAAAATTGACTGTTGACTGATCAATCGGGTCAATAGCGCACGTGGGACCATCTTGTCAATGTCACATGTTGTAACAAGGCCTTTTAACTGATTTTAATTAAGTTACTTAGGGTGTTGGGTCCCACATGTCATAGGGCTATCTAACTAAAAACAAAATAATAATAAAATAACTTAATAGGGGCTAATCCCTAATTAACAAGGGCAGGCCCCAGGTGGCAGAGAGCCAGCCGGCTCTGTCCACGGCTGAGCACGCCCGTGCAGAGGCGTCGGCGCCAAAACGCCAGGAGGCGAGATCGGCGGCGCGGGCGGCTCACCGGGGCCGCCGGGAGCCAGGGCGGCGGTGCGCCGGCGACCAAGGCCAGCAGGGGTGCGGCCTCTGGTTGCTGGGCGCGGGCACGGCGGAGCCGGCGCGTCCGAGTGTTGGCCGGCGCGTTCGGGGCATGGTGAACGCGAGCGAGTTCGGCAGCGGGCAAGCGAGCTCGTGGGGCGGCGCTATGGCGAGGAAAACGAAAGGAGGAAGAGGGAGATCGATGGTGGGGCTCACATCGGAGCACATGGAAGGCTCGGCGAGCACAGGGAGGCGCCGGGGACGACGAAGCAACGGCGACGGTTTCCGGGTCCGAGGTGGAAGACGAGGGCGAGCAGCTTGATGCAGGGGTGAGGAGCTCGAGCTGGTCCGTGTAGGCGATGTAGGGGAGGGCGACAAGGCTTCTGCCCAACCTGGTGCATCTCGGGGTGGCGCCGGCGCGCGGAAGCGGCGAAGGCGTGGCGGCGGCGGGGTCGGGCGCCGTGCGTGGACGACGTGCGACGAGGAGGAGGATGAGGACGACCGGCGGAGTCGGGGAGACGGCACCGACGACGGCGGATAGCGGGGCGGCTCCGGCGGGGGTTCCGGGCGACGACGTAGCTACGGGGGCAATGGGTCGCGGCTTCGGGGGTTGGTTACCCCCGATCCAGAGGGGAGAGGGAGGACCGTGGGGGAAGTGGGGGGGCGACGGGGTTAGGGTTTCGGGTGGGAGGCCTAGTAGGCCAGGGGTAGGCCGGCCTGGCTGGGAGATGGCCCAGTTGGGCCGAGGCCCAGCGCGGGGGGGGGTTCCTTTCCTTCTTCTTTTTTTGTTCTTCTTTTTTTTATTCTATTTCTTTTCTGTTTTGGCTAATTGTTTGGGCATCAAATGAGTTTTGTAAAATATGAGAGCTGGCCCACAATTCACAGCCCAATATATCCTACCACCAAAAACTAGTTTGGGGTAAATATCATTTCATATTTCTTTTGTATTAATAAAAGGTTATTAAATAATGTTTTCATCCACTGTTTGAGGTTGTTTAAGTCACTTATCAAATTTCAATAATGTTGTTTAACAATTTTATCACAGCCTCTAATTTATCTACTATTTATTGAACATTTTAGTTTTAATATTTGAAAACTTTTATTGTTTGCTTGATTTTGAATTTTGAATTATAATCGGTTTCGGACTAACACCAGATTAATAACAGTAATCATGGTGACGTGGCATCGTTAACAGAAGTTTACTGTTGCTTAATTATCCGGGCGTCACAACTATATACATGGTGGAATACTACTACTACTACTTTGGTGGTCTACTAGAAAAATTGCTCAGTCGAAGACTCCATGATATCTGCTCCAGCTTCATCCTCCCAATCATCATCACTGGGGTCCGAGTCGGTGTCGTCGATGATGATGTAGTTCTCCGGGCAAGTAGAATCGTCATCATCTCCTCCTGGTGCTGGGTCTCCCATGAAAACTCCTAGCTTATTTATCAGGTCGTCATTCTTCTCCAACAATGTTGCGATTTCCTTCTCATATCCATCGCGTGTAGCCTTGAGTTCTTCCTCCAGTTCCATGATCCTTGTCTTTGCCTTCTTCAGTTCTATCATGTCTGCGCACATCTGGTTCTCCTGGCGACGAATGTGCTGGTTTAACTCCTGAATGAAAGCTGCAATAGATCTATCCTTCCTGGTGCTGATCATCTCCCATTGCTCATCTCGGCGCCCACAAATCTGATAGATAGTATCCTTGAGATCATTGTGGTACACTTCTCCAATGCGTCCCATGGTGATGTGGGCTGCCATGCTCTTTCCTAGACTCCAGGTTGGTGCATCAAAGGAAAACTCTATGGGCTCAGTGACTGGCATGAACGTCCTTCCTGGAACTTGAACTTGAATCATCCAGCGCTCCTCTTCTGGTAGTGTGGCGTTGTAGGTTCCGGTGAAGCTTGGTATTCCGATGTTCAGGTACTTAGTAACTTCCTCCAAGTGTCGTCCAAAAAGTGTATCCTCATTCGGTTGGGCGAACTTGTTCCTTGCATCCGCCATCCTAAAAGAGTGGAAGAAAAGGAGAGGAGTTAGAAATGAGAAGAGAGTAGTGATCTAGGGCTTTAGCTTAGTGGTCGTGTCCTACAGTCAGCGTGTGCTCTGATACCATCTTTGTAGCGACCAAACCTCAAACAGTCTAGTCTCTGTGCATCAGTGTCATCCCTGGATCGGTAATGCTGACACGCACAGTACTTGAAGGATTTATAACAGAGTAGCAATCAGACACGTATTACATCGAATGTCTCAAAAGAGAACTTAATACAATAAATATGGCTTAAGGCCATCTAAAACGATAACAGCGGAAGGCTTGGAAGATAAAGTGAGTCCATCAACTCCAACGGCATCACTGAGTATAAGACCACGACCTATGGCACCTTACTCGTCATCTGAAAAGTCTGCAACATGATACGTTGCAGCCCGAAAACGGGTCAGCACATGGAATATGCTGGCAATGTAACACATAGAGAGTAATGAACAGAATAATGCTATCACTACATGCATATTTGGCTGGTGGAAAGCTCTATGGTTACAGTTTTGCGAAAAGCCAATTTTTCCCTACCACAAAGGAATAAATTTTATTTAACTATCATGGTGGTTGTTAAACATTGAGAAGGTACCTCCAACTCAATCCCAATTAAGAACGTGATTAACCCAATCAAATTAAATTAAGTAACATGATGATGAGATTCACTTGATAATCCAAGAACTAGATACTCAAGATGTCCATAACCGGGGACACGGCTAACCATGATTAGATTGTACACTCTGCAGAGGTTTGCGCACTTTTCCCCACAAGACTCGATCGCCTCCGCTTGATTTCTCGCACTACATGGTGTTTGAGAAACGGATGACCGAGACACAGTCTTTCAGAAACAATACTCTTTACTCCGGGTGGACAGTTACACCTACTTTCCCCTACATCTGCTAGCCCACCTCTTCAAGAGGTCATGTAACCTACTCAACTATGCTAGAGCCCATAATAGCTTGTGGCTGCACATGGAAGTTTCTAGCATGAATAATCTCATGATCCCTTTGAGTCTGGGTGGCGGTCCATAGGATGATCACACGGGTACTCCGGGATATCCAAAAATACAGGCAACACTGGGTTCTCCAGGTGCCTCAATCCACCGAGATGTAAATTAAAGTAGCCACCTTAAGTTGAACCATTAATTAACAATCTCACATCTGTCATGGAAAAATTCACTCAAACCCAATCCACGTCTATGAGCATAGCATAGCAATATAAGCAAACGTAGAAGTAACTCCCAATGGTTTGCTATAAACAGGGCAATAGGTACTACCTCAACTACTTCCCAAAACCCACATTTTAATCAGATCCTAATCATGCATTAGTTTGAGGATTGATCCAATGCAATAAAACTAGGTGGTAAAGAGGTATGATCAAAGTGTTACTTGCCTTGCTGATGATCCGTGAAACCTAGGGACTCGTAGTAGCACGCTTCGCACTCCGGGTACTCTATCGCAAACAAACAATACATACATAAGCAATCAAGCAAGGGTGCACGGATAAAACTCAAAATAAGAGATCTAACCAGAAAGTTCAACTTAAGAACTCCGGTTTGCAAAAAGAATCAAATCGAACGAAGCAACGAAACTCAAACGGCGAACGAAACAAGCTTCGTTTACTAATCTGGACCTAAGTCCAATTTTACAGTAGCAAAAACCTGTTTGAGTTGGTTAAACAGAAAGAGGGTCTCGAGACGAAACTCTAGGCCCTTAAATCAACTGATTCCGATAAACGAGCGAAAAGATAAACTGAAACGAAAATCGGATCAGAAATCGCGATAAAAAATAATCGCGGAAAAATCTGAAGAAAAGAAAACTGACGAACAGGCTAACGAACGAATGTTCGTTGTCTGTAACTATCGGGCGAAAACCGTTCGTTAAAACGAACGTACGGACGAAAATCCGCTAAATAGATAAACCGAGAAAACCGGCGAACCGATCTAAAAAAACGAACTAGGGTTTCTAAAAAACCGAATCGGTTTTCTAAAAAACGGCGGCAGCGAACGGCGCGTTACCTCCGGCGAGGCGGGGCAACGGCGACGCGGCGCGGTGAGGGGCGGCGGCGGCGAAGCGCGGCTGCGGTGGCAGGGCTGCGGGCGGCGGGGTTGGTGGTGGTGGCGGGGGTTCGGGGGGTATTAAAGAGGGGGAGGGGCGGCTTGGAGGAGGGGGCAAGGCGGCGGGGGAGGAGTAGTCCGGCTCGGACTCTGGTCCGAGTCGGCGGCGGCGGCGCGCGGTCTCTAGGTGGGAGACGGCGGCGCGGGGGAGATGGGCCGGCTCGGCTGGGCCTCGGCCCACTCGGGCGCTGGAAGTTTTTTTTTTAACAATTCCGCCGAACAGAAAATAAAATAAAAATCTAAAAATGCCAAAACAAATTTTCACCGTCTAAATAAAATATTTAGAACGAGATGAACATTTTCTTGGCCCTAAAATGCAATTTTGAAAACGTGCAAATTTTCTAATGCAAATAAAATTGCAATAAAATCAAATATTTGATTTTAATATTTTTCCTCCAATATTTCAATTATTTTGGAGAAGTCATATTATCTCCTCTCATATATTTTAATATGAAATATTTTTCGGAGAGAAAAATAATTAAAACCAAAATCCTCGTTTCAATATTTGATAAGAAAATCAAATATGAAAACCGGGA